>NC_092803.1:117649710-117980335 GCF_040954645.1 Diabrotica undecimpunctata | reverse complement strand
TTTTTGTATAGGCGGTTACCATTCATCGTGTTGTTAGGTAAGAGACTAGGCAGTGAGGAATAAATTATTCCATTTCCAGCAATATTGCAAAGAATTTCATATCTTTGGATTTTCACCCATCGGGGAATGTTACGCAGCTACGCCATCGTTTATGTACTAGACACTCTATATCTTATAAGCATTTGGCACGGGCATCATGTTTGGAAGCATAAACTTTGTTAATCAATCTAGCCTTAAGTACTCATGCTTGCGTTCTGTGTGCTTGCGTTTTTATCTGAATTTGAAATCCAATCTATGCTTAATCAAACAATTAAAAGATGTCAAGAAAGCAATATTGGATTATTCTCAGTTAGTCATTTCTTCAGATTTATTTAATATTTTAATCTTTAACCTTTTATATATCGTTCTCAAGAAAAGCTGAGTGATATCGAAAAAAAGCCGTAGTAAAATCAAGAAGATTGTTAAAATATAAAAATATTAACAGTTTATTTTCACGAGTTTATATCATAATTTGTATCTTTTGAATCCAAAAAAAGAAGTAAACTTTTGCTTTTTCCCTCGTACGTTATCTAATGAGAGAAATGTATCCGATAGAATCAGAAGGACCGAGAAAGAGAACTGAAGACGTTCGAATCTCCCGCTTTCATTGTGTTCATTATTTTATCTACCAAAGACAAAAGTATTTATTAGTTGTGGTCTGGATAACATCTTCGGAACTGTCAATTTCTTAGGGCAATGATGCGGTTAATTTAACTCGAGAAAAATGGGGACGGCTTATATACACTCGTTCAGGTTAAAGGTTTTTCATAATAATTACGTTAATGATAAAATTAAATAATCAAATTTTTTTGTCACCCTTTTATGCTTAGATTTGTAATTTATAATTTGATATACATATACAAAAAATTAATAGAAAATGTATACAAGTGTATAGAAATACTAAATCATGTAATAAATACAAAGTAATACCTTATAAGCCACGGTTTTAAAATACTCCCCAAAATTATACAAGCTCGATTCCATAAAAAATGTGACTAAGTTTTATATCAGAAATAAAATAGGCTGCTCGTGACGTATATGCATGTTTTTTTATACCAAATCAAAGCTATTGTTTTTTAATATGATGATAGAAGGTTTGGAGCTGCCCGCTGTTAAAACCGCGAGGTATCTAATATAAAGTAAAAGACAGCTAGCGCGCAACGTCACTGGTTTGAAGTGTCATTTATGTGAGTTTTTAAAGCATGCGTTGATAGATAGACGTTGATAGATAGGTATATAATAATATACATATTATCACTTGTCAAACCAACTTTATTTTAATTTGTCTTTGATACCTCACGTTTTTAACAGCTGGCAACCCTCATTTGCGACCATTTTCTCAGGCAACCTTATATCATCATATTAAGAAAAAATAAATGAACAAAATAAAATTTTTGTCCAAAAATTAATTACTATTAATTGAATTAAAAATATTTGCGGCCACTTTTTGACTTGCAACCTATTATCAATGTATTATCCTAATTTTAAATGAATGTAAAAATGTGAGTTTGATTAACTACGTTATGAACGTAATGATCCTGCAAAGATCTTGTACTATAACTAAAAAGCCAATATGAGTGTTATTCGAGGATATGACGGTAAAAATATTAGAAAACATCTGAATTTTTTTTATATGGTCAAATTTGCTTAAAATTTTGACAGTAGTTAAAAAATAGCTCAAAGATGAAAATCTACCTTATGGCAAAATGTGCTTTTCCTCTGGGGGTGGTTACCACCTCAACTCTTGGGTGGAAGAATTTGATCAAAAGATCGATGGTAGTCGCTAGAATAGTGAATTTTAAGACAAAAGTATTTTATAGAGTTTTTTTCGAAAAGTCTATATTTTTGTAGTTATTCGTGACTGAAACTTCACAAATTACCGTCAAAAAGTACGTTTTTAAACGGTTTTTTACGGATAAGTCCAAAAATTTAGAATTCATCGGAAAAATTTTTGGATATAAAGTGAAGCTTATTAAACAGAAGAGATTTTTTATCGTTCATTTTTATCATAATCGAACCTTCTTCCAAACTTAAACGTAGGCCTTTCTTAATTTCTGCCAGATCTGTTTGTCTTCCTGCAGCCAATTCCTGGTGATTCTTTTGACGTCATCTATCCATTGTGTAGGTGGTCTACCTCTGCTTCCTCGGTCAGCTATTGGTCTTCGCAGTTTTTAGGGTCCACCTTACGTCATTGATTCTGGTCACATAGTCCGCCTAGTTCCACTTAAGTCATGCTGTACGTTCTATGACATCTGTGAAGCCTGTCCCTATTTCTTCGTTTCTAACTCTGTCTCCGAGAATCAGTCCAAGTAGCGAGCGTTAGATTCGTCTTTGGGCTACTTTGAGTTTGATTGCTGTAGCCTAGGTTAAGTAAAGTGTTTCGGCGCCGTAAGTCATTATTAGAAACACACATTGGTCGAACGTCTTCTTTTGCAACACAGATTTGAATATTTACTAGGAATTATAATAATTTTTAAAACTTTTGAAACGGTTACACTATACGAATTCCAACAAATTGTTGTATGTATGTAACCGGCGAACGGAAATTCACTAGGCCATGAAAAATGTAGTTTTATCCATGAAAGCAAATCTGTTATTATTAAAAGCTTCCTTAAATTAAATCAGTTACCAACAGCTGTAAAAAAATGTACTAGTCTCGATAATTTCAAAATGCTACTTAAACAATATTTCAAAAATTTATAGTGTACTTTCTTTATATTGTAGGTATATTAGGTTTTTTCTATTTAAATAAAGATCTATCTATCTATCTATCTAGCTATCTATTATCACAGATTGAATGAACGTATAACTTGGAATAAAACAGATATATACAACTCACGCTATACTTCTCAAGATCAACGAAGATTTATCCCATCTACAGCTCAATAAAAAGACATTTCCTTCATCTTGGTACCTTTATATATGGGAATATGTGGAAATGAATTAGTGGACTCCCAGGCAAGCAATGCAATAACGGACCAAAATTTTGGTATCATAAATGAATTACCTTTGCCTGATCACAAAGTAAGCACTAAAAACCACGCTCTACAGGGCGTGGCTACTTGAGATCACACTGCCACCAAACTCAAAGAATATCTAGGTCAAGTCCCAAACAGCACACTACGTTTTGAGTACACACAATTTTCGTACTGTACGTACATGATGTAAAATGTACGTACACTGAGGTACATACCAGTACGTACAGAAGAGTACGTACTATTACGTCTTAAGTATGTACCATGAGAAAGAAAAGCTAAAGCATATTTATGTTAACCTAACCTAATTTATTTGATTAGGAATTTTCCACGTCGAGTACAGTTTTGACGATAATTCATTGCAAGACAGTTTCATTTAGATTTTTTTTACTTGTTTTTGGTGTTGGTGCTTATAGTGTGGTTTCCTGTTCTGATCTTATTCAGTCGAGTGTTTTTTAACTTATATAGTCATACTGAAAAATGTATTTTGTTGGTGAGGAAGTTAGATAAATAAATTATTAAATAAAAAATAAGCATATTTAAAACAAAACCATTTGGTAAACTTTAAGATTCATAAGTTTTGCTTGTTTTTGTACTTTAAATATGAATAATAAAGATATATTCATCTTTATTTACATAAATCATCATAAGTGTATATAGTATGTACATAATATGTATATATAGTATGTACTAGGTACATACCTTCAATATGTACTAGGTACGTACCTTCAGTACGTACTAGGTATGTACCATCAATTGGAAAATGTACGTCTTATGTACGTATTAAGTACGTACTTCGTACAGCAAAGTACGTACATTGTGCATACTTTATGTCCCATCAGTACGTACTTAGTTTGTCCTATGTACGTACTTGTGCTTACTGCGGTAGGCAATACACTCATCTTACCAAGTAATAGAAAAGACTAAAGGTCGTGGCATATTATCGTGCACGTTGCGTTTCCAGCACATAGCGTTTAGTTTCCGAAAAATATAATTTAAATGGTTTTAAATATGAATAACGCACACTGTCCGGGACATAGGTCGTAACCGGTTGGTAAGGATAATGTGCATTGGATGTCCGTCGTTCTCCCCTTGTTGTTTATTTAGGAACTTGTTTTATTTTGATATAGAGTGTTTAAAAAAATAATTTTCGAGGCTATTTTGTCATTTATGCATGTGTTTTTATTGCTTTGTGACAATTAATCACGGAAGTGATAAGCAAGTAGGACTTTTGTAAGGAAGTGATACCTCTTCTTTTTAAAAATATTTTTTGGTTTGATATGTATGGCTTCGTTAAATGTATTATTTTGTTTTTTAACTGAAGGTGAAATTAAATTTAAAACATATTTAAACTGAATCCTATTCATTCTAAAATAATTGTTAAACCTATTAATTATTATTAAATTCCTATTAAAAACAGCCTCGAAAATTATTTTTTTTAAATACTCTGTATCAAAATCAAACAAAGACCTAAATAAACAACAAGGGGAAAACGACGGGTATCTAATTAACATTATCCTTACAAACCGGTTACGACTCGTTACGTAGCCGTCGGCATCAGTAAAATATTGTGTTCGAATATACTGAACAAGTGTCTGAAACGCAATGTTCCGGACAGTGTGCGTTGTTCATATTTAAAACCATTTAAATTATATTTTTCGGAAACGATATTTGCTGGAAACGCATCGTGCACGATAATATGCCACGACCTTAAGTTATCATCAACCGACTTCGAATAGGACATACCCTATTACAGGGGTAGTAACAAACATATCTTCGAAAAATATAATTATCGAGTGTCCAGTATTCAAGAACGAAAGATCACGTGTGTCCTGAGTGACAAAAAAATGTGCTGACTTCAAATTAAACAACATATCTACTAAATCAACATATTGATTAAATTATCTCAAAATTATTATTAAATAATAATCTAAATTAATTAATATTTATTTTACTATTTCTGCATGTTCCTCTGCTAATAATCCTTATTGGTTGCTGCCGGTATATGTGTGTAATTAAAAAAAAAATTAGAGACATTATTTAGGGATATCTATGTTCAGTAGTGTCGTATATATAATAAAAAATCCAACAGATTTATTTATTAGAAGAAAAGTGAAATATGTTAAAATTGTATAATGCCATCATTTGCTTCCCATAAGAAAAAACACATAACGTGTAATATAATATGTTAAAACAATATCTGTCGGCAGATAGAAGGTCAACGGGTCATTTACAACACACACAAAGGAACACCCCGGAGGCCTTTGAAAAAACAAACAATGCGGTGCGCTGGTCGCCCCCAAAAAATTCAATTTCAAAATTCATTACCAAAATAAAATAAAGATAACCATTACTGTTGAGCACCTGTAGATATGGCGGATGGCTAGTTTGTTGGTTTCTGTTAATTGCCTTTGTGTTTATTTATTGCTTTGACAGGTCTGCATTTTTATGAAGGCACTAAATAACAATTCGTTTTGAAAATTGATATTTCAGAACAAGCATACATACAGGGTGATAAATTACGAATTTTAATTGGGCGGTTTAGACAATCGTTGTAAGCGTTGTTGACATCGTATCACATATTTATAAATGCTAACATATTTATATATATTGTTTTTATGTTAATCGTGGTACTTATCAGAAGAAAACAAACTCGATTTAAACCCTTTGCAGAAACAAATATACCCCTACCTCTTTGTCATTTACCACTTAATTGTTTTTTTTTCTTTCTTCTTTTTTTCTAAGTCTTCTAGACTTCCACATCAGGATTTTTAATTGTCCTATTTTCATTCGCCTATTTACACTAATATTAAGTTGTACAATATAGCACAATGCTCTGTTTTTATGATACACCACTTCACTGCACCAACTCGTATACTCGTTTAATTCTCTCGCGTTATTTGGTCTGGTTCGTATTGTTAAGTAGCTAGAGAGCCTCTACATATACGTGACGATCGAGCCTTCGATGGATCTTCTTAATTCCGAGCATATTTAGAGATTGTCCGTCTAATGGTATCTATCCCCAGACCTTTCTGCCAAGTGCCTTGTTCTACATATACGTGACGATCGAGCCTTCGATGGGCCTTGTTCTGGAATCGTTGGATTAACCCTTTACAGAAAAAATTATTGATCTTTGTTGTATTGTAATGATTTCCCTTGCACTTGCTTCATTATCAATATAGCGTCCGTGCGTGATCTTCTCGACCCAAAACCTTGTTATTTCATGCAGTTTATTTGATCACTTTGGTTGTTAGTTTGAGTATTGGTGTTTAGTTAATTAATTGGTCTGTAATTTTCCGGGTCCGATTTGTCTTGCTTTTTTAAGAGAGGTATTAAGATATAAACAATAAGTCCCCCGGAGGCGATGAAATAGTGGCAGATGCCTTGAAGGTGGCTGGAAAAAGATTATGGCAGGTCCTTGTCAAACTATTCACTAGATGTTTGCAGGAAGCAATAACACCAACCCAGTGGTATAATGCAGAAATTATCATACTTCATAAAAAAGGGGATGCTACCGACCTCAGGAATTACAGGCCCATAAGTCTACTTTCACATATTTATAAACTATTTACAAAAATAATTACGAAACGACTAGAAAATAAATTGGAATTTTATCAGCCCATAGAACAGGCGGGTTTTAGAAAAGGCTATGGAACAAACGATCACCTACTGGTAATAAAAAATCTTATAGAAAAATGCACTGAATATAATAAACCACTAGCTTTAATATTTGTCGACTATGAAAAGGCATTCGACACCGTAAATCAACAAAAAATGTTGGAAGCCTTGACAGAATGCCGAATTGACTATCGGTATATAAATATAATTAAACATATATACCAAAACGCAACAGCCAGTGTTAGAGTGGGTGATCGTCAAACCCAGAAATTCCCGATACAACGTGGAGTACGCCAGGGGGACACCATATCGCCGAAAATGTTCACTACGCTTTTGGAATATATATGTAAAAGGGCAAAACTGACCGACAAGGGCATAAACATAAACGGAGAAAAGCTTAGCCATCTAAGGTTTGCAGATGATATTGTACTAATAGCTGATAGGATAGATGAGGCCAAAGAACTTTTAAATCAGCTCTACCTTTCCTCACTAGAAGGGGGATTGAAAATAAATATATCTAAAACCCAGATGATGACAAATCTTGTAGTCAGCGAAGATATATGCGTAGGAACAAGATCCATAGACCAGGTAATGGCCTATAAATACCTAGGTCATGAGATTCGCATAGGAAAAGATAACCAAACCGTTGAGCTTCTCCGTCGTATAAGACTGACTTGGGCAGCCTTCGGCAAGCTGAATCATATTTTCAAATCGTCTGATATACCAATATGCCTTAAAAGAAAAACGTTTAATCAGTGTGTTTTGCCAGTGTTAACTTACGGTGCCGAAACGTTGACCATGACAAGGAGAACAGTTCAAAAGATCCGTGTGTGTCAAAGGGCGATGGAGCGTGCTATGTTGGGCGTTTCACTACGAGACAAGATCCCAAATCGCCAGCTACGACAAAGAACAGGAGTGGCTGATGCAGTAGAGAGAGTAGCAACACTAAAATGGAACTGGGCAGGTCACGTGGCTCGAATGACAGACAATAGATGGACAAAGCGGATACTGGAATGGAGACCAAGAGATGATGCCTATCGAAGTAGAGGTCGTCCACCAACACGTTGGACTGACGATCTAAAACGTTGTCATAGGAATTGGATAAGCGAAGATTGAATGATGATTAAGATGCTATGTTAACAACTGTTAAAAGGAAGAAAGCGTCATACCTGGTCCATGTGTTCCGTAATGATAAGTACAGTCTGCTACAGCTTATCGTGGAAGGCAAGATTAAAGGTAGAAGAGGTTTGTGCAGAAAGAAGAAATCCTGGTTGAAAAACTTGAGAGAATGGTTCCAAATACTAGAAGCTGCGAACATAATACATGCGGCACAAAACAGAGAAACCTATCGTTTGATGGTCACCAACCTTCGGTAGAAGACGGCACATAAAGAAGAAGATTAAGATGCTTAAACTCTGTTTTTGTGGTACTCTGTTTTATTCTATTATTTTTTGGATTAGTTTTCCTAGTTGTTTGGTCTGATCCGGTCCTCTGTACTTTAGAAGTTCATTCGGTATTTTGTGCTCTCCTGGTGATTTTCTATTTTTTAATTGTCTTAATGCTTCCTCTACCTCTTCCTCTTTTATATTTGTTTGTTTGTTTGTTGTCACTTCTGGTGTTGGTGGTTTATTATCGTCACCTTTAGCAAACAGGGACCAAAAGTAGTCTGTCCATGTTTCCTTGTTATTGTGTTTCGTTTTTATTAGTTTATTCATCTCTTTTCTTTGTCCTCTAATTATTCTATCATTCTTTATATTTCTTTTTATGTTTCGTAGAATGTCGTGTTCTATCTGTTTTTAGAAGCTCTACCAGTGTTCCCTTTCTCTTTGTCTGACTAAAGTATTTAACTCATTCTTGATTCGTTTATAGTGGTTCTATGCCTGTATTACTTGTTATGTTCTGTATTGTCTTCACTTCGTTTCTAAATCATGGGGTCTTCTTTTTTGATGTTAGTGTTCGTTACTTTTCTCTCTCCACGTGATTTTGTTACTGCTGTAATTATGTTATTTTTGAGATTTTTCCAGCTTTTCTCGGTGTTATAGTTTTTTAATATTTTATTGTCAGCAATTTTCTCTATATCTATTAATTTTTTATATAAGAACCCCGTGAATTCTGTATTTAGTCCTTCGACTCTGACCTAGAACTTCTAGAAATAACTTAAAAAAGTTCGGTGACAAAAAAATCATTCCTCTTTAGGACGCGGTTTAAAAACATCCATAACAGATGAATTATTTACTCAATATTAATTCGTTGTTTTTAGACTTGGATAATTGACATTTAAAAACTTTTATTTTGTAGTTGAATTTCCTTAAACACCTATTCAGTATATTATAATATATAAAGTTTTAAATGTAATAATTTTGGAATTACCCCGTATACCGAAGATCATATATTATTCGAGTATCGTAAATGTCACAAAATTTGTTTTATTGAATATTTCGAGTGTCTAAATAGTTGGTTTTGGGCTTTTGATTTTTATGTTGGGTCCAACTCTGAATGATATTTATTTATAAACTATCAGGTTACACGTATACACGCCTTAAAACAATAATGCAATGCCGTTTATGACAAAATTTACAGACCATAAAACTTTATGATTTTGGGATTGATTTTAAAATTACGATTGATTTAGTCTCAGAAAAATTGCTGATAAATAATATGGTACGTGTGTGGTGTATACTGACCAATTACCAATAGTTGATAATTTGTTCCGTTGATAATAAAAAAACTTTATTAAATAAAATAAACCACTAGCTTTAATATTTGTGGATTATGAAAAAGCCTTTGACACCATAAACCAACAAAAATTATTGGAAGCCTCAAGTGAATGCCGTATTGACTATCGGTATATAAATATAAATAAACACACATACCAAAACGCAACAGCTAGTGTTAGAGTGGGTGATCGTCAAACTCAGAAATTCCCGATACAACGTAAAGCACGTCAGGGGGACACCGAAACTGTTCACTGCGCTTATGGACTATATATGTAATAGGGCAAATGAGACCAACAAGGGTAGAAACATAAATGGAAAAAAGCTTAGCCACATGTGGTTTGCAGCTAATATTGTGCTAATATCTGTTAGGATAGATAAGGCAACCGAACTTTTAAATCAGCTCTAACTTTCCTCGTTAGAAGCGGGATTGAAAATAAATATATGTAAAACCCAGATGATGACAAGTCTTGTAATCAGCGAAGAGACAACCAAACCGTTAAGCTTCTTCGTCGTATAAGACTGACTTGAACAGCTTTTGGCAAGTACAACCACATTTTCAAATCGACGGACATACCAATACGTCTTAAAAGAAAAACCTTTAATCAGTGTTGCCAGTGTTGACTTTCGGAGCGAAAATGCTGACTATGACAAAGAGTATAGTAAAAAAGATCCATGTGGCTTAAAGGGCGATGGAGCATGCTATGTTGGTCGTTTCAATACGAGATAAGATCCCAAACCTCCAGCGACGACGAAGATCAGGAGTGGCTGATGCTGTAGAGACAATAGTAACACTGAAGTGGAACTGGACAAGTCGCGTTGGACTGACGATCCAAAACGTTGCCATATGAATTGGATGCAAGAGGTACAAGATTGAAACATATGGAAAATTATGAGAAAGTTCTATGTATAGCAGTGGACCAGCGAAGATTGTATGATGATGTGATGTAGAATTAAGAGTAATGTATATTATGATTTTAGTTTTTTACAAAAATAAATAATTCCGCAACGTAATAGTATATGCAATCCAATCATCTGACATTCGACGTAATCCAATGCCTAAGTTTCACTTGTTTTATTGTCCCATGATTGACCCTTTTCTTAGATTTTTACAACTCATTACTTTAGTTATCCCTTTTTTCCAAGTTTTCTTAAGTATTTCTTGCTTAGGTACTACAAAATCGGAGAGAGAAAAAGAAAAAATTAAGATGATAGCTACTAGAGTTACACCAGAAATATTGAATGAATTAAACAAAGGAAACAAATGACAAACGATTTGCCAAAGGGCGTCACCGAATTCTTTCTTTATAGTTCTTAAGAATCATAGTTTCCTTTGATAGTCATAGTATGGCGCCACACAACTTCTAAGGAAACTAGACTCTGGCACAAACAACGCTACAGCAAACTCTACAGCCCCAAAACCGGAAGACATACGCAAACGCATAGCCAACCTTTCAAAACCAGTAATAGAAAAAAATCATAAAAGAGAAGTTAGATTTTAGTTGAATGAAGCCAAAATTGCTCAACAACAAAGCCTACCAATAATGAAGCCTATCAAGCCAGAAGAACTTGCAGAAGCTCTAAAATTAATTAAATGCCGCAAAGCCGCAGGAGTTGACAACATTTATCCTGAATTTATAAAACACATTGGTCCAAATACCAGTAAGTGGTTTCTTGAATTTTACAATCAAATATTGACTAAGTAGAAGTTTCCAAAATCTAAAGAAGTAATATCTAAACCTGGGATAGACTCTGCACTACCGACCAATCGCTCTTTTAAGCGTCTGCTATAAGATATTTGAGAGGATAATCCAAACGAGATTATTTTACCATGCAAAACCAAATATTCCTCAAGAACAAGCTGGATTCATGCCGGGAAGAAGCTGTGGCGATCAAGTCCTCTCCTTAACAACATTTATTGAGAACGAATTCCAGAAGAAACTTAAAACAGTAGCAGCTTTCATAGACTTAACGTGCGCCTACGACACAGTGTGGGAGGAGGGTCTTTTATTTAAAATATACCAGATGGTACCATGCCGTTCGTTCAACAGTTTGATAAACCAAATGCTAAGTGACAGACTTTTCCAAGTACACCTAAATGGGAAAAACAGTAAGTTCAGAAACCTGCAAAACGGCTTACCACAAGGGTCAGTTATGTCTCCTCTTCTTTTTAATATTTATACGTCAGATGTACCAACTACCACCTCGCGCTAATTTATTTATACCGATGACATGGCTCTGGGTGGTCAAAAAGAAGACATAAAAATCGCCGAATCCACCATCGAAGCAGATCTAAACACTGTTAATAGATACTTTAAGAAATGATGCCTACAACAAAACCCATCGAAGACTGAAGTAACAGCTTTCCATCTTAACAACCACAAGGCAAATTACAGACTAAACATAGAATGCGATGGAACCATTCTAAAGCACAGTTCGAACCCAAAATACCTCGGTGTAACTCTAGATCGTACCCTAACTTTTAAACAGCATTTGGAAAACACTTCAGCAAAAATGAAGACCCGGAATAACATTATTCACAAAATTAGCAAATACATCATAGGGGTCTAATGCAGAGGTCATCAGAACGAGCGCGCTGTCCTTAGTATATCCTACTGCAGAATATTGCGCTCATGTCTGGCTATATATGTTCTATGTTTGTGTTTTCTTATTTAATGTATGTGTAAAGTTCATACGAATATAGATATATATATATATATATATATATATATATTGCTGACAATATAAAATTTAGTTATTGCCGACAATTCAAAGAATGCACCTCTGACCTCCTTTTAAATGTAGTTACATTGGGTTTTTCGATTAACCTTGGGTAAACCTTTGCGCGTTAAGTTCAAAGCTACCATACATTTCAAACCTCAAAAAAAAACTTTTTTTGCACATAGTAACAAAAAACACCACTATGTTACTAGCAAAGTTTTTTAATATTCTAACTCTACAATTCTAAGTTACGGTAAGATCAATAATGTATTAATATATAATATATGGTAACTAATTATAATTTATTCTCTTTCAGCCCTGAAGAAGCCAAATTAATTCTCTTTGGCGAAAATGTTCGGCGAAACAATTGATACTCATTAGAGTCTTTCTTGCAGATTTCCCCAATATTTAAGAGTTTACTATATATATATATATACATATATATATATATATATATATATATATATATATATATATATATATATATATATATATATATATATATATATATATATATATATATATATATATATATATATATATATATATATATCTAATTTGGTGCAGTCATTCTGAATCTGAAGTTATGCCCGTACAAACATTTTGGCGATTCATGTTTATTATTATAGATTAAGTTATGTTTGAACCATAAAATAAAATAACTAGTTCTTAGAAATATGTTTGAACTAGCTCTTCGAATTCATAGCATTATATATATTTGATAGCATACGATAGAAAAAAATTTTTTTTAATAAATTTGAAATAATTTGGCATGATAACCCTAACTGGGGAGTTGGAACCTCTATGTCGAAAATAGCCTCAAGAATCGATGGAAACAAATATTTTAAATAAAATTGTTCTATGGAGTTTTTTCTAAAAAAGAACACTTTTAGACTTATCAGTGATGGAAAATTTCTATTTTTCTTTTATTTGAAATCGATTTTTCGGGAATACCTCAAAAATTTTACATTTTATCGAAAATCATGGTTTACTCTAATTACTCAAAATTCTCAATGGCTCTTTATTATTTTTTATTATTTTTACGAAGAACTTGGAAAAATGTATTTAAACTTATCATGAGAAAAAAATACCATAAGATATGTTTAGTATTGTGCTGTTTGTTTTTATTATTTATGTTTCGCATACCTATACTATTTTTAATACTATTACACACAATTATATACCTATACAGAGATAAAGACAAAATTTGTGAGTTTAACACAATATTCTGTTATAATTACTAGTTATTTGTAGAAGTGGAAAACTGAGAATTAAAAAGCCCTATTCACAATTATTGTATTAACCGCGTTATGTAGTTCACGTAAAATATAATTTTGACAATGAAAACTATTATGTTCGAATTTTGACGTTGAATACGTTAATAAAAACTGTAGTTTAGTTGTAGAATATATATTATTTTCTACTAAGAGGCTATAGGTGTCAAATAATATGTGAAAGTTACAGCAATTAAAATGTAGATAATCTATAAAATGAGAATTATATTCAATTTTTAAGCTAAGGCATATATGGTATTAAAATACTGACTTTATGCATAGGTAGAAAATACTATTCTATTAATACTACTACTATCATACACATACTACTAATATGACAATTCTAACAAATCTTTTTTAAAATAACAATAAGGCGTAATACTATTTTAAAGTCTGAACCCCTTCGCATATTTTACTAGACAGTTTTTCCGCCTTTTCTGGGGGAGAGTTTTCTTAAAGAATAAACCAACCCGTGTCGGAAACGGGAGAATAAAAATATGTATTCAAAGAACGTAACTACCTTGACAAAATACGAAAGGGGAAGGAGAAAATGTCACGAAACTAAATTTTCCTGGAACTTTTTTCCGAAGTCACGTCCTTCCCTTACCATTAATCCCACATTTGAGTTTCAAATTAGGGTTCCATCCGGAGAAGCTTCCAAGCCAAGAGCCACAGTCAGGGAAACGCTTTATCGCATACTTTCAAAACAACTTCTCTACTTTTTTTTCGGACTTCAGACGAGACTTTCCGAACTCAGACATTTCAAATAGGTGTTTAGTTACTCATAATTTTATTAAAATGTTGTTTATAAAAACTTTTACATATTTCGAATGTCTTATGATTTTTGACGAAGGATGAAGGATAAAACACTCGGTGGGTCATAATAGTATTTGTAAAGTTTTGAGAAAAAATAAAAAAAATTACGAAATTTTCAAAGCAAATATTATTGAGCAATTTTATATTTTTTGAAAATATGAAAAATTAGATATAAATTTATTTTCAATTGAATAACAGGAGATTTCTTAATATACTGAACGAAAGAAAAAAGCACAAGAGAAGAAATTTGCATGAATACGATCGTCTCAGTAGATTAAAATATAGATAATAGATATAAGATTAAATAAAGGTGGTAAAAGAATAATTAATCAAAGGAATATATACACAGAAATATAATATTACGATAGGAAATATAATTATTCTAACATGTACGAAAAACAATATGAATGTACATTGTACATACAACAACGAACAACACTCACAAATTCCACTGGTAGACATAAAGTGTCAATTATTCCACAACAAGGAGGATAAATTAAAAAGGACATATAAATATTATTTGATAAAGAAGGAGACGATATTACCTAAGCACAAGCCTAAAACAGTATATAACCAGATATTCCAAATCATTAAAAAAACTAATATTGATCTAGTAGACCTGATTTATTTTAATATACAAACCAATATCTCTTCCTCATTTTCATATTTTCTAAATTTTCTGACAATAATCAGTTAACTGTATACCAAAATATTACTCAATAAAAAAAAACTAGCAGCCCTCATCCTACAGACCAAATGAGGAAGCGGACGTCTGTTTAAAAGAAGCAACCAAATGTGTGATAATGCTCAATATTGTCAAAAGCGATCTCCAGTGATCTGAATCAGGTTATCAAGGCAAATGTGATTAGTGAGTGGCAAAATTAGTAGAGCCCATCGCAATCCAAATTGGCAGAAATAAAATCGGGATTAAAAACTTGAGTTTTACCAAATCTGTATACAACTCGTGATTTCTGATTTCGTCAGGTTAGGCCCTACCACCGTTACTCATAAATACCACATCTTCCTCTCTTTATTACTTAAGCTCTTGTTAGGGTGTGATCAGTAGCGCACCTAGAATTTGCCTCTGGGGGGTGGGGGGTTTGGTTGGTCACCGAAATATGATGCTACCTCCATTTTGAGTCCTAAAAATGTGTGTGTAACAGTGTCGGAATAAGCCCGGAGGCGGGGGTTTAACCCCCAAAACCCCCACTGGGTGCGCCACTGGGTGTGATGACACTCTAAATACTATTTTAGCTACGATCCTGTGTCACATGTACGGCTCCATAAGAATTTTCCAACTAGAATCTTCATTTGATCTGCTTATCGTGTTGTAAATATTCCTCTTGGCCTGCGATCTTTTACATTTTTTTTTATACCAATAGTTTTATAGTCTCTGTCTGTTTGATCTGTTGATCTGTCTGTTTTCGAAGTAATTTAGATATGCTCTGTTTTTGTTTAATATAATGTCTTTTATATTAAGCTCTTCCAGAAATGACACGTTGGTTTTGTGTTCTGTCCAGAAAATACTTGGCAACTAGCTCTTTTTTTGCTTTTTGGAGACCGTCGGTTCTACAATGGATGCACAATTGTACATCTTCTACTGACTATTCCATGACCCCTCGTAACTTCGGTGACCGATCTTATATATCTAAGTTACTTGTCACCATCATGTGGACCTTTTGTTTGGCCTAGTGTATCCAAGCTATTATTTTTTATTTATTAAAATCGAATCTTAACATAGCAGTTGTAAGTTCTGCTCATTGTCTTCTACTCATATTTTTTAGTAGAATTAAGGGAGTCCAAAATTTCTGAGTTCTCTTCTGAGTTATCTGTTTTTTTCTCATAAATATTTTATTCTCACAGTTATGGTAAAATGGTGTTAGGCATAGAAGTGCGGTAATGCAGTGCCTAGGCTAAAATCCATCAGTGCAGTAGTCGTAGCACAAATCTCACCGTTCGAATTTAGTCAGTTCTGATGAGGCTATCTGGTGTTTTGCCCATTGAAAATGTGTTGGCGTGCTTGTGTGTATGTGTATTTTGTGTTTAGGTTTATATGCGCATGTTAACGTGTGTCTGGATGTGTAACTGTATTTCATGTTTAATTAGCAAAACTACAGTTAATGACATACCTGATCCGTGGCTGTTTATTTTGTTATAACTTATACTTATGGTTCCATATACCTATCATTATCCTCAAATGTGCAACAGCTCTATAATAGAGTCTCGACCTGCTCAATTTATTTCGCCATTCAGCCCTATCACAGTTTGCTGCACCTACCCTTATAGCATCTTTGTCTACACCATACTTCCATCTAAGTTTAACCTACCTCTCCGTCTACTTATTATCGGCTGTTACATAAGGATTCGTCTAGGAGGCTTGTTCTGCTGTGATCTTGTTAGATGTCCTGTTAGTCCTAGACTTCCTATTTGTATGAGAGATATCACGTCTCTATCACCAGATATCTGTTTGTATATCTCATAATTATACCTCCTCCTCCAAATACCGTTTCCATAAATTCCACTGCATGTTTCTCTCAGTCTATTCTTTGCTCATGAGCAAGTGCTTTTAATTTATTTCGGAGATGGTTCATGTGTTCGATTTCAAGGGTTCTATATATTGTTATTTTTGCTTTCTGGCTTGTTTCTACTTTTCATGTGTCAACGCAGCCCAAATTTAAACATGTTTGCTTTTCTTTGTTTAATTTATTTGGTTATAGTCATTGCTCATATCAGGAAGCCTAAGTATGTCAACGTATGCACCACTTTAAAGTTATTAACAGTGAATTAGTGACCAATCTTTCAGCTCTGTTGTTGAGTGTTGATGCCACCATTTTTTTTTCTCATTTATTTGCCTCATAGGCTCATATTTTTTATTTCATTTGCGAAAGTAATGCACATTTTTTCTAGCTTGTTGTACGAGCAATTAAATCTAGATTATCTGTATAGGTCACAACTTGTTATGATTTATTAAGAATATTTCCTCTGTTGTCTTTTTGGCGTCTCTAACCGCCTTTTTCAGAACTATGTAAAAAAAGGCATTGTAACTATTCGCCGTGTATTTCTACTTTGAAAACAACTTAAAGCATTTTAACCCTTACCAGTGTTATTAGTTTATCGTATACTGTACTTCACGAATTTACACCTGTTTTGGATTATTGCTAGATACTCGACAGCTAATGGTCTACTCTATTCTACTCATTATCTCAAGTCGCCAGAGTGGTACATAACTTGGCTTTTTAAATGCATAATAGAATAAAACTTAAAAAATCAGGTCAGAATGCAATAAAAAACATAGGTTCTTTTTAAATTAAAAAAATTATTTAATTGACTTCAAATATTGTACTTTGCAATAACGTACTTTAAGGTGGGTACACATATGCGAGCCGAACTGTTTGCGAACTGCTCGTGAGCTGTTCGCGAAGAGTTCGATGAAAATATGTTTATGTTCAGGCTATCCAATACCATAAGTATCTAATAACAAACCGAGAATTAATTTACTTCGTTATTCTAAACATTTCGGTATTTTGTTTAGATTATCTGTTATTAATTTCTCTCGTTACTTTTGAATAAGCCGCGCTCGTTCAGCAATTTTGTTTAACCGAATGATCTCATCGCACACTTAGCAGAAACAATTTATAGACACAATTTATAGTTCTGCGAACATTCTTTCTGTTCGTCCCAAAAACCGACAGGCTGTGGTTCCTGACGAGCAACGACCGAGCAGCTCGCAAGCGGTTCGTCCCGTCGTACAAATTAACGAATATAGCGTTCACAAACGGTTCGCGAACAGTTCTGCTCGCATATGTGTACCCGCCTTTAGTTTAAATTTAAAGCAGTGGTTATAACGACTTTTTAAAAAATACATATATTAAATCCTTTATTTGGTGTCAAGTGACGAGTACTTCAATTAATTCCAGATTTGTACAATATATTTAAATTTATTAAAAAGATCCACATTCAAAAAAGCGTTCAAGTGCGAATACGGTTGTTTTCAGATCCTTTAAAAGCTTTGAATTACTTACCTCCGTCACTAGCAAAATCATTTACATGTTGATTTCTTTATTTTTAAGGTTTTGTTGTATTGTTGGGTTTTACTAATATTACCATGTTTTAACATAATTTTATTTTAAAATAATATGAAGACATAAAAAACATCACATGTGAAAATTGTACATTAATTGTACATTGAAAGAAGAAATTATTTGTTAGAGGAGGCAATATTTAAAGGAAATTCGAAAATTGAGGAGAGAAGACAAAAATATTTTTTATTTAGATGAAACATGGATAAATGAGGGGCATTTTGTGAAAAAAAGTTAAAACAAAGGCAAGATAAACTGGTTACAAATGCTCGTTAGGCATTTATAGAAGGTTTGTGTACGGGCTTAAAATTTAAAAATGGTAAAGGTAGCCATTTAATTATTACTCATATTGGTGAAGATAAAGGATTTGTTGATGAAGGATTGATAGATTTTATTTCAAATTCTATGAACGACTACCATGAAAAAATGACGGCTGATGTTTTTGAGGAATATTTTAGTCAAATGATAGATTTATTACAGACCAATTCTGTAATAGTCATGGACAATGCCAGTTACCATTCAAAATCAAGGTTCTAATACTAAATGGAAAAAGCAAGAATTCTTGCATTTGCTAATAACCAAAGATATAGTAGCGCTAGCAGAAGGTTTACTTAAAAAAGAGTTATTGCAGCTATACAAACAATATTTACTATAATTTAAGAAGTATCATCATCAATTAGCCAATCGCGTCCACTGCTGGATATAGGCCTCCCTCAGTTCTTTCCAGTGTTTTCTATACTGGGCCGCTTGTAGATGAAATGCAATTTTATGAAATGCGCTTAAATGAAATTTAAAAAGTGTAGTGCAGATGAAATCGCAAAAGAACATGCAGTTTAATTGTTGCGATTACCACCTTTTCACTGCGAATTTAACCCCATAGAATTAATCTGGGTTTAAATGAAGGGATATGTCGCACGAAATAATAAATGATTTAAGCTTTAAGATGTTCGCCAACAACTATTATCTGACTCCATATCAAAATTTTCATCTGACAATTGACAAAAATCTATAAGATGTGTCATAGCAGAGGAAGAACTCGATATGTTAATAGAGGAAACAATAGAACCAATTATTATTTCTGTGGGAAATGAAGAAACTGAGGATGATAATGATGATGATGATTTCTCCTTATTGGAAGAATACAACTTATATGTTTAGATATGTAATTATATATTAACATTAAGAATTATAATATTATATGACGCTAATGCCCGAAATATATTAATTATTAAATTGTAAGGGAATGTCCTAAACCAATATTTAGTATTTTTATAAAAATTAATGTGGTACGTAATATTGACAGTTTAGTTTTTTTATATTAAAGTTACTTTATGTTATCCGTTACTGAGGCTTTATGATATTGCTTAATCTGCTTAATGCTGTAATGCTTAATTTTCGCTCGACTTAACCTCCTGACCGCAAATGTACTATTGGTAGAACATAACATTTGAATTCTCGTAGCGCCCCCTAAAAATAATGTATTAAGTTTATATCCTTGTGTGGCACTCTATTTGAATATTTTGAAACTACGAAACCGACAGCACGTGCATAATATCATGTGTTTTGCGACAATGGCACAAAGCAGTCGTAGTGAACGTGTTTGGAGAAAAAAGGGTAAGTACTATCTTTAAATATTTATTTAATCATAAATAATTTGCAGCACATTTTTTATTCACTGTGTTCTTAAAAGGTTGAAAATTAATGTAAACAGTATAGTTTATCAAAAAAATAAACAAATAATGAGTAATAACAGATAAAAGGTTTATATCCTTTATGTAGGCATATGGTGGCAAACACTACGTAAAAATTTTTTTATGTACTTCGTATAGGACATTTGTTGGTTACATTTTTTGTTTTCAGCATTATCAAAGGAGGAATTATTAGAGTTGCTCAATAATTTAGATGCATCGGATGATTCTGATGAAGCAGAAACAAATTCTGAAGATACATCTAGATCTATTTCGCCTATTGCAGAAGAAAGTAATTCCACCGATGTTTCTAGATGTGTATCTTTGCCAGCTATTTCGGATACGTCTTTTGTAACTCAATCTCATTCTTCTGGACGAGGAAGACATTCCTTAAGACGAGGACGGGAATATGCAATCTAGAGTTAATATAAATGACGCTTTAGCTGATAAATGGTGTGGCACATTTACTCCGGAGGTATCATCATTGTTACAGCCTGCATATTTGCTAAATAATGTAGGCTCCTGGGAGTGGGATGCATTTTTTTATCAATATATTGATGATACTATTCTTTTGAAAATAGTGAATTCCTTTAATAGAACCGCTATTTTAAATAAAGGAAAAACTTTGGAGTTTTCTTTACGCGAAATCAAAGTTTTTATCGGCATTACGATGGTAATGTAATGTATCCACAAATAGACATGTATTGGGCGGAAAAATGGAGAATTCCTATTGTTGCTGGAGCAATGAGCCTTCAACGTTTTTATGCCATCAGAACTTCATTAAAAGTAGTTTTTGATTCAGATATAAATGTGGAACAAAAACGCGATAATATTTGGAAAATAAGGCCTTTATTTGATAGGATATGTGGTTGTCACGCTCAAGAAGTCACTGAATCAATAATTATCGACGAAATGATTATTCCATTCTCCGGTAGATGTCCAATTCGTCAGTATTGTCCCAATAAACCAAATCCTGTAGGGTTAAAAGCTTTTGTTCTGGCCACTCCACAAGGAATTGCATGTGATATAATTATATATCAAGGGGATTCAACATTTCCACAATTATCTAGTGACAGTTTTGGATTAGGAGAGTCAGCTGTATTGTATCTAGTAAGATCACTGGTACCAGGGCATAAAATATACGTTGACCGATATTTTACTACCAGAAAGTTTTGTACCGAATTATTGTCTCGTGATGAAGAACCGGATTTCTAAAGATTGTTTCATGCAACCAGAAAAACTTTTTCCAAAATCTATAAAAGGTACATATGAAATCAAAAACGGAGATGATGGCAAAATGGTCATCACACGGTAGATTGTCATAATGTAACAAACAAAAGTAATATTATCTACTATTTTTTCCTAGGGGAATATAGAATATTGTAAGCAGTGGTCAAAAAAAATAAATCCTATGTTCAAGTTTATATTGAAGCCAAGCGTTGACGACTGCTAAATCTATGAGGTGGCAAATAACCCGTATTGTCCATTTTTTGGTACGACTACACGACGGACAAACGGCAAGCATACCTAAATCTACTAAATCCACCCCACCCATATTTTTATTATACTCTCTAATTACTTCTGGCCGGCAAAATTGATCATCATCATCATCATCAGTGGCATTACAGCTCGTTATGAGCCAAAGCCTTCTTCAGAACAATCTTCCATTCGCCCCTGTCTCTGGCAACTCTTCTCCATGCTTTAACTCCGATGGATTTTAGATCATCCTCTATGTTATCTTGATACCCAAGTTTTGGTCTTCCTCTGGGTCGTCTTCCCACTGATCTTTTTCGGTCGAAAATTTTTCTGATCGTTGCATCTTCATCTCGCCTAATTACATGTCCTATCCATCCAAGGCGTGCTAATTTAATATATTTTACAACGTCAGGTTCCCCAAAACTTCTGTATACCTCAAAGTTGTAGCGCCTACGCCACAAACCCTGTTCTTGGACTCCTCCATATATTTTCCTTAGAATTTTTCTATAAGCAGGTCTTGGCCGTTCTGTTTAAGTGACCATGTTTGTGACCCGTATGTTAACACTGGCCTTATGAGTGTTTTATATATGGTAACTTTAATTTTTTCTGGGTAGTTTTGGGGCCTCCTCAAGCCATAATAGCACTTATTGGCAAGCACTATTCTTCTTTTCATTTCTTCGCTGACATTGTTGTTTTTGGTGAGCAGCCAGCCCAGGTCGACAAAAGTGTCCACACCTTCCAGTTCCAAATCATAAATTAATAGTCTAGGTATTTGGTTGCCTGATCTAGTACAATACATATGCTTGATTTTCTGTGCGTTTATTTTTAATCCCATTCTCAGTGCAGACGCCCTTAGTGATCGAAATGCTTCGATCAGAGATTCTGTGGACCTAGCAATAATGTCTATGTCATCTACATATCCGACCACTTGTACAGATTTATTAAAGATGGTGTCATTCGTATTAATATGGCACTCTCGAATTACTTTTTCTAGTGCAAGGTAAAATAAGAGACACGACAGTCCACCTCCCTGTCTCAGTCCATTTTTAAAATGGAAGCGTCTTGAAAAGTCGTTCTGGATTCTGACTACACTCTCTACGTCTGTGAGTGTAAGTTCCGTTAGTTGAACAAGATGAAGCGGCATTTGAAATTCCACCATAGCCTGTAGAAGTTTTTGTCTGTTGACTAAGTCGTATGCGGCTTTGAAATCCACGAATATGTAGTGGGTGTCGACTCCGAACTCAAGCGTTTTCTCAAGAATCTCCTGACTGTGAAGATTTGATCCGTTGTTGATTTATTGGGTCGGAAGCCGCACTGGTAGTTCCCAACTATTTGTTCAGCATAGGGATCTCCTGTACAATACGTTGGACAATACTTTATATGCCACGTTAAGTAGGGTGATGCCGCTATAATTATCACACACCATCATATCTCCCTTTTTGTGAAGAGGTTGCATTACACCTAATTTCCAGTCCGCGGAATTCCTTCCGTTGCCAGATTTCGGTTACTAATTTATGCATGTGTTTAAAAAGGGTGCCACCACCATTTTTAAGGAGTTCGGCAGGAAGATTGTCCAAATCGGGGCTTTGTTATTTTTCAGTTTTGAAATGGCTTCTTTAATTTCTTCTCCGGTGGAGGGCGGCTCTTGAGCGTTTTCATCCATTTCAGGCAAAGTAATTTCTATTTGGTCTTCTTCACGACTGTCGCTAAGCAGTTCTTCAAAATGATTCGCCCACCTGTTTAGTATCTGTACTTTGTCACTAATTATGGAACCATCTCTGTCTTTACATGCTGTTATTCTGGGTTTGAATTATTTTCTGCAGCTGTTTATCTTCTGGTAGAATTTTTGCGAGTCTTTTCTATTGTGGTGGTTAACAATCTCGTTTGATCTCGTTTTGCGCTGCTGAAGTCCCTTATATGCTTCATTTTTCTGTTGGTTAATGGATCAGCTGATACTGAATGGAAATCAAGCGAATACAATGGAGAAGGAAAGCCACAACAGGAGAGTATCCATGAGAAACACGGAAAATACAGAAACTATAGAAAAAGAAGAACTGGAAGAAGCAATAAGAAAGATAAAGATTGGAAAAGCACCAGGAAGCGATGAAGTAGCACCAGAAATGATGAAATATATAGGAGTAAAAGCAAAAGAAAAATTGTTATACATATATAACCTAATATGGAAGAGAAAAGTAATACCCAGAGAATGGACAAATGCAGTAATTATACCTATATACAAGAGAGGAAACACAAGAGACTGTAGGAATTATAGAGGTATATCACTACTATGTGTAGCAGCAAAAGTATACGAAACCATAATAGAAAGGAAAATTAGAAAAGAAATAGAACATAAATTAGAGGATGTACAAAGTGGATTCAGGAAAGGACACAACACACAAGACCATATATTCACCATGCAACAAGTAATAGAAAAAGCCTTAAAGAAAAATAAAGAAATACATCTGAGCTTTATAGACATGGAAAAAGCATTCGACTCAGTCAAAAGAAAAGATATATGGGAAAGCCTAAAGAAGAAACAAGTAAGTGAAGAACTGATAGAAGCAACAAAGAGTATATACATGAAAACAACAAATACAGTAAGAATGTTAAATATACAGTCAGAACCATTTGAAACAACCCAAGGAGTTAGACAAGGGGGAAGTCTCAGCCCAGTACTATTCATAAATGTAATAGATGAGATAGTGAAAGAATGTAAGAAAACATTCAAGAAATACTGCATCGGTTGGAACAGAATACAAATGATAAATGCTGAGATGTGTATATTTGCAGACGACATAGTATTAATTGCGGAAACTGCAGAAAAACTGAAATACAACTCAGAGAAATGGAACCTAGAAGCAAGCAAATACAACTTAAACGTAAACAAAGAGAAGACTCAAATAATGAAAATATCAAGGAAACAAGGGACGGAAGATCAAATAGAAGTAATGATAGACCAACAAAAAATAATACAGACAAATTCATACAAATACTTAGGAACAGTAATCAACAACAAAGGAGACATCGAGGATGATCTTAACAACAGAATGGAAAACACAGGAAAACTATTCCAAGCACTAAATAGAGGATTCCTTAATAACAAAGAAATATCAACAAAGACCAAGATGACAATATACAAAACAATATATAGACCTACAGTGACATATGGAGCAGAAAATTGGATATTAAACAAAAGACATCAGAGCAGAATTCAGGCAGCAGAGATGAAATACCTCAGAAGAACGATAGGAGTAAAAAGAACTGATAGAATCAGAAATGAAGAAATAAGAGAAAGACTCAAAATCAAACCGATACTCGAGTCAATTAAAGAGAAAAAATTGGCATGGTTCGGACATCTAACCCGGATGGACAATAATAGACAAGTTAAAAGAGTGTGGGACGCCAAACCAATAGGGAAGAACAGAAGAGGAAGACCCATTAAAGAATGGAACAGTGACATCTCGCAGATACTACAGAGTAGGGGTAAGACTTGGCAGGAAGCAACACAGATGGGATCCAATAGGAAGGAATGGAGAAAGTTCGTTAAGAGCTAGGACACCTCAGAAGACTGTCAAATAGTGTAATGTAATGAATTGTATTTTAAACGGCCCAACACCGAAAGGTACAAATGGGTCTACTGATTAAGGATATACGAGCGTTTGATATACGAGCCCTAAGTTTTTTTCTTACAAGGTAGTGGTCATAGTCTATATTAGCACCTCTACATGCTCTTACATCTAATACGTCCGAGAAATGTCGACTATCAATTAGTACATGGTCAATTTGGTTTGTTGACCGTCTGGTGATTGCCATGTGGCTTTGTGGATATTTTTGTGAGAAAAACATGTACTTACTACCACCATTCCCAATGATCCTGCGAGTTCAATCAGGCGTAAACCATTTTGGTTGCTGACAGCATGAAGACTATGCTCGCCGATCGTGGGTTGGTAAATAGTCTCTTGGCCGACTTTAGGTTAAAATCTCCAATAATAATTTTTATGTCGTTGTTCTGACATTGTCTGTAAGTGCTTTCCAGTTTCTCGTACAATATGTCCTTCTCCTCGTCTTCTTTATCTTCAGTGGGAGCGTGGATATTGATAATGTTGTAATTAAAGAACCTGCCAACTGGGATAACCCAGTACCTGAGGGAAAATGTCAGACCCCCTGTATATTCAAGATTTTAAGCAGAAATCGATTCAAAAATTTGTCTCTGCGATAATAATTCACATAACCTTGTACCTGCAGCCACATCATCTCACGATATCCTGATTTCTACCTCGCAGGCGATTGGTTGAGCTTAAAGGAATCTGGCAAATGCTTACCACCGCTTTTAATTCTCTTAGCGACAGTTTGCAAATAAATGATTCGATTTTATTTATTCCAATCTACGCTTTTATGGCACAGTTAATATAGAGAAAGTGGTATTAGGTGCAATTAAGACTGTATACACAAACACTCATAGTACGTCTTTTGATTCGTAATTCAAGGGTTTCCTTTTAGAAGATTCTGGGATGTTATTCGAATCTTTTTAATAACTTTCTTTAGTATATTTGACAAACGTATAATAAAACCTATTACAAAATGTATATATGTGATTTGAAATACGTAAATTAAAACTTCGTAAATAACGGAATTTAAAAATTTTAAAAAATTCTTAAAATTGCAAAACTGCAATTTGGAAGATAAAAATAAATGAAAATTATTGATATGTTTGACATTCACAATTAGATGTGAAAACAATTTATTTGATATATACAAATTATTTAGATATAAGTATTTCTCAGGACATTTAGATATAGGTAACTATTTTAGGTTATTGAATATTTATTTTTTAAAGGGTTTTTTTTATATGGTCAATGGACTCCCAAATATAAAAAAAACGTATGATGCTATCATTTAAAGTGTTGCGTTTTTGAGAAGGGGGTGAATTAGTCCCTATGCACTAGGGTGGATTTAGGAGAATTCTATGCACTTTTTGTACATATACATCTATACAAAAACGATCAAAATTAAATTTTCTATCTAAATGACACCTTCTAAAGTTAAAAATATTTTTTGTGACAAAAATATTTTTAAAAACAGCAAAAAAATATGCGAAAACACGCAATTTTTATTAGTCCCCTAACTTGTTTCCACGTGGGTATAGGTATAGGCATTGCTTCACAAAAAAAATTTCTATGCTTCCTTTTCAAAATGACGTTTAGTAGAAGTCTTGTGGTTGCACAGTATCCAAGATACGATTTTTCCAAGTTCGCCACTCACATTATTTTTGGATCATTATCGCTATTTTCCGCAAACATTGTTTGCGATAAATAATTAAATATTTTGGTATAACTTTCTACACAGATTTAGGTATATGCAAAGGTACATAAGGTAAGAAAAAAATCAGTACCTTTAAAATGGTCTAATGTAGAAGGCTCTTAAACAAATTTAAAGCAAGATATGGTTATTTCAAGTTTTCTGCTTTTAACGATTTAGCTGTTTATATACAAAAATTGCATAGGAAAGCTGCACTCTTCACCTTTAAAATCTATAAAATCTATACCGCCGAGTTGATACAAATATTATTTAAAAAATTGATTTCGTATGCGTAACACATTAAAAATCGCCGGTCACTTCAAGCGTTGTTTCTGAAAAAACGGCTCAGTATACAAAAAAAGTGCTAATAAACATTTATGATTAACATTAGCTCAGCTGCATTTCTTTTTTTTTTTGTACGGCATACAGATTCTTCGTAAATTGACGGTTTGCGTCCACCCCTATACAAAGGAGGTTTTGGGGGAAAGCCGTTTTTTAAATGTTTTTTTTTCAATTTTGTTTGAATTTTTGAAAATTAGCATATTCTTATGATTTTTAGAGGTTCATTGGCATTTTCGTTCACAATCACAATTTAACGTTTTTCCTGCCCTTTGTCCATCGAATATTTAACGATGGACTTTTTTAAAGTAATGAAAAAAGTTGCTTTTTTATTAACAATGTTTGCGAAAAAATAGCGAAAATGGCTAAAAAATTTGAAAAATCTTATGTGGAATACCGTAAATCAGGTATAATTTTTTTTTCTGTTAAGCAATGCCCATACCTATACCCCCGTGAAAAAAAGTTATGGAACAAAAACATAATTAATAGCTTATTTACTAACAAAAAATAAACAACAATTACATTTAAATATCAGTGCAAAACTTTTATAATTAATTCTATTCTTAGCGTGCCGTCTTCCTACGGAGGTTGGCAATCATAGGCTATTTTTATTTTTGAACTTGCTGCTCTAAACAAATCAATCGATCTGCATTGATACCAATTACGTAGATTCTTCAACCATAAGTTCGGCATTCGGCCAACAGATCTTTTTTCTTGAATCTTTCCCTGAATTATGAGTCTTAAAATTTCATATTTTGGACCCCTCATCACGTAGATATTCCAGTTTTTTGGTTTGTATAGTGGTAATTAGTTCTGTTTCTCTACCAACCCCTTTCCAGTACTTCTTTATTTGTAATTCTATCAGTCCATGATATTTTTAATACTCTGCGGTATAACCAGAGTTCGAAAGCCTCGATTCTTTTTAAATTGCATTTTTTTAATGTCCAAGTCTCAGCTCCATATAATAATATTGAAAATATATAACAGCGAATGGTACGTAGTCTGATCTCCAAATTTAGATTTTTGCACGTTAGGAGTGGCTTCATTCGTATAAATTCTGATCTGGCAATCTCTATTCGCCTTTTTATTTCTGCAGTATGATCATTGGTTTCCAACACAAGTTCCCAAGTACTGATATTTTTCTACTTGTTCTATCACGTTACCATTGATTGTCAATAGGTGATGTATATTTTGTGGTCTTTTTGTAATTAGCATGTACTTCGTTTTTTTAGCGTTTATAGTAATTCCCATCTCAGCACTATTCATACTTAAGCTTTCGATAAGATGTTGTAGATCTATACTCGTTGCTATGATCACAGTGTCGTCTGCATGAGCGTGTTTTGGAAAATTTCTTCAGAATATAAGTTAAACAAAAGTGGCGATAAAACACATCTCTGTCTTACTCCTCTACAGATCTTGATTTCTTCTGAGTTCTGGTTCCAATATAATGTTTGCACTATATTTATAATTTTACTGTCAATGCGCTTGTTCCTAAGTATTGATATTAGTTTTTCATGTCTTACTTCATCGAAAGCTTTTTCGTAGTCAACAAAGCACAAGTGTATATCAACGTTTACATCCCGACATCGCTGAATCAATATGTTGATGGAAAATAGTCTTTCTCGAGTTATTATTAATACTTTTTCATAAATCTAGATTCAAACTTATATACTCATACTATTATCGTATACTAGAACAGATGGGATCTTACATATCGACAGGAATGTGTATGGGTAAAATTTTTCGCACTTAAAATTTTTTATTTCAAATCCTTTATAAAAGGTATATAATAAAATACCCAAACAGACTATATCACAAATACATTACAGAACGTTTTCGGAATGTAAATTCCATCATCAGTGTAAAGAATTATACATGCTATGAGCCACTAAAATATATGGGTGAAAACCCTTTAAATGTTATTAATTTATAGATGTGTTACATTATATATTATTATAAATTAGGATGTTTAAGTTACCGTTGGAATTGGTAACATGGCAACGTATGGCTTTACATAGGTTACATGGTCCTGAGACAAAGTGTCTTCGAGGACCTGTTGATAACAACTGTTGTTATCGTTCGGCTTTTTATCTAATAAATTTACCAGTGATACTATGTTTTCTCTACTACATGAGGTTTACCAAGCACTACACAATAATCCTTACACTATCACTGTTGTTTGTGACTATGCTAAAGCTTTTGATTTTGTAAATCACGAACTTTGATAAAAAAACCAAATTTCTACGGAATTCTAGGTATTTTTTTGAATAGGTTCCAATCTTACTTGAGGAATAGAAAACAACTGGTTAGAGCAAATAATACTGACTCTAGTCACAAAAGCATTGTATGTGGAATACCACAAGGTTTAGGATTGAGATCCTCTACTTTTCCTTTTATGTTTATAAATTACATCATTAATTTAAAAATCGATTGAAAAATTTTTCATCATCTATCACTTGAAGCAACTTTAATTTCGCAACTCTCCATAAAACTATAACTTCTAATCTACGTACAATAAAAACCTGACCAGACTCTAATTTACTCCCTTTTAACATGGATAAGACAGTAGCATTATCCTATAAAAAAGCTCTTCAACCTTTACTTCTCAATAACAGATAGAAAAGTAACATTCATTCTATAAAATTTCTTCGATTCTCTAATATTTTTATACACAGCAACCTTAAACGGTCCATTCATATCGATTTATTAAGTAAGAAACTAGTCTCGGCCTGATATGCACTAAGTTGTGTTTTGAGGGAAATAAATTTAGCATCTTCCAAAATAACATACGTTTCTTTGTTCACAAATTCTAGAAGCTACTTCAAAACTCACGGGATTTTAATGCTTCCCTCTATATATATTTTAGAAACTGTTTGCTTAATTCGTAGACACCTACATGTTTTCCAGCAAGACCTAACCACGACTAGTCTAGCAGAAACTCAATATTTGATGTTTATTTACCGATCCTGTCCACTAAGTTAGTAAAGAAATCTATATTATATTCTGCAAACAAATACACAAAACATTTTCCTTTACAACTTAAATCTGCAACATCTTTCGCCAAGTTTCGTAAAATGACAAAAGCCTATCTATCTGAAAGACCATATTATTCAGCAGAAGAGTTTTTTTAATGAATAACTAAGAAATTACAGTACCTTTATGTACAAGTAACTGAAGTATTTTTATTTATATTTGGTATCACCTTCAACTTAGTAAGGTTTTATTATACAATTTTCAATTTATTTAAATTTTGCAATGGATTGTTCATTTTATTATCTTTTCTTTTGTGATATTGTGTAATTTCAGTAAATTATAATATTTATTATTGTTATTTTCTCACTTCTTGTACGTTTTGTAAATAAAATTGTAGCATTTTCAGTGATACTAAAGCATATTTCTATTCTATTCTATATTACTGAAACCGACTAGCTGATTGATGATAGTTTATCAAAATTAATAAATCTTTTCCAGTAATTGATGCAATATTTCTGAGACAATAAGAAAATATATTGTCAACATGAAACTCGACTCAACACAAAATAGTAAGAAACATGTTATTAAGTTTTCAAAAACTTTCTCATTGAAATTAATATTAATAATCTTTAGAAACTACTTAGCAAACATTTTATCTACAAAACTTCTATCTAGTAAAGATATTTCCAGCTCAAAACGGTATTAAACTAAGCCATTCTTGCTACTCCTAAAAACTTTTTTACAAAATGGCTAATTTCGTAGTCTTCATGGAAAGTCAAATACTTTATTATTTCTTGTGGATGCTATAGCGTCATATTCAATATTATATTGAAAAAGTTTTTGCGTAGTCAGAATAGCAATCTGGAGCCAGTGGCGTCGTAACATTTATTATAATCAGGACTTTTTTAATAAAGAGGACAAAGGAAAAAATCAGGTATACTTTAAGAAGCGGGGATATAGAGAGACATTTCGTATGAATACTCAATAAGCACTTCATGAGGAGAAAGCAAGAATTTTTTCTAAAATAATTTTCAAAACATTAGACCTTTTGTAAAACTCTAACAACACTATCATTATCGGGATCATCATGGCTTCGATCTATTCAGTACGTAATTTGTGGTATTTTGCTTTGGTTTCCACTGTTTTTCTAGTGATGACAACTTCTGAGCCAGAATACCCCGACATTCGGAGCAATAATCTCCTCCTTTATAGTTTTGATTTTAGGATAAGGACACACAATGTGATGTAATTAGCGATACAAGGCATTCACTAGGGGCAATAGCGATAATTCTGAGGTCTTAAGACTGAGTATATCTTTTAAGTATATCGACATAAGACGTTAATATAAGTCCTTATGTTTGAATGTCATAAATGAAGACAGTTTTCGGAATAGTTGTACATCAACACGTAATCTTAGAATAGAATAGAACATATTTCAATTCTATTATTCTTACTATACTTTATTTTCACTGAAAATTGTACAATTCTATGGACAAATCCTACAAAAAGTCAAGTAAATAACAATAACAATTAAAATTTACTAAAATTACATTAATCGTCAATATCACACAATAAAAGATAATAAAATATACAATCCATTGCAAAATTTGACTTAACTGCAAATTGCATAATAAAACCTTACGAACTAGTTAACAAATAATTTTAAGTTGCTGCATGTGATACCTAAATATATATCATCATCATCATGGCTTATTCACTCATGGCGGAGTGTTTGCCGCCCTTTTGAGCTCTCTGATTCATTTATTGTGGAGAATCAGTCCGCTGTTGTTTTTTTATTAATATAGCAGCGTGTGTGACTTGGCCCTGTCTACAATTTTCCTCCATTCTTTCCGGTCCTTACAGCGCTCCTTCCAACTGTAGATTCTCAGCTTCTTTATGTCTCCTAAGACTTGATCTCTCCATCTTGTTTTGGGTCTCCCCTTTGGTCTCTTTCTTGTTGGTCTCCATCCAGTTATTCGCTTTAGCGTAGAGTCTGGGTTAGCTCTTTCTATATGTCCCAGCCACGTGAGCCTTCTTTAATTTCTTCATTGGTTAATCTTCTAAATTCGCCTACACTTATCCTCACCGGTCCCATTGTTCGTCGAATTATCTTTCTTTCCAAGATTTCCAACCTCATTTCATCTTCTTGTGTTAGGCACATCGTCTCTGCACCATAGGTGATCACTGGCCTGATTGCAGTCTTGTAAATTTTTGATTTGGTTTTTTTACTAATGTGCTTTTCTTTCAGGAATTTTTGGTAGTTCCAGTAGATTTTATTACCCAGTAGGATGCGTTCATTTATTTCATCCGTTTTATCATTTCTGTCATTCACCATCACTTCCAGGTATTTGAAACGGTGTACTCTTTCAAATGTATATGCACCAAGCTTAATTTCTTTCTCTATGTTCGTATTCTTTCTTAAACACATGAGGTATTTCGTTTTGCTTTGGTTTATTACTAGCCCTCTCTTCTTTGCTTCTTTATCTAGTATTAATATTATGTTCTGCATGGTTTTTAAATCTCTAGTAACCAGTGCAATATCGTCTGCATACGCTATCAGTTGGGCTGAAGATTCGATAATCGTTCTCATAATTTTGGCTGCTCTTACTGGCTACTCTATGGCAATGTTAAATAATGTTGTTGACAGGGAGTCTCCCTGTCTGACACCTACCTCCATTTGTACTTCATCTGACGGGCCTTCCCTTGTTATCGATATATATGTGTATATATATATATATATATATATATACACATATATATATATATATATATATATATATATATATATATATATATATACAAATACCTTAGTTGCTTGTACCTATACGTACTGTAATTTCTTAATTATTCGTTAAGAAACTCTTCTACTGAATAACATGGTCTTTCAGATAGATAGGCTTTTGTTAATTTGCGGAATTTAAGCAAAGAAGTTGTAGATTTAAGTTGCAAAGTAAGAAAGTTGTATATTTTTTTGCCGAATATAAGTAATATATATTTCTTTACTAACTCAGTGGACAGGATCGGTAAATACACATCAAAGGTTGAATTTCTGGTGGAGTAGTCATGGTTAGGTCTTGCTAGAATTACATGTAGGTGTTAAATTAAGCAGGAATTAAGCAAACAGTTTCTAGAATATATAAAGAGGGAAGAGTTAAAATTCCATGATTTTTGAAGTAGCTTCTGCAATGTGTTATTCTACTGAGGCCAAAAAGATACCGCATTGCTATTTTCTGTAATTTAAAAATAACATGAGATTGGGCAGCTGTACTAGAATCCCAAAAAGAAGGTCATATCGAAAATAAGACTCGAACAAAGAAAAACATGTTAGTTTGGAAGATGCTAAATTGATTACCTTCTAAACAGGTCTTATTGCATAGCAGGCTGAGGCTAGTTTCTTACTAAACAAATCGATACAAAGGACCATTTAAAGTTGCTGTCTATAAAAATACCAAGAAATTTTACAGAATTAACGATACTGATCTGGCTGTTATTAAGAAGAGAGCATTGAAGAGCTCCTTTATAGGATAGTGCTATTGTCTTATCCACGTTAAAAGAGAGTAAATTAGAGTCAGACCAAGTTTTTATTTTAAGAGGATCAGAAGTTTTAATTGCCTGAAGAGTTGTAATATTAGAGTTCCTCCAGATAATACTGGTATAATCAGCAAAAAGAAAAATTTTTCCATTGATTTTTAAGTTAGTGATATCATTTATAAAGATAAGGAAAAGTAGAGGACCCAGTACTGAACCTTGTGATACTCCACATAGAATGTTTTTGTGACTAGAGTCAGTATCATTTGCTCTAACTAGTTGTTTCCTATTCTTCAAGTAAGATTGGAACCAATTCAAAAAAATACCTTGAATTTATTAGAAATTTAGTTTTTTTCATCAAAATATCGTGATTTACACAATTAAAAGCTTTGACATAGTCACAAAAAACAGTGCCAGTATAAAGATTATTGTTTAGTGCTTAATAGATCTCATGTAGTACGAAAAACATAGCATCGCTGGTACATTTATTAGATAAAATGCCAAACTGACTTTGTGATAAAATGTTATTTTCAACGAGAAAGGATATAAGTCGGGCTTTTATAAGTCTCTCAACAATTTTGGATAGTACCAGTAGTAAGATAATAGATCTATAGTTGCAGATATTAGATTTTTCACCACCCCTATTGGAGAGAAATAATAATAGGTGTCTTTGGGCATTTTGGAAATAGACCTTTTTTTAAAGAAATCAAAAATAATGAGACTAGGACTTTCTACACATTTTTTTGGGAGTTTAAGAAAATTTTTATGGATAGTCCATCAGTACTACAGGAAAATTTGCTTTTGATGCTACTGATTGTTTGGATCAGTTTAGATTTATCAACTTGTCTTATAAAGAATGAGTTCGAGACCTTTTTTGAATTGGACATATAGGAAATAGAATCTTGTTGTGGCAAAATAGCTGATGTTATATTTTTGCTCACACTGACGAAGTATTCATTTAGATTTTCAGGGTTCGGAAGAGAAAATGTTTGAGCTGAGTTAGTTTTATTTCAAAGATCGTTTATTATGGACCATGTTTCTCTTGCAACATTTTTAGAGCTTCCCAGACGATTCTCATAGTACATATTTTAGCTGTTTTGATAAGTTTTAGATAGGTTCCTCTGTACTTGGATATATATTCAGTGACAAAGACGTTGATAGTAAATTTTTAGATGTACAGTAGTGAACGCATATTCTTGGCTGATACGCGGACACCTTTGGTAGTCCAGGGTTTGTGATATTTTAACTTAATTGTAATTAAAAGAAATGCCTTAATAAAAATACAGACAAGCCTCTCTAAAAAATCACTGAAATTATAGTTCACATTCATGGAAGGAAAGTGCCACCCAGAAGTCAAGCGCAAATTTTGGAATTTAAGAAAATTCTGAGCAGAAAAAATCCTACCTAAACGTTGGGTTTTCGAGGATTGTTTGTTAAGAGTGTTAAACTTGGTATATACTGCTTCATGATCAGATAGTCCTGAATTAACAATTGTAGTGTGTACATCAATGGGTGAGAAATCTGAGACAATATAACCAATTGTGGTAAATGTTGTTTTAGTAATTCTTGTAGGAGATTTAACGTGCATTGTGAAACCATACGATTCGACCAAGGATAATTGGGTAGCACAAGCAACAGCGTAATTAATATTTAAGTTACCGTATAGAATCTTTCTGTTTTTATTGGACAGGTCGTCTAACAAATTTAACAGGTTCTGAAAAAATAGTTCCATAAAAGAATCAGGTGATTTAAATGCAAAGAATGTTTAGATCAAGATTCTTGTTGTAAAAGAAAGAAAGTCATATTTTGTTATAGAAGAGAAATCATTATTTGTAGAAAGAATTGTGCCACCATGAACTGAACTTGGACGATGATAACTAGCAATTGTGGTATATTTTTCTACAAAGAAGGCTCGTTGACTTCAAGCCAGTGCTCTGTAAGCGCAACTATCGGGGGAAATCCTAATTCCTCTAGAAACTAATCAGAACCATGCTAAAGTTGTCATCAGGTCATCACTAAAGTAATTTGAGGATTCTAGTTCCACAGAACTCATATTATTTACAAATTTCTTTTTGGAGAGTCAACGGAATAGTAGTTTCGGTGACTTTCTCTTGATTTTTGAAGGTGAATAATTCTTTCCGAAGAAAGGAAAGAAATAATTCTTTTCTCTAGCTGAACTTGATTTTGTATGTTTTTAAGGTTAATTTACGAACAAGATACATCAATAAGTATTTTATATTTTCTTGCTACAGCAGATATTTCCCACTTCAAGATCCATATGAATATTTTTCTCAACAATTAGTGTAAATAATTTGAGCAAACTTTAGTTTATTTATTTGTAGTTGCCGTTTTTCTAATCAATTGTGAATATTGTTTTAATTTACCTGAAATTTGTGTTACAATTACACTGTTCCGAATCTGGATCTGGATCATCCATTCTCTATTGTATCTCTATGATCTATAGCCCAATTTGAGCCCTGGTTTCCCTCAGCAAACCTCTCCATTCGTTAAGGTCTATAGACTACAAAGAAGATTTCCTGAGCATTCTTGCATTCAACAATTTTTTTTAAAGCCTGTTTTCTTTTATCCTAAACACACGGCCTACACATTGAAGACGATGTAGACGGACATACTGAGATAAAATCCACAAGGAAACTAAATTCCTGTAGTAAATAAAATATTGAGATAAAGTTGGTTCTTTATGTATATTACATATATTTCATAATTGTATCTGATTCACTACCTGTTGTTTTTATTTATAAGGCCAAGTATTCGTCTCTTTATATATACTTTTCTTTTCAAAACGTCCATGCAATTTACATATTTTTGAGTCAAAACTCTCATTCGCATTATGGTCTTTTAGATTCGTATCTTCATTCTTGGGTGTATGGCTCCTAATTTAAGCGTCTCGTTCATAGCAAAGTATGCTGTATTATCTGGAATGATTCTTCTAAGCTCTGCTTCGCCAATGTCATCCTTTGTGATGTTGACTGCTGAATACATAAAGCTATCTACTTTTTTTAAGTTGTCAACTGCCAGTTGGGTCGTTTTGCTCTCTGTGATCGGCTTTGTACTAGAATTTTAGTCTTTTTTGTATTTATTGTCAGACATAGTTATTTATTTAGCATGTGGTTTAAGTTCCGTGTATGTATTCTCGCCTGGTTTCATCACACTGTATAATCCTTGTCTTATTTGAATTAGGTCTGTCATCTCATATTGTAAATGTTTATATAGGGATTGTAGTATATGATTAAGTATACTGGTAAATATTTTATATCCACATCATAACAAGGAGCTCCCCTATAGTTCTGACTATAGGAGAGCGTCTCGTGAAATTTCGGATTTAGATTAAGCTATAGATAAGTTTAATTTTTACTATTGACATTTGATTATAACCTGAATAAATATCAACGAAATATTATTTATAAAATATATAACTTTAAAACCTTTTTGCTGCCGATTTATGGCCATAGACTTTTTCATTAGCTAAACGGCAATATACTTTGTTATTAAAACCACAAACTTGCCGTGTCTACTACCCCCAGGGAAAGCTTAACCCACACGCCCTCTCTTTCTGCACCACCTTGTCCGCATCCCCGAAAAGAAAAGTTTTGGACTTAAGAAACCGATATAAATTCCCCTTAAATTGACGTCTAGTCCGGAATTGTTTGTAAGTGTAAGAAAGTTTCAGAAAGATAACTTCCAAGCTCCGAGATTATAAATACTTTGTATAAAGTTATTAAAGAATTTTGTTGAGCTCCTATCAAAACTCTTGTTGTGACGACTTCGATTTTCTGCTCTATAAGTTTGCGAGAGAAGTTTGATAACTAAGAAAGGATTAAAAATAGATAATGGCGAAATAATTACAATGCTTTGTTATCCATAGCAGACATATTAGGATTACGACTTAGATGAAAAATTCAAAACTGAAATACAATGTAGAATAAGAACCTAACTGGGACAACATAGTCATTTATTTATTTAGTTCAATAGCCATTTTACGATCCTACATCATAAAATAAAAATTTCACTGGTTTAAAAATATTGTCTAATGTAATAAAGAATAAAAATCTCAAATCTAATTAAAAGACAAAATGGGACTAATACAAATATTCGGATAACAGAAGGTAATTAAGAAGAAGAGACATTGATAGAATTCTACAACAAACTTCAAAATGCATAAGAGTAATTAAGAGAGACGAAAGAAAAAAAAGAATCTTAGGAGATTGGAATTCAAGAGTAGGAAAGAAAATTAATAGGGGTTTAGCATGTATTGGACAATATGGGAAAGAAACATTAAATATAAATGGAATTTAAAATGCTAGAATTTTGCCAAACGAATGACCTGATAGTCGGAAACACATTTAATGAACAAACCATTGAAGACAAATATACATTTGTGGCTTACTTGTTTGGTCAATAAGTGTAACTAAGTACATAATATTCATCCACCTCCTTAAATTCTACAACGAATTCATCCTCCACTTTTAATAATTTAAAGGAGCACTTGGTGTTTATTCGTTTTTTTTTTTCTCGAGTTTTACATGTAATTGTATTTATTAGTATTAACTTTCAGTCTCATTAGTCCATTATTCATTGTTGATCTTTATAGAAAGCGTACCGGATTTATTTATCCCACTAACCCTTAATTTTTTCTAGATATATGATATATATTAATAGCAAGGTAGACAACGGGTCACGATGGCAAATTCTTCTAAGACTTGCATTTTACAGCACCAATGGTTTTTCAAATTGCCATGTTTACTAATCTTACTATTTTTTCTGTTCTTTCTGTACGTAGGCGGCCTTAAAATAAATAAAAAGTACTTATACTGAAATGTTGTATGCATAACGATGATCAGGATTTATTTTAACATAAAAATTTGATCAGTTGTGGATCTTCCCTTGCAAAATCCTCCCTGGTATTCTGCTAGATTCGTCTGCACATATATTTTTAGCCGTTTTTTGATTATTATTGCAAGCACTTTGTATATTACCTTCAACAAGGACATTCCTCTATAATTAGCGCATTTATTTCTATCTTCCTTTTTGTGTATAGGCATTATAATGGACTCGCTCCAGTCTTGAAACATTTCTTGGACGTCCCAAACTTCTACTATTAACTCACGAAAGCCTCTCCTTCTTATTTTAAGTTCTCTGCCACAATGCCGCTCTCCCCTAGTTTTTTTTTGGTTTTTCATATCTTTTATTATTTTTTCAATTTCTTCTCTTGTAAGATTTAGTAGTTCTTTTAACACTGTTTGAGGTTCAGAAACATGATGATTTTCTTCAGTAGTCACTCCGCCATTTAGCGCGATTTTTAACTCTGCTCACCATTCTTCATCAAACCAGTGGTTTTTTATGAGTCTCCTTGTCCCTGGTACCTTCTTCGACGTTGTTTTCTTTATAGTGTTTGTCGTTTTCAAGCACTTTTGTTATAAGTTCCTCCTAGTATCACTATATTGTTTTGCATATCCTTTTGATAACCCTGTACTACCTCAAATATTCGCAGTTCTTTAAAATTAAATTTATTCTTCCCTTCTTCATTTCTTTTTCCCTTTGTGATTTTTATTTATTGCGTCTCTCATAATAATTTTAGACAAAAAATAATCAGAGTCTACGTCTGCTCCTTTGCACATTTTCACATTTTTGTTATTAAATTGGAAAACTTCTCTTGTATTAAGATGTGGTCTATTTTCTTAGTTTCATTTGATCCCGGGAATTTTTTATGTTCTGTTACATATATTCTTTCTCCTGAACTGTGTACTCTTTTTCTTTAATTCCAACTGCACACATTCTGTCTGATTTTGTTTTACCTTCTCTATGTCTTCATGTATCAAGAAAACTACCTTAAACTTACTATTATCGCCTTCACTTGCATAAAACGCGTATAGACTAATATTTTTGATGTTGTTTTCAGTCAAATACGTTTTTTTGTATTGCTGTGGTGTATATTTTAAATTTCTTAAGGTTAATTAATGCTCCCTCATAGTAAACTCATAATAAAATAGTATTTAGGTACGTATTTTAATTTTTTGTTTCGCTATTTATGTTTAAACTCATTTTAGTGTTCATCGTTAGAGTCCTTTGGCATAATGGATCCTTCTTATCTTTTTCCAGTCCTATATGCCTTTTTTGGATCGATATTTCTAGACTTTTTTCTTTTGCACGTACCATTTTCGGCCTATTCCAATTGTATGCCATCCCCAGGTAATTTTTTGTACCCTATCTTCACGTTTTTACCTTCATCTCTTAACTCCTTGCCTTTATTTACAATTTCTTGCCTCATATATCTATTCTTTTTGGTCATGTCATCATTGATGAAGATCTTTTCTCCAATAAGAAAGCTGAGTTAGCTTTTTCTTTAATTACCTTGTTTTTTTCGCGATAATTCTTTATTTGTACCAGACATGAATAATTGCACAAAATCTTCTACGTTATTTTTTAAGAGTATTTCATCTGTTGCGACTATTGGTAGATCCGTCATTACTATGTTATTTCTTTTCATCTGTTTTTCAATTCCAAAAAATTTATTTTTTTGTGTCTTTTAATTCTTGCTTTATCTTTATATTTTCTTTTTTCAGCGCTATCATCTCTTGTCTATATTCTTTATTTTCCAACCCGATTTTTTTCAATTCTCACAATATCTGATTTTTAGGGCTAATATTAAATCTCCGCTACAAGGAAATTTTTTATTTTTTAAAAATTGGCTCTTACTTTTCCAATTCTCTTTTATTTCAAACTTTTATTTCTGCTGTGTAGTCCTTATTTTTGTTGTTATTGTTCGTAGGCACTTCTAGTTCTTTAATGTTTTCCTCTGTGTCCGGCAATTGTGTGCTATATTTTTCTCCTGCGCTCCTGCTAGTGCTTTAATTTTTTTATGCAAATTAAAGTTGTCCTATTTGTTTTACAATAGAACTTGTTGATAAAAGGACTTGCGAGTACTTGTTGATAGCAACTGATGATCAACAATGATGCTGATGTTAATGCTACTAACAAGTCCTTACAGACACTTCGTCTAGGACTAGCAACCCCAGTGGAGTCTTGCGTTGCCATGTGATCAATTCCTTTTGTAACTTAAACATTATAGTTTTTAAAAATCAAAGATGTAACTCGAAGTTAATCAAACTACATTCAAAGGGTTTTTACTCACATATTTAGTGGTTTTAAACATATACATCCAGAAAGCACTGATGATGGTATAGTTATTCCGAAAACGTCCTGTGATATACCCATGGGGTTTTTAATATTATACCTTTTATAAAGGAAATTTTTTAAATGACATTTTTTATTCTAAAGACATCTTTTATTATGTGGTAATTGTTAATTTACATGAAACCTGCTTTGTTTTGCAAATTGCAATCCACCAGCATATTGAACCTGTTGATATTCATTCACTAATTAAAACTACCAGTGTTATTTTTATGATTATAAGTTAAACCTGTCAATACAATTAACAGATCAAACTAATATCACAACTGACTATCTAAAACATCAATCTAATTCCAATTAAAACACGAGACAAGTCTGAAGCATTTCAATATCAATGCTTTTACATTTATTAATTGATTTTCTTAAGATCTGACTGCAAGCCTCAACCGCTCAATTTATCAGTGCATAAAATCAATAGAATGTCGTATGAAATGTTAATTACGATTCAACAAATAATAACTTTCAATCTTCATGGTGTCACATAAACTTTCAGATATAAACTTGGTGTATGAATGTTTTCTTGACTTGGCTTGTATGAATATGCTGTTATCTAAGAAACCAGTTTATCGTATTGAAAAAAATATAGCACTAGGCGATGAATACAGGAGTAACTTTAGCAGGTTTTACATTGAACTAAGAAGTTGTATGAAGTATTGATACACGTTACTTGTGTTATATATCACAGCCAGTAATACATGTATAAAATAAGTGAGATAAAAATCTTACTGCAATGAAATTATCGTTCATAGAGAAAAAATGTAAAAATACTATTTAAATCTTTTATATACATGGTGTTTTATCGGTGAAAAAAATTAATTTCCTTGCATAATTGTAGCTAATTTGGGTCTAGTGAATTAAGAAATAACATTTTTTTTTCTAAATTTTGTATAATTTTATTGTTCATAAGTGTCCATTTGATTGGACAATAAGTCTAAATAAATCAAAAGCTCCGAAACAATGTGCACTCTTATAGTGATTGGCACTGCTGGAATAAAATTGCAAAAAGTAAGAATTTTACTTGATACTGGAGTGTGTTGAAGACGGTGAAACGTAGCAATACATATTACACATCCATAGTGTTGATTTCCTTTTACTGTAATCAACATGGCAGTTGTAGACGTACTGTATAGTCGACCTGTTTCGATGCTGTGCTATTATTAGTGAATTTTTACAAAAATCTTAAGATCTGGTCTATGTATTTGATGAGTAAAATAACTGTATAACAAAACCGATCATTTACAGTTATTGGTATAGGGTTATTTTTTTCTCTCTACTGTTATCCCTCTTCCTTCGGGAAATAATAAATCTATGGATTTGTTGAAGGATGACCACGAATCTTTTTCGTGAAGTATACTTGAGAAAAATAACTATTATTGTTATAATTATATTTAAAATACATTTTTCTCTGCTCAGATTGTCGTAACTGAATCCAGGAAATTTTAAGCCATTCTACTTTTTCTCGTGTAATCCTTCTATTTACCATGTCGTGCTCCAATTTTTTGATACTGAAAACATAATTGTTTTTAATTTTATGAGTACACAATTTAGGCTCCTTTTTCTGTGAGATGTTTAAAACGTTTACGCAGTCGTCTGGCACAAATATATCTTTTTCCTCCTTTGCTCTATCCGTTTCGGACGTTGGCTATTAACAAGGCTATTTTGACTTTGTTTACGGCATCTCTGAACAGTTCGGTCGATGTTAGTCCGAACCATTGTCGCAAGTTATGCATCCATGAGTGTCGTCTTCTTCCCGGTCCCCTCCTACTGTCGATTCTTCCTTGGACTATTAACTGTAGCAGCCGGTACTTAGTATTCCCATGACATGTCCGAAGTACTCAAGCTTCCGTTTCTTTACGGTGAAGATTATTTCTTTGCTTTTGCCTATTCTCTGCATTACTTCCACGTTAGTGATGTGGTCTGTCCAGGATATCCAAAGAATACGGCGATATATCCACAGCTCAAAGGATTCTAGTTTCTTCGCGCTTTTTCAATTCGTGATCTTATTTCTGTTGACTGGTCCCATTTTGTGTTGATTGTGGTTCCAAGGATGTGTATGTCTCCACTTGTTCTATTTTTCGGTTGTTTAATATCAATTGCATCGGAGGTTGTTGTGTTCTGCTGATGAGCATGCATTTATTTTTGGTTGTATTGAGTTCTAAACCATATTCTTGACTTACTGTGTGTATATTTTGCATGAGTCTTTGAAGCTCGTTGCAGTCATTTGCGATAATAACTGTGTCGTCAGCATATCTAATATTATTGATTACCTCTCCGTTTACTCTGATACCCTCCGAAACTTCTCCCAGAAATGAAGATTTGTTCAAAGTATATATTGAAGAGGAGCGGCGAGAGGACGCATTCCTGTCGTACACCCTTTTTAATATCTATCTTGTAAGTTGCCCATCTTTATCTCAGCACTTTGGTTCCAATAGAGACTGGTTATTATGCGCAGATCCTTGCCATCAATATGCATCTTCCTGAGCATTTCCATGAGTTTATCATGTTTGACCGACCTTGTCAAACGCCTTGGAGAAGTCGATGAAGTGGACGTCCTTGTGCATGTCTCTGCATCTTTGAATTAAAACTTGCAGACTGAAGATCGCCTCTCTTGTGCCCAACGCGCTTCGGAATCCGAACTGTGACTCCGATATATTTTCTTCGCATTTGTTATATATTCTATTGTGTATGATTTTGGTGAAAACTTTAGTAATGTGATTTATCAAGCTTATTAAGCGGTGTTGATCACAGTGTTTTGCACTTGGTGTTTTAGGTATGCCTACAAAGGTCGATCGAAGCCATTCCTCCGGAATCTACCCTTTGTCGTAAAAGGTGTTAAAAAGGCCTGTCAGAAAATCGAGAAAGTGGTCATCCTTGTCAAACGCCTTGGAGAAGTCGATGAAGTGGACGTCCTTGTGCATGTCTCTGCATCTTTGAATTAAAACTTGCAGACTGAAGATCGCCTCTCTTGTGCCCAATGCGCTTCGGAATCCGAACTGTGACTCCGATATATTTTCTTCGCATTTGTTATATATTCTATTGTGTATGATTTTGGTGAAAACTTTAGTAATGTGATTTATCAAGCTTATTAAGCGGTGTTGATCACAGTGTTTTGCACTTGGTGTTTTAGGTATGCCTATAAAGGTCGATCGAAGCCATTCCTCCGGAATCTACCCTTTGTCGTAAAAGGTGTTAAAAAGGCCTGTCAGAAAATCGAGAAAGTGGTCATCCGTTTCGCATAGGAGTTTTATGACCTCGCACTGTATGTTGTCGGGACCTGGTGTTTTGTCGTTTTTTAGCGATGAAATGGCTTTTTCCACTTCAGACCTTAGTATTTCGGGTCCAGTCATGTCGTCATCTTGGTCCACTGTCGCTCTGCGTTTATCGTTAAAAAGTCGTTCTAAGTAATCTTTCCATGTGTCAATGAGCTTCAAGTCCTCTAATATAAGGTTACCGTCTGCGTCTATTAGTGTCGGGTGGGGATTATTGGTTTTCTTTTTAGTTGTTAATTCTTTGATCTTTTTGTGCATGTTGTGGTAGTCATATCTTCTGTCGCACTCTTCGATTTCATCGCATTTCTCCTTCAGCCAGCGTTCCTTCGCTTCCTTTATCTTTGTTTTTATATTGTGACTTGTTTCTTGATACTTCACTTGATTTTTGCATTTGTGTTGTCTTCTTTCTTCCATCATATCAAGGATTTCATCCGTCATCTATTCTTTTTTCTTTACGCGCTCCTGTAACAGAAGTGTCTTGTTTGTCATTTCAACAACTCTTTTTATTTCTTCCCATTTAGCAACTGCGTCTTGTGCGGGTTCACTCAAGTTTCCAATGTTTCTTCTTAAGGATTCCTGTACTTGTTGTTTAATGTTGGGATCCTTTAATTTCCTAATGTTTATCTTGGTTTTGTTAGGATTCCCTTCTATACGTTTTAGTTTGATTCCCAGTTTACCCACCACTGGGTTGTAATCCGATTGAGCATCAGCTCCGGGATAGGTTTTCACTGATGTGATTGAGTTTCTGAATCTTTCTGGTATCGCAATGAAGTCGATATGGTTTCTTACATTTGTTTCTTTCGAGTCTGCTGGCGACTTCCAGGTGTAAAGTCTGTGAGGGGGCAGTTTAAAAAAAGTATTAGTTATCAATAGGTTTTGTTCCTGACAGAAGCGTATGAGACGTTCCCCTCTCTCGTTTCTAGTTCCTAATCCGTGACCGCCCACAACGTTTGACACCTTACCTCTGCCGACCTTTGCATTGAAGTCGCCCATTATTAATGTCACTTCGCTTTTCTTGGTCATTCTCATCAGGTTCTCCAGTTGTTGGTAAAATTCTTCCACAATCTCGTCATCTTTGTCTGCTGTTGGCGCGTATACTTGTATGATATTTAGATCGAGTGGATATGCTTTCAGCTGAAGGAGTGACATTCTGGCTGAGAAGGGAGTGTATGCTTTTACTGGACTTTTTATAGATGCACACAAATATATAGCCGTGATATTTTTTTTCCTTGTCTGAAACCAAAATTTTGTTCACAAGTTGAAAAACTGAATCCAGATAAAATTTTTAAGGTTATTTCCTTTACATTGCTTCTTTCAGTTCATTTAAAAGACCTAAAACTACTTTTATATTCCTATTCTGTCCTCCACAACTATCAGAATATAAATTTGGGATGGATGTTGTTTCCGGCAAAAAAGAAATATACTTGATCAAACATGACACAATCTCTTAAGCACCACGCTAAGCGACACTTTCGTTCCAGACAAACATATGCCCAAAGTTTTCAACTTCATTATGTACACACAAAGTGAAAACCCACATCTGTCGTTTGTAATAATCTACAGATGTAGACACAACTGGCACTGGCAAGGTTCTCTGTAGATCAAAACTGCAATATGTTTTTTTTTGCTGTTCAGTTTCTTTCTTCTTTAATTGCTTCAAAACTTCTGCTTTTTTTTATGTAGATTCCTTTCTACTTCAATCTTAGTTTTCTCTTTTTCTTTATTTAATGTTTTGAGCAGAGTTTTAAAATAGTCGCATTTTTGACATGTGCTCTTTTGTGGTCTATGAAACGATAGATTAAAAGAAGAATTAAAAGTATCTCTAAAGACAAAAAGAGACAATGGCTTCTTTTCTATAACTTCACAAGATTTTTTATATATATTATATATTAAGGCCATGTTTAAATTTGGAGGCAAATATTTTTTACTTGTGTGATGCCTACAATAAAGTGATTCATATATTGGAAATTTGTTAATAAACTCCATTAGGTACTCTGCATCATCTCTATTTCTTTTATTATGTGGTGTATGTTTACCAAGTTTATCCGAAATAGGAATTCCCGTATATGCTTTTCTGTTTAAAGCATTTGGTATTTTTTAAAGACGTTTTTAAAAAATTCTTTACATACTTTGTGGTCATTATTTTGACTTATTTTAACCTTCAATTGTGGTTTATTCCCATTAAAATAGTAACTACTTTAAAATGCCACAAGAAAAAAGGTTCAGAACAATATTTTTTGCAGGTTCAATAGTTTTTTAACCACAAAGAAAAGCATCTTTGGATATCCAATCTAGCGAATAAAAATATTGAAATATTTGCTGTTGACGATATTTACTTATTCTATCCAAACTACTTAGATGGCAAGTTCTACAGCAACTTCCTAGTTTGCATAATTTTGGACGAACAGTCTTACCTTTTTCTGAAACATGTTGTTTCTACTTCATTATCTTTTGGTTTCTTATAAACTTTTTGATCAACTTAGGATTTAACTTCTGTTTTCGAGTGTTGGACGCCGTTTCAGATGTTACATGGTCGTTGTAATTATCTGAAATACAATATAATAAAAAAAAATTAAATTAAGGCCTATCGTGAACCATCTAATATCTTCAAAAAATTCATGATAACGTAAAGCCAGAATAGCCTATAAAAAAATATATTATAATAAAGTTTTTTAAAGAAATGTCATTAAAAAATCATTTTGTCTTATCGCGAATAATACAAAGTATATACCTGTTGCCTTACTATCACTTTCACTAGGCTTATACTCCTCTTCTTCTTTATAAAAATCGGAAAAAGAATTAACATCACTCAATGGCTCGGCCATCTTGAATGCTGTATAGGTACGTCTGGCGTTTAACTAAAGTGACATTAGTGTTTTGCAATAATTGTTAATTTATGATCGGCTGTGATACGCAGGTACACGATCTAACCTGGTGCACTATAAACACCAACGAAAGAGATCAGCCATTACTACTCAAGTTGTAGAATATGATTTAGACATACTTAAAATAGCAGTCACTATTTCGTAACTCCACAACTAAATGAAGTAATTTGTATATTAGTGGTCACAACTTAAGTAGCTAGAGGTGTTAACAAATGACATATGTCGGATGAGGTGAAGATAGATACACTGAAGAGCCGTGTGATATATGCAACGTTATTGGAGGTATCAGCACAGGTAGTCAGAGGCTGTCCGCAGGAAAGAGTCTTATGATCAGTCAGTTATAGAAGTCAGAGGTAAAATTCAAATTAATGTTTTCACTGGCTACTGTTCACTCTAAGCTATTATCTCCGTAAAATAAGAAAATTGAATAGAACAACACGTCGAGTCTGAGAAAATGCTTATGAAACCTATGAACCGAAAAGCTATAAGGAACGAAATATCCAAAACAGGTCGTTTTAGAACTTTATATGGAGGTTAGGTTAGGTTAGGTTAGGTTGGGTTAGGTTAGGTTGCCTAATGCCTACCTAACAACAAAATGCCGTCTATTGAACTGCTACATATTCACAGTTCTGCTCTACGGAATGGAAGCGTGGACACTGACTGTTGCATCTATGAATCGGCTCAAAGCTTTCGAATTGTGGTGTTATAGGCGCATCTTAAGTATATCCTGGGTTAACAGAGTTACTAATGTGGAGGTCCTGCGTAGAATGGGGAAAGAATGTGATATTCTCATGACCGTCAAAACTAAAAAGTTGGAATATCTAGGACACGTAATGAGAAATCAAGAACGTTACGGCCTTCTCCAGCTGATTCTCTAGGGGAAGGTAAATGGTAAGAGAGGACCGGGAAGAAGACGCATTTCCTGGCTTCAAAATTTACTAAAGTGGTATAACACGACTACCACTAAACTGTTCCACGCTGCAATAAACAAAGTAAAGATAGCCGTGATGATCGCCAACATCCGGAACGGATAGGCACTTTAAGAAGATATGGAGGTTAAACATAAACATTTTTAGGTTGTGGTGTGGAAAAGTCTATGAGACTGAACGATACGTTTGGAATCTACAATCCATAATCTACAATGCGACGATAATAAACAAAAGCCTGCAAATTCACAAAAAAAAATAAAACGAATTAAACTAAAATGATACCTAATATCATTCTTTATACCTAGCGCCGTACACAATGAATATTTTGTTGAGAAATAGTTTGTTAGAAGTTATTTATTTACGATTGTGCCCCTATTTATTCTTGGATTGTTTAAGAAATTTGTAAAATATTAAAATATATATTATACTTCTAAAAAATAAAACAAACATATGAACAAATTCAAGTTAAGTTAAGAATACGTTACTAATTGAGCAACACACAGTAGTTTTTTTAGTATGAGTTGCAATTATCGAATTGCTTGAGAATTTTTTTTTATTTAAATTAATGTGTCTCGGCTGCAATGACGATTGACACAAACAATATTGTGTACAATAATTACAATAAGCACATGTTACTAATTGCTACAGTTAATTTATAAGCTTAGAACCTATGACTAAATAATACAACAGTTTTACCATTAAGTTATAAGTTAAAGGTAAAGTACATGGAAAACAAGGCGTCATATTCTGTTGAACAACTGAATGTCTTTCAAAAAACCAATTAGCTTAAAGACTTGATCGGGTGAGTTTAAAACGTCTTTGATATTTGACTTAAATTTATGTTGCACTCTGTGTTTTGCGTACCGGGGACACTCAATCAAGATGTGTTTCACAGTTAATACACTTGAGCAGATTTGGCAATTGTGCTTCGGCTCGGATTTTATTAAGTATTCATCTGTGAATCAGGAACAATAAGTGTGGAATACTTGTAGAAATGTTAAAGGAGGGGAATGAAATTATTCTCGAAGAATTGAAAAAACTTTTCAACGAATGTCTTTACAGAGGAAAAGTCCCAGATGATTGAAATAAAAGTTTGACAATACTTCTCTTCAAAAAGGGAAACAGGGGGCATCTCAAGAACTATAGGCCAATCTCCCTGCTGTCCCAAATATACAAATTGTTTATGAGAGTAATAACTAACAGGTTAACGTCGAAGCTAGATAGCTATCAACCGGTAGAGTAGGCAGGATTCTGAAAAGGTTACAGTACAGCGGATCATCTTCTTACAGTCAGAACTCTAATAGAGAAAGCCAATGAATATCACTTGAACTTATATATAGGCTTCGTTTATTATGAAAAGGCATTCGAGTCCATAGAACTTTGGGCAATAGAGAGAGCTATGAACAACTGCAGGACAGACTCCCGATACAGAATGCTCATATACAATATTTACAAGAAAGCTACAATGAAAATACAAATTGATGCGAAAACCAAAGTTATACCAATCAACAGAGGAGTTCGCCAGGGAGATGTTATCTCACTAAAGCTATTCACACTTGGACTTGAAGACGTGTTCAAAGACATTAACTGGGCAGATAAGGGAGAAAATTTTAATGGAAGAAAACTGAATTATTTAAGATACGCTGATGACATTGTAATATTCGCTACAAGTTTCGAAGAACTACAGACCATGATGACGCAACTATTTCAAGCTTCGGAAAAAGTGGGCCTTAAGATGAACTTGGAAAAAACAAAAATAATGACAAATACACCGAACATTCCAGAAATAACATTCAATGACATAAATTTAGAAACAGTAAGCGAATACATCTACCTGGAACAGATAATGAAAATTAACATAGAAAATCAAACTGCCGAAATTACCAGAAGAATAAGGTAAGCTTGGGCAGGATTTGGAAAACTGAGTTGGATCTTGAAAAGCACTAAAATAGAACAGTATTTGAAAACCAGAATTTACGATTAGTGTATCCTCCCTATACTCACGTACGGTTCACAGACGTGGACACTCATCAAGTCCAATATATATCCTTTGTGCTTTTACTATAAAATAGTAAAAGCACATAGAACGATGGAAAGATCAATGCTTGGGGTGAGACTTATAGACAAAAAAACAAACAAATAAATTAGAAGCAAAACCAAAGTAAAAGACGCAGGAGAACATGCTGCCAAATTAAAATGGAGCTTCGCAAGACACAATGCCCGACTGAAGGATAAGAGATGGAACCACGAAATACAACAGTGGAGGCCATGGTTAGGAAAGAGAAGCAGAGGAAGACCACCAATGAGATGGGCTGATGATATTAAGAAGATCGGAGGACACAACTGGAAGCAAGTGGCGCAAAATAGAAGACACTGCATTGATTTGGGGGAGGCCTATGTCCAAAGTTGGATTACTTAAGGCTGAAGAAGAAGAATAAGAAGTGTAAATCGGGTATGTCCTATTTTTAATCTTCAGATGACAGCTTTTTCTTTACTAGAGATTATTGGAAGTTCAAATTTTTCAACAGTCAGCCGGATCTCATGTAATGCACTCTTGATTGTGTTCCAGTGGGTTTGAAAAATGATACTGTTGTTACTTGAATATTTGCTTTAGGCCGTTACGGATTTGAATATGTTGGGCTTTTGAGGATTGACTGTTTACACAATAAGCTTGCTTGGCTGCTTGGTTAGCTTTTTAATTACCGGGGATGCCGATATCCGATGGTAGCCAGATGATCGTGACATTTACATCTTGAAAAGCGAGTGCATTGTAAATCCTATGGATTTCTTAAACTAAGGGATGCTGAGAAATTAGACTTTTTATCGAGTGTAGTGACGACAGGGAATCTGTGCATATTGCTTGGTTTTTTTCATTTGTTTTTAGTTTTTTAAAAGCTTCTAGTATCGCATAAAGTTCTCCAGTGTATACGCTGCATAAATTCGATAAAAAAGATGATTTTATTATTTCATCATATGTGGTAACGGCACATCCAACACCTGCTTCGCTTTTGAAGACATCTCTATACAGAATTTTTTAGAATTGGTTGTTGCTAATGATTTCTTCGAAATATTGCCTTATGAGAAGGATTGAGGTTTCATATTTACTGTGTTCTATTTTTTTTATAATAGAGAAGTCATTGAAGGTGGGATTTGTCTATTCCAAGGAGGAGTATCCGGGATTGGGAAGGGATATGTTTTAGTAAGGTCGATGGTTTTTCTTAAAATATATATATTTTACATTTTTATATTAGTAAATATAATTTTAATATTATGCATTTACTTTTTATTTTGGCGAAAATTTGCCGTTGTTTTCAAAGATACTAATTGGTTACTCTACAAGTTTCTTATTATTCAACAAATTTATGTGACCAATAAATTTATGACCTTTTGTATTATTTCCGAAAGCAAAAAAAAACTCAAATTAAGGACCACCCTATTAGAAACTTTGCTCGCAAAGCCATATCTGAAGTGTAGAGACCGTTTAACGAATATCTCCAATAATCAAAGTGATCTCCAACATTTAAATGATAAAGTCACATCATTAAGAGAAACAAAAAATGGGTCCTTCTGGTCTTTTGTCATTTGTGGAATGTCCGACATTAGAATTCACTTAAATTTTTGACTTAATCACATTTTAATTTGATCCCCTGTCGTCCTCGTAAAGTTAATAGGCAGGCGGCAGGTACTGAAGATGAAGCTTCCTGTTTTACGGATTAAGCAGTGGCGTGGGCAAACAAGTTTAGTTTTTATGATAATCCAAACGACTTAATTAAGGAGCGACTGACTCGAGTTTTTCTTTAATCTTTTTAAGCTTCTGTATGTTTTAGCAGAGTATACAATAACTAAACTATAAGGGGTAATATAAATGTAGATTCGCCGTGAGTAAGTCAACAATAAATGCCATTCACACAGGTAAACAAATTATTGAGAAAACCTATAAATATAAAATAGAAACTTTATAGTTTTAAAAGTGCGCATCTTTATACAATGTTTTCTCTATTTTTAAAGTTAATAAGAGAATCGATCGAGCAATCGAAGTGTAAACACGCTATCAGTTATAGCAATTAGTGATAATTGAATTTTTAATTTTACAAAGTTTAAAATAATTATTCATAATTCATAATTTTTATTTACTTATAGTTAATTTTCCTAATCAAATAAGTATGTAGTGATAAGTAGTAGTGAGTGCAGTCTCTTTGCATCTTTAAAACTAAAGTAAGATGCACAATTATTATTTTATTTTGAAGTAAATAAACAATCTACTTAAAGTAAGAAATAAAAACAAAGACAGGTTTCTTATTAATTAGTTTTCGTGCCTCTTATCAGTCTGATTTGCTTCAAGGCAGGTCCGGCCTGAGGGGGTACAAATAGTTATTTGGAAATAATGGAACTTCAAAATAATGCTGCAATTAATACTGTCAACAATACTAACAATCAACAACAAAGTTACTCAAGAGCTCTTACCCAACCGAAATTCCCTTTAAAAAATCAAGCTATAGTTTTCAACTCCCTTAATGGAATAAAACTAGAAGAATATCTTATATCCATCGGAACGAAAATTAGTCCGAAAAATATACTTTTCTCGTCTAGGATATCTAACAATAGAATATGTGTTTATCTATCCAGTGTGGCAAAGGTCGATGAATTCATGAACACTGACAATGGAATAATTACAGTAAATTCAGAACAAATTCAAACTCGCAGATTCATTACTCCAAGCCAACGCTTATTATTATCTAATGTGTGTCCATCTATTCCACATGATTGTATAGAACAAGAACTCCGAGAACAAGGCTATAACTTAGTATCTCCTTTAAATTTTCTCAGAATTGGGACAACCAACCCTGAGTATAAACACATTCTTAGTTTTCGTCGTTACATCTATATATCACCTCCCAACAATACGGTCCCAGACTCGATTTTATTATCTCATGATAACATATCATATCGTATTTTTTTGTCTCATGAAAGCCAGCTGTGTTCAAAGTGTAATCAAACAGGTCATTTCTCAAACAATTGCTTAACTGCAGTAAGTCAAGAGCCTACAAACAATACCAACATCCCTACCTCACCAAATGAAATCCCTATCATGACAACTATACAAGTAAATGAAAAATCTTCACCTTCCCAACCTCTAACCCATAACATAGCACCAAATACACAAAATAATAATAACGATATAGATAAACAACCAACCACAGACATATCTACGCCTTCCCCAAAAATAAAGGAATCAGAAAATGTACAACAAACAGGTTCCAAACGCAGTATTACAGACGTAATAACACCTCCTCCGTCCTCACAAACTGAAGTTACATTTTTAGTACCAACTACGCAGAGAAAGAAGAAATCCAAAACTGATACTGAAGAAGAATCATGCTTGCCCAAAACACATGAACCAAAATCTAATGAAATACTGCCGTTACTGGAACCAACTAGGAAAATATTCGAAGAAGAATCGCTTAAATTCAGTTTTGATGAAATCGTCGATTTCTTTGTAAATGTTAAAGGAAACACAGATCCGCTAAGCTTAGATAAAACATATACCGAGAATGTTCATGATTTTTTGAACCTATTAGCTAAAATTCATCCTTATTACAAATACCGAAGTATGAAAAACAGAAGCACGAGAATAAGACGTAAGATTATGAAGCAACTAAAAATGGACCCGATAGCAATGAAGATATATCTAGAAGAAGAATCCGACACCTCTGTCGATTCAGCGTAAAGTACATAGTAAATAGAAGCAATGGCGTCCATAATACAATGGAACGTAAACGGTTTCTTCAGCCGTTACGAAATGCTAAAGCATATTATCTCTGAAATCAACCCAATGATACTTTGTTTACAAGAAACCAACTTTAAGGATTCTAGCCATGCATTCAAGTTTCAAAAATACTCAAACTTTTTCAAACACAGACAAAACGCTGATATAGCCAGTGGAGGGGTTGCTATTTACGTCGATAAACAATATGAAGCCCAGCAATTACAAATCAACACACATAGCTTTGAAGCAGTAGCGATTACAGTAAACATGGAACAAACAATCAATATTTGCAACATATATTTACCTCCTGATCAAATTATAGTCCAAGAAGATTTTGATAATCTACTGCAACAAATCCCCAGCCCCCGCAATATTTTAGGCGATTTTAATTCACACAATCCTATGTGGGGTTCAACAAAAACTAACGCTAGAGGCAAGATTGTGGAATTTTGTATGACCTCACAAAATCTTAATTTGTTAAACGATGGTAGACCCACCAGATTTAGCATTCAAACGGGTAGTCAGTCGGCCATCGACATATCTTTATGTGATCCAATGTTATCCCCAACACTAGAATGGGACGTTATCCCGTACCTATACGGAAGTGACCACTATCCCATTAAAATTACGTTTCCACAACAAAAAAATAACAATATTACCACAACCCCATCGAAATGGAATACAAAAAATGCAGACTGGGAAAACTTTACAAAATACATACAAAATGAAATAAACAACATAAAAGATATTACTCTTAATGACATAGATAAAGACCTAGATACCTTCATATCAATAATTAAAAAAGCAGCAGAAAATCATATTGGAAAAACAAAAACACTAAAATATCATAAACCTTTACCATGGTGGACCACAGAATGCAAAGAAGCCGTAAAAACGTATAAAAGAGCCTTCAATAGGTATAATCATCACAAAACTAGTGAAAATATGGTAGAATACAAAAAACGTCGAGCAGAAGCTAGATATATTCTCAAAAAATGCAGGAAAACATCATGGCAAAAATTCGTTGCAAGTATAAATAGTTCTACCCCAGCAAGTAAAGTGTGGCAAAATATAAGGAAAATATCTGGAAAAAAATGTTCAAATAAAATACCTTTCCTGGCAAAAGATAACAAAATTATAAGCGACCGAAAAGAAATTGCGGAGCTATTCGCCGGTGAATTTGAGTCAAATTCAAGTAACGATAACTATTCACCGGAATTTAAGCTCAAGAAACAAAGCATAGAAAAAACGAAGTTGGAATACTACTCTCAAGATGATAATATACTAAATGTGCCAATTACAATGCAAGAACTAAGGGATGCCCTAATGTCAACTAAAAACTCCGCTCCAGGTCCAGACGGCATACCATTAATTTTTTTGTTAAACCTACCAGAAAGTGGAATGTCTTGGCTGCTAAAATTATACAATTTTATATGGACAAATCAGGTCTTTCCATCTGTATGGTCGGACAGCATTATAATTCCTCTGCCCAAGCCCAACAAAGACAGAACAAAGGTAGACTCGTACCGTCCTATATCACTCACTAATGTATCCTGCAAAGTTCTAGAAAAAATTATAAACAAAAGACTATTGTGGTACTTAGAACAAGAAAAACATTTAATTCCACAGCAAAGTGGCTTCCGTCAAAATAGATCATGCGTAGATAATCTATTAGATTTAGAATCAGAGATACACGAGGGTTTTGCAACTAATCAAGAAACCATCGCAGTGTTTTTCGATATTACCAAGGCGTACGATACAGTTTGGAGGTTTAACATTATATCAAAATTACACAAATGGGGAATCAGGGGTAATATGCTAAGATTCATAGAAAACTTTCTTCAGTCAAGAGCTTTTTCTGTGCGCGCCGATAATTCCACTTCAACAAAAAGAATTCAGGAAAACGGAACACCTCAGGGATCAGTTATGAGCCCAACTCTCTTTCTTGTCGCTATCAACGATATACTGGATCATTGCTCCCCGCTAGTTAAGGGAAGACTATATGCCGATGATCTGGTTCTATTTGCAAAGGGCAAGAATATAAAAATGCTTCAAAAACACTTACAAGAATCCATTTACAAACTAGAGATATGGTCTACATCAGTAGGTGTACAATTCTCCACACTAAAAACAAGATGCATGATTTTCTCAAGAAGGCACCGGATGCAAAGAACTACACTAAAGCTGTGTGGCAAGCCGCTGGCATTCTCAGACAAAATTAATTTTCTCGGAATGGTATTCGACCAAAAACTAACATGGAAACATCATATTTCAGAAATAAAAAAGTCTTGCCAAAGTGGATTAAACGTAATGAAAACATTATCAAATAAAAAATGGGGAACCGACGAAACCACATTATTAAATATTTATAAGTCACTTGTTAGATCAAAAATAGATTATGGGGCTATTGTATATGACTCGGCTAAAAAACACGTTACCAATCAACTTGAAATCATTCAAAACACAGCACTTCGGATCGCCACAGGTGCATTTAGAACCACACCCGTTAAGAATCTCCAATGTCTTACAGGAGAACCACCTCTTACCCTACGAAGGAAGTATCTAAGCCTTTCGTATGCATCTTCAGTTGCCAGTAACAAATTCCACCCAGTGTTTCGAAATACATTTACGGACCGGTATCTAGAAGCTTATAAAAAAAGTAAGTTCGATCCACCTTTCTATGAAAGAGTCCGAAGAAATTTAAAAGATCTGAAACTGCAAATTCCTGACCTCTATCCTTCAAATCTAAAAACTCCCCCTCCCTGGTTAATCATGATTCCCGAGATCAATACGACACTACTCCAATATCACAAATCAGAGACATCACCAAATGTAATCAGACAGTCATTTTTAAAAGAACTCGAGAATTGCGGGGAAAGTTTTTGCATTTATACAGATGCCTCCAAATCTGCAAACGACGTAGGAGCAGCATTTGTCACTCCACATGCATCCTTCCAATTTAAATTAAGGTCGGCCACCTCTATATACTCAGCAGAGTTATATGCAATATTACAAGCCCTCATTCATATCAAAAGTACAAAACAGTCTTCCTCCGTCATTATCTCAGATTCTCTAAACTCGTTAACAACAATTGATCAACTATTCACTAAGAACCCTATAGCCTTACTTATCAAGAAAGAACTTGCTGCCTTACAAGAAACTGGTTCCGAAGTCAAATTTATATGGGTTCCATCTCACATGGGAATACAAGGTAATGAAAAAGCAGACCTCCAAGCAAGGGAAGCTTACAAAAACGATCATGCTACAATAGTGTCAAAGACTATTTCCAGTGATATAAAACAGTTCGTCAAAGAAAAAGTGATCAGTGCGTGGCAAAATGAGTGGAATTTATCGGAATCTAAACTAAAAGAAATTAAATCGACAGTGAGTCCGTGGCGCCTAGTGAACTTAAAAAGAGCTGATCAAGTCAAAATCTCTCGACTTAGATTAGGTCATACCAACATTACACATAAGTACCTAATGAATAAGGAAGACATTCCAGTGTGTGAATACTGTCAAATCAACATTACTGTTAAACACCTCCTAACAGAATGTGGAAAATATACAGTCAACAGACAAAATAACAATATTTCCAACAATTTAAAAACAGTATTAGGTGAACATTTAAACATCAAAGACTTAATTAATTTTCTTAAAGATACATCTTTATATAATTTAATCTAATGTAAAAACTAATGTCGCTAATGACCCAAGTGGTTGAAGCGACTATTTTCTTTGTAAATAAAAAAAAAAAAAAAAAAAAGTTAATAAAATATTTTTAAAATTGAATAAAGAAATTTTATTATTAAGACACACAAAATACAAATGAAATTAAGACACTTAATAAAAATGGTAATGGGAAGTAAAGATCATGGGATTAATAATAAATCAAGAACGATCTAAAATGATGATTTCATGATTGATTTGATGAGAAAATTGAAAATAAAAGATGAAAACTGGAAACGCCAATAAAAAAATTGTCTTACGCGTATATCATAATATGGGGTTGCCCGTCCTGTCTGAAAGTCAGTTCATCCTCTTAAAGATTATTATCAGATTTCAATGTGTCAGTGACTAAAAATTAAAAGAAGGACACAATTGTCATGGGCTGCTTTTGGTAAGCTGAGCTTCATTTTAAAAGACAGAAAAATCCCAATACACTTAAAACGAAAAACCTATGACACTTGTATACTACCAGTTGCAACTTATGGATTGGAAACTATGGTAATAACAAGAAAAATGGCAGAACAATTAAGAGTAACTCAACGGGCCATGTAGAGGGCCATGTTAAATATATAAGACTAAGATCAGAAAGAAAATTCTTAACACCGAAATACGTCGAAGAACTAAAGTGACCGACATCATGGAAAAAATAGCGACATTGAGATGGCAATGGGTAGCACATGTAGCAAGACGAGACACCAATATATGGTCTCATATAAAGTGACATTATAGAGACCTCGAGAAACAAAAATACGCGTGGAAAGACCCAAAAAGAGAAGGATAGACGATATAACAGCTGTAGCTGGAAAGCAGTGGATGAGAATTGCAAAAGATAGAAAAGCGTAGAAGCAATTGGAGGAGGCCTATGTCCAACAATGGATAAATGAAGGCTGAAGAAGAAGAAAAAGACTGTCGATTATCCATTTGTAAGTGACCCAATACGGCCACTTCAACTACTTCATTTCCCACTCGACGGTCTACTTCGTGCTTTGTATTTTTAACGTCACCTGTAGCTTCAGTCTTATCAGTTATATGTTTAACGTATTGGTAAAGTAAGTTTTTTTCTAGGTGATTCGTATAAAAGATACTTGTCGTATTCTTAGCACACTGATTATTTCATAATATACCTTAACTAACTTATTTTGTCTTCACTAAAATATCCCATTTTTGTAAGCTTTTACGATTTATTTACGATTATTTCGGATTAATCAGTCGTTGACAATTCTCAAATAAAAGGTAACCTGGTAAAAACTAAAGAAGATAATTAGGATTCATTATTTAAAAAAAAATATGAAAAAGTGATATTTTTACAAAACAAAAAAAAAATTATCTTCAACACAGTGGCGTGTTGATATCGATTTGCAGGTTGATTAAATTATTGTGTTGGTGGTTACTAAGAACATTTAATTAGTTAACTTGCTGACATTTTATGTTTTTTTTTTGTTATTAATGATATTCAACCAATAAATTAGTTAAATCCAAAATTACCTTTAAAGTTATTACGCAAATTAAAAAAATAAAGTGTCATGTAAAAAAATTACCTTTCAAATGATGTGCCACTCGATCACACTTACTATTTAAAAAAACTGGGGATTGATGTGGGGCAGTAGAGGGTTACATTTGAGGGCATAAATTTTACATAAAAATTCGTCTCTCTCCCAACACACATTGACTTGTTTTCTTGAATTTTAAAGAATCTCTTCGTTTCTGAGTTTTGGGGGGTCAAATTTTTGTTGGAACACACTGTATTTTAGTATTGACTAATAAGATGTGTCAGATTCAAGAAACGTAGATCTCCGGACTAGAACAGAACCACCCGAAGCAGTATAGAGTTTAGGACGCGCAAAACCTGGGTGGTTTTTGGAGCACATGAATGTATTGCTTAAGCACAGACATTTCCTGAAGCTTGGAGGACATCAAGGTTGGTACTGCTTCCCAAAACTGGGAATAAATATCGCTCCATGTACCTCCTTCCATGCATCGGAAAGTTGTACGACATGATGCTGCGAGGATGGATCGACGACACGATTGACAGATCAGGAAGTCTATCTCCGAGACAATTCAGATTTTGCAAGCAAAGGGAAGAGCACAATTGACGCAATTTTGAGTGTAATCGGGGCATTGCACAACATTAGAGATGAACAACGCTGAGAGGCTCTGCTGCTTTTCGATATTAAAAATGCAACACTCTGCAGTGGAAAGAGGTTATGCGTGAATTGGAAGAGAGGGAGCGTCCTAACTATCTGATGAATTTAATGGCGAATTATCTTTTTGAGAGAAACATCATGGTTGAGAAGGGCACGATCGTTGACGTAATAACTGCAGTCCTACAAGGATCAGTCTTTTGCATGCGCCTGCAGGACTGTATCTGCGACGGCCTTCTGGACCATCACGGGTTGTGTTCCTCTGCATGTGTTAGCATTAGAAAGGAGACATCTATATGAGAGAAGAGAATATTTGACAGTAGCCATAAAAAAAAGAAGAAAAAGGAAGATCAATAAAAAGATGACAAGAAGAGTAACACAACACGGAAGATGTTACTCAGTTCAGTGGAAATAGATGCGGATCAAAAACCTAAGGGATTGGGTGGACTGTGGTCACAGGCGAGTGGATTACTTCCTGACGCAACTGCTCACAGGACATGAGTGTTTTAGGACATATCTTCATATATTCAGAAAGATAGATACAGATAAATGCCTATACTGTGAATATTCACAGAGAAAAAAAAAAAAAAAAATAAACAAAACCTCTAGCCCACGTGCATTCCATGTATTAATGCCAGTAGTTATCATTTATTATTATTGTTAAACTTCTTGAAAATAACTTTATTCACTCATATAACAACATATAACAACTTATATAACAATATTATATATATATATATATATATATATATATATATATATATATATATATATATATATATATATATATATACATATATATATATATATATATATATATATATACATATATATATATATATATATATCTATATATATATATAATCAATAACCCTACCTAAGGTGGTTCTTACCCTAAGGTGTTGGGTGTAAAGTCTCTTTTTAGGTTTCATATACAAACTTCCTCCAACTTCTTGTTGCTTGCCAATTTCTTCGCTTGCTCCTTGGTGACTCCTCTCCTGTCTAGGATGGCGGCAATTTCATCATCCCAGGTCTTCATGGGTCTGCCCCTCGGTCTTTTCAAGGTTCTTCTCGCTTCCCACACTTGTTTCACTTGGCTTTTTTTATCCATCCTTATTATGTAGCCGTACCATCTCAGTTGGGCTTCTTCGATTTTCTTCTCTATTGATTGGATTTTAAGGCGTTCTCTTATTTCATCGTTCCGTATCCTGTCCATTCTGGTCACCCCTAGTACTCTTCTTAGATACTTTATTGTAATACTTTGCAGTTTATTTTTTAGTCTGGTGGTGAGCGTCCAGCCTTCACATCCAAATGTTAAGATAGGTACAAAAACTGTGTTGTAGATAGCTATCTTTGCTTTTTGGGATACTTCTTTTTTCGATAGGGATGTGCTCTTAATTGCGTGGTATATCCGGGAAGCGTTTGCTATTCGATTGTTTATTTCTGCTTCTTGTGTGTACCCCTACTCTCTAGTTGCACTCCCAGGTATTTAAAGGTTTCGACTTGTTCAAAAGTATAGTTATTGATTTTAATGTTTGTATGTTGGTCTGTTTTCCCACATACCATGACCTTGGTTTTACTTTCATTAATTCTCAGGTTACGTTTTTCAAGTTTATCTCCCCATATCTGTAGGTTTCTCTTAAGTGCGTCCTCGTTTCTTCCAAATACGACGAGGTCATATGCAAATGCGCACTCCGCTATCTGTATCATTTCCAGGTTTCTATGTCCAACAAATATTCTCGATGTTTCTTCTCTAGTTTCCTTCATTACATCATCTAGTACAATATTGAACAGGATGGGGCCTAGTACACCTCCTTGTCGTAAGCCATCATTGCCTCTAAACTCTTCTGATTCCATATTATCTGTTCTTACTCTGTTTCTTGTGTTCTTGTATAGGCTCATAATAGCTTTTCTGAGTTTGCTGTCTACTTCTCTGTTTCTTAGGCTTTTGTCTATTTCGGTTCGCGGGGTTCTATCAAATGCTTTTTCGAGGTCTATAAAGGCTTGGTATAGTTCCGTGCTTGTATTTCGTGCATTTTGTATTAGATTCTTGAGTGTAAAAACATGGTCATGGATGCTTCTTTCCTTCCTGAAACCACTCTGTGATTGCTCCAGCTTATGGTCTACTTCTTATAGTAGTCTTTTCTCCAGTACTCGTTCGTAAACTTTGGAAGGGATACTCAGGAGAGTTATACCTCTGTAGTTGCTGCATTCTCGTCTGTCACCTTTTTTGAAAATGGGTAGAATAACGCCCACTTCCCAGTCTTTTGGGATCTTGTTCTCATTCCATGCTTTATTGCAAAATTTTCTAAGCATTTCATTTCCATTTTCTCCCATATTTTTTAGCATTTCCGCAGTTATCTTATCATAACCAGCTGCCTTTCCTCTTTTGAGCCTGACTATTATTTCTCTTATTTCTTCTATTGTTATTTCGTTTTGGTTTGGGTTCTCAGATGGGTTTTCTACAGTGTTGTCTGTTTCATTATTATAGTCTTTTTGAGTCAGAAGGTCTTTGAAATATTCTCTCCACCTGTTCATAATATTTTCGTTCTCGCAGAGGATGTGGCCATCTTTGTTTTTAATTTGTATTGGTGTTTGTTTTCTGTTCTCTGTTCTTACGCTTCTCAGAGTTTCGTAAAATAGTTTTTGGTTAGTGTGGTAGTCCTTCTCCAGCTTATTCCCAAAATCCTCCCAGCTCTTCTTTTTTGCTTTAATCACTATGTCTTTCACTTTTGCCCTCTGTTGCTTATATTTTTGATAGCTTTCTGCATTCTGGTTCCCTAGATATTTCTTCCAGTATAATAAAATGTATAATAAAATGTGGTATAAATTTTACAGAATTTTCGTAACAAAATGTTAAGTTCGTTTACGATTTTTTTTTTTCGATTACTGGTTCATTTTATTTCAACACAAACTTGCTTCGTTTATGGGTCGATGTAATTGTTACGTATACAGTTAAAGCTTTTTAAATAATTCTTTAATAATAATTCAAGTCTTTTTTCTTGTTGAACTTAAATAGTAGAAAGGAGATAGAACATTTCTTTCTATATATATACATATATAACATCTTCCCTAGTTAAATTGTTTTGCATTTTTTTTGGATTTTTACGCACTCCAAAAAACAATTCTAACATTTGTGCAGATTTATTTTAAATCGTTTTAACATCTTTTGTGAAAAATCCCTTTCGAGAGTTATAATTTAGGTCTGTTCGTTTATCCTGCAGGCATCTACGCTGACACCAGACGCGTTTTACATCTAGTATAATATATGCAAAATATTATTCAAGCCTGAAATAAGTCCTCCACTGCAATTGTATTCCGTTCGTAAATTGCACACTAGCTACGTTTATATAGAGGGTAATTCTACAGTTGATACCTAAGGTAATAAAATATAATAGAAAATATTAATTACAAAAAGGACGAATGGAAACAAACATAAGGAATCCAGAAAATCTTTGTAATACTATTAAACCGACAAATAATTTAATTATACATTATAAACAGTAGAAATGTGCAGACATTAAGAGATATTACCGCTTTTAGCATTGCGAACCAATCTGATGAAATATTTTTTATGCCTGTGTTATGACTAGAGAAACAACATTTCCCAGAGAACTGAGAAAATTGACTAAAGGCAAGTTGATATACCGCTAAGAATCTTATAGAAAATACAGTTAGTTTTAGCGAGCAGTAAAGAAATGTTTCTTCATATTTCTTTGCTGTGCATGATCAGCACGTACAAAAAGGTCCTAGAATGTCCTATAACAGTATCTTTGTTTTCTCAGTGCTTATTAAGTTAAAGTGCAGACGGGCGAAATAGCCAATATTCTTCTTCTTCTTCTACTTCTTCTTTTTATGTAGACATGACTCTGTCGTAAGTTGTCGTTCCATCGTTTTCGTGATCTTCCTACTGATCGTCTTCCTATTGGGAAACCGTCTCTTGCCGTCTTTACTACTCTATTTGTTGTTATTCAGCTTATATGATCGTTCCATTTTACTCTTCTATTTCTTACCTAGTTCTTGATGTTCTCCACCTCGCATCTACGTCGTATATCTGTACTTCTAGCTCTGTCCCATAGTGTCTTACCATCAATTTTTTTAAGTGTTTTCATCTCTGCTGTTTCTAACATCCTTTTTGTTCTCTGTGTGTCAGGTCGTGTTTTCGCCGTATATGTCAATATTGGTCTGATTTCCAGTGGTCTGATTTGTAAATTCTGCCTTTCGTTTCTTTCCGGATATTTTTATTTCTCCATATCGTTTCATTTAGGCAGCCTGTGGCTCTGTTTGCTTTATTCACTTGATCTTTAACTTCAGTTTCGAGCCTTCCGTAGCTAGATGATATGATGCCTAGATATTGAAGCTCCATTACTTATTCTATTATCTGACCCTCCAGTTCCAATTAAAATCTTAGTAAATTTGCTGTTGTAACCATGCATAGCCAATATTACTTTATACAATCTACAAAATACAATATAGCTATAATTATTAAAACAAAAAGCAAATATGAAGGAATATTGGTCACGTCTGTTTAAACCTCCGTAGACAAATCATTTTTGTTTTTTCGAATAATTCCAACCATTGTCGTGCTACAATCTTTCAATGAGTATATACTTACTTACTTCCTCCGTGGCGTTACAACCCTTTGTGGATTTTAGCCGACTCGACAACATGCCTCCACTATTTTCTGTCTTGAGCAACCTCTCTCCAATTCTCCACGCCCATAGTGCTTAGGTCTCCTGCTATATTATCTCGCCACCAGAGACGAGGGCGTCTGCGTGGTCTTCTTCCAGTTCGGACTTCCTCCCACATCAGTCTTATTGTTCGTTCATCAGAATGTCTTCTGAGGTGTCCTGCCCATTGGAGTCTTCTGGACTTTATTTCTTTTATGATGTTGGCGTCTGGATCGAGCTCTTTGTTAGTTCTTATCTTATATTGTTCTGATGCTTCATCCAGCACATGGCCAAAGATCTTCCTTAGGATTTTTTTCCCAAACACATAGTCTCTCTTCGTTTGCCTTTGTTATCGTCCACGTTTCGCTTCCATATATAAGAACGGGTCGTATGATTGTTTTATAGACCTGTATCTTCGTACGTCTTGTTAGTTATTTCGATTATATAAGGTTTTGGAGGGCAAAAAGACATCTGTTGCTGGCCTGGATCCTGTTGTTTATTTTTTGTGATCCGTTATTGTCTTCATTCATTGTTGTTCCAAGATACTTGAATTCTCTAACGCGCTCAAAGTTAAAGTCATCGATGGTGATGTTCTGACCGATTCTGTCTCTTCTTTGGTTATTGCGGCTCATATACATATATTTCGTCTTGTTTTCTTTGATTTGGAGCCCCATCTTCTCTGCTTCCTTCTCGTACCTCACAAAAGTCTCCTTCATCCTTAATCGTGTGTTTCCTATTAGATCGATATCGTCTGCAAATGCCAGTAGTAAGTTTGGTCCTTCTCGATGAAATACTGTATTCGGTTTTTCGATTCTTGCACTTCTGATTATGTGTTCCAGAGCTAAGTTGAAGAGTTGTGGTGAAAGTGCATCTCCCTGTTTTAGCCCATTGTTTATTTCAAATGTCTCCGAGTATTGTTGTCCAACTCTCACCTTACATCGTAACCGTTCCATACATATCCGTATCAACCTGACTAGTTTTTTTTGAAAAGCCAAGTTCCTGCATCGCTTTCCACAGTCTGGCCCTGCACACTCTATCAAATGCTTGTTTAAAATCTATGAACATCTGATGAAGCTCACGATCAAACTACCAGCATTTTTCCATTATCTGTTATATCTGGTCAATGGTAGAGCGGCTCGGTCTAAATCCTCATTGATGATCTCAAACGATTCCTTCTGTGTATGTTTTGGTTCTTTCTAGCAGGATGTTTGCAAGGATTTTGTAGGTGGTGTTTATGAGTATTATTCCCCGGTAGTTAGTACATTGCTTTTTGTTTCCTTTTTTGTGTATTGGTACAATAACCCCTTCTTTCCATTCATCTGGCATTGTTTCTTCCCGCCAAATGTCCTGAATTAGCTTATATATAGAACTGTACAACGCTTCTCCTCTATTTTTAAGTAATCTGCGGGTATACCACTGCTACCTGGTGCCTTATTATTTTTAAGTTTTGTTAATTGTCTGTATTACTTCTTCGTATGTCGGGTATTGGTCTTCTATTTCAGCTGTATGTACCTCTATGTTTGATGTATTTCTTCTAGATTGGTCGTTCAATAGTTGATAGAAGTATTCCTTCCAGGTTTTTAGGATTTCCTTGTCATCAGTGATAAACTGCTCGCTGTCGTTTTGAAGGAAGTTTCCTGTTTTTGCTTGGTACCCGGTCTTGATATCTGAAACTCCTTTGAAGAACTGTCTCGCTTGTTTGTTCTTGTTTTTTTCTTCTATATCTCTGATTATTTGTTCCTGATACTCCCTCTTCTTCCTTTTCATTAGTTTTCTTGTCCCTGTTCTTTTTTGTCTATACATTTCATTGTTGTTGTGCGAGAGGTTTTGTAGCATGTTCTTTCTAGCCATATTTCTTGCTGATATAGAGTTCAGGCATTCATCATCGAACCATTTTTTTGTTGTTTGCTTTTTGTATCCTAGTATTTCATCTGATACGCTTGTCAGAGCTAATTTGATATTTTTCCAAGCTGAGTCTATGTTGTTATAATCTTCTGTCTGTGTTAGAGTCCCGTTGTAAGTCTATAGCCCAATTGTAAGTAGTAAACCAGAATCACATTACGATTTGTGTTTCTGTTTCAATCAACTAACGTTTCCTCCACATCATAGGGTGAATTGCTGAAGGATAAAGTCTTATCGGGTTACTTCCCAGTATATACTTTCCTATGTATTGCATAAAAGGTTTTGAAATTAGTCAATGTAAAAAATCTTTATTCTACACTTTGAAGGCTTACTAGGTATATGTATATTGCTTAAATGAACATTTTCTGGGTAAGCGGGCAACATTTTGTCCAAAGTGAACGAACTCAGATGGAGTTTTTAATAATTGTTTCTACATTGCTTAACAAACAATTCAAAAATTCTTTAATTGGCGCGAGCTTATAAAAAAGTTGTGTTTCACTCCGTGTGTTTTTATTGTCAAAGCGTAAGCAAGTTAGAAGAAATCTGAATCTGCAGAGACATAGTAAAATAAAAAGTTTCTACACCTCTTCCATCAGTTGTCCAAATATCTTTCAAATTCAACCTATTTCCATGCTCTCATTTCATAAATGTCAGTTTACCTTCTCCTTCTTTTGGTGACTATTCGTGTCGAATATTGGCGATCATTCTTGCTATAATTATTTTATTAACTGATGCTTTAAATAGATTAGTTGTTGTTGTAGAGAACCATTTCCTCAGGTTTTTATCCATGATATTCTTCTTCTCCCAATTCCTCGCTTTCCGAATACTTTGCCCTGAAGGATTATTTTCAGTAATTTGTATTTAGTGCCGTTTCTCATTATGTGTCCGAGATATTCTAACTTTCTCCTAGTTTCTTTCTGGTTAACCTAGTTTTACTAAATTTTGAATATTTATCCTTTTTATTGTTAATACAAATATGTGTACTCAATAAGTAAATTTAACATTTAAATGGATTAAAATCACTCCCAAATAGCAACGTCATCAAGTGAATCTTCTTGCCATTCTATATCAAAACTTTGCCTAAAATTTCGTTGTTTTTCCTTTCCGTGGAGTTTCCGCCCACTACTTCGGTAGTTAGATCGTCCAAACTAATATCTCCTTTAGCATTGCTGCTTTGTGAAAGCTCCTGCTTATTTTTATTGTGATCTGCTTTTTCTCCGTCAAACTCGACGAACATTACTTTCATTATTTTCGAGGAGAAAACTTGCTTCTATTGCTTATTCTAAAGAATAAATGTTGATTTATATACATATCTATATTAATAATAATATCTATAACGTAGGTAAATAATAGAATATTCTAAATTGCAAAATAATACACATCTTAATTTTATCGACAAAAAGGACGTCGTTTGATAAATAGCCGTGTACAGAAAAATAGTGCTCCTTAGTTCATAACTTTTACGAATTTGGTTACCTACGTCTCCACTTCATAACAATATAATGGAAAACCCGATTGCAGATATAATGCATATCAAAGGACAATATATTAATGACGCGGCCGTATGAATGATTAAAGTGCACCAAAGTGTAAGTAAACGAATTCTAGGAAGGTATTAGAAACATCAGAAAAACCATTATTTTAGTAACAAGGTAATTGTATTATTTATTTATTATTTTAATTACACATGTAATTTTAATACCTTAATGTGAACCTATTAATCATTCGAATTTACAAAAAAAAAATATTATTTAAAAATACATAAATTGTGACAAATAGAGAGTTACATATGACTTTTGTAGATCTTGAGAAGGCATATGACACAGTTCCGCTAAATTAACTATGGGAAGTCCTGGGCACATCAAACATACATCAAACATTAGTTAGTGCTCTCAAAGATCTATATTATGGTTCAAACTCCCAAATGAAATTCGGAAACCTCTTAGCTGAAAAATTTGCAGTTAATAAGGATCTTAGACAAGGATGTTGTATCTCTCCGACTCTATTTAAGATTTATATCTCTGCAGCTCTAAAACAATGAAAAAGGAAAGTCAAAGGAATGGGTATACAATTGAACGATCAGTATTACATATATACTTTACAGTTTGCAGATGATCAGGTGGTAATCTCAAATGACAAAGATGACATGGAATACATGCTTAGAAAACTAATTGAAGAATACTAGAAATGGGGATTAAATATCAATTTAGAAAAGACAAAATACCTCTCAATTGGAGCTGAAGCAGACCAACTCGATATCGATGACAATCAAAAAATAAATCCATGCAACGAATATAAATACCTGGGCGTCATCTTCGACCGTAGTGGAAAAGACGAACGAGAAATAGAACATCGAATTGTACAAGCACGAAGAGCTATAGTATGTTTGAACGGAATTCTATGGAGTAAAGAAATATCAAAGAAAAGAAAATGGAACATCTATGAGACAATGGTTAAAACTAGCCTACTTTATGGAGCTGAGAAATGGATGCCATCAGAAGATCGATGAGAATATCAAGAGCCGACAGAATACGGAATGAAGTGATAAAACAACAAATGGGTATAGAGGGCACTATAGTTGAGGATATTGAGAGAAAACAGCTCATATGGTATGGGCATGTGAGCCGAATGGGGGACGAAAGATTGCCTAAAGAAACGATGATGTGGCAACCCCCATAGAAGAGGAAACGAGGAAGACTACCACAGAGCTGGACCCTGGGAGTTAGGAAACCGATTAGCGCTCGAAATCTGGACGAAGACCTAACTCAAGACAGAATACAGTGGCGTTTGGGAGTCGGACAACGTCGTAAGACGTTATAAAAAACCGAATATATATATATATATATATATATATATATATATATATATATATATATATATATACATAAATTCACTGTTAGATCATATCCTTGTTATGGATGTTATTAAAATTGAAAAAGTTTACATGTTATAAACGAGACACCATTCGTCACGTAAATGGACTTTTTCAACTATTTACAGGACCTTATTAAGGCGATTAAGTAGTAGAAGCAGCCCCACGAAATGTGTGGAGCTACTTTCGTGACGCTATATCGCGGGGCTTCGTTCGTGACGCTCGTGTCAGCTTTTTACTAAAGAGAAAAAGTAATACAATGGTAATATAGAAGCTTTGCTTCAAAGATGACTAATTTTATATTTTTTCCCAAAAAAATACTGCGAAGGAAAGTACTATTTATGATTGTCCAATATTGCCAGTACAGACTGTTCGAAAACTACCGGTTTGGTTGGTTTTGCAATTATTTTACACTATAATATGCCCAGAGTGCACTCGATGTAAACGAAAAATATGTACAGTGCGATAGTACTGTAGGAGACATTCTCTGTCTCAGTGCACAAAAAAGTTAATAGGTAAGAAACCTATCAGTTTTTTACAAAAAACAACTTAATTAATATTTATTTGTTTTTGCAGCCCGATGATGGAGAATAAAAAAAACTGAATGAATTGATAAAGGAAGTACAAGCATCAGTAGCCGTTTATTTTAAGACATTTAAACAGAGTAAATATTGTTGACAGAAACAACAGCAGAAATGGTAGTAAGTAGAACATGGAAAATAAAGAGACATTCTGAGTCTAATCAGAGACTAATCATAGTCAACATTGAAAAAAAAGTATCAACAAAATAAAGGAATACATTTCTAGACAGTTAAAACGAAATAAAAACCGAACAAATTTATTCTTCAAATTTGTAAAAGATCTATAAATTTCACATCAACAAGGTAATGTATACCTAGCTCACTTCATGTTTCATCAAGTAAAACCTCTTAGTGATAGAAAATTTATTAAAAATACATTTCTTGAATGTGAACCAACCCTATTTTATGGCATCAAAAATAAAGATGAAATTATTAATAGAATTTCTAAGTTACCACTCAGTAGAAATATTAGCAAAGACAGAATAATTTATCTAAATAAAAATATACAATAACAATTAAAAAAATATTTAACTACATTTATAATGTTAATATTTTTTGATTTTTCTTGATAAAACTACTGGTTTCCCATCAAATGCTTGAATGGTCATTATTACTAGATATTCTGATGGTCTTCAAACAGTAGAAGAAAAAGCATTGGAGAGATTTGTAGAGTTTATTGATGAAATTTTATTATTTATTGAAAATAATGATCTAATAAACGTTTCTTAGGTTAAGAATCATAACTGCATCAGCAATTAATTGTTGCTTTAAACTTTAAATTTTTTAGTAAAATTATACACCCAATAATAAACTCATTAATTTAACAGTTCAGTTAAAGATTCAGCCATATTTAGAAGCCTAGAAGAGACAATTAAAATTGTATTAAATTAAACTGTACAATGTACAATAATTCTTAATTACAAGATTATCACATGAAGCAAATTGACGATTTAGAGTAGTTAAAAATATTGAATGAAATGGTTTGAAAGATGATACTGAGTACAACTACGAGGAAGAAATTTTGAAATCCTAGAACAAATTATCTGACACTTCTTCTTCTTCTTCTTCTTTAAGTGTCATCTCCGCAACGAAGGTTGGCAATCATTATGGCTATTCTGACCTTCGAGGCAGCTACGCTGAACAATTGCCTTGAGCTGCAACCAAACCACTCTCTCAGTTTCTTCAACCAGGAAACGGGCCTTCTTCCTACGCTTCTCATACCCTATACTTTTCCTCATCACATGTCCGAGATATTGCAATTTCCTTTCTTTTATTGTATTTTCCATTTCTCTCTCTCTCTCTCTGTCTATTCTCCTTAACACTTCTGTATTCCATCTACCCATGGAATCCTTAACAATCTTCTAAATTTTCATATTTCAGACGCGTTAAGTCGATTTATTGTATTCCGGTTTAATGTCCATGATTCCGCTGCATAGTAGAGTACACTGTGTACATAGCATTTAATTAGCCTTATTCTGAGGGCCAATGTCAGATCTTTGCTGCATAAAATCTTTTTCATTTTCACGAATTTGGCACGTGCTTTTTCAATTCTGACTCTTATTTCTGCAGCATAATCGTTATTTTCTGTGATTATTGTTTCCAAGTAAGTATATGTTTGGGTCAGCACGTTAAAAGAAAAAAGTGCCTCTCTTGTGTCCACTCTATTCCGAAATCCAAACTGGGAATCACTAATATCCATCTCCAGGTTAGCGTGTATTCTATTATGGATGATTTTTAGCAGGGTTTTTAAGGTATGTGACATTAGACTGATCGTTGGATAATCACTACATTCTTTGGAATTTACTTTCTTTGTGTTCAGTAGTTGGACTAAAATATCTATGTTTTTTTTTATTGACCAGTTTTAGCAATTCACTTGGTATTTCATCTGGACAAGCAGCTTTATTATTTTTCATGGACTTTACTGCATGCATAACTTCTGACTTTGTTATTTCGGGTCCCTCGTCTTTACTCTGATTATCTTGTATTTTTCTGTCTCTGGAATAATTCCTCTATATATTCTGTCCATCTTCCTAATTTTTGTTCTATCTCCACTAAAATATTTCCTTGTTTGTCCATTAGTATGCTTATGGATTTTTATTTTGCTACCCCAGCTAATTCTTTAACTTTCTTATGGAGATTGAAGTTATCATATTTGTTTTGTAAGTCTTCTATTTCCTGGCATTTTACACTGAAATAAGTCTCTTTAGCTTCTCTTATTTTCCTTCTAATTTGATTATGCAGCTGTTGATACTGAGTTATGTTGATATTCTTTTGCCTTCTTCTGTCCTCCATCATTTCCAAGATTTCTTCTGTCATCCAATCTCCTTTCTTGCATCTGGTTGTTGTGAGTTCTCTGCGAGTTCGTTAGATAATTGCACATTTAAAGAATTGCCACTGTTGTTCTACATCACCATCAATTGATTTCGGTGTGGATTCTAGGTTTGCATTAATTTCTTGTTTCAGTTTTTCTTTGACGTCTTCTTATTCCAATTTTTGTATGTTTAGTTTATCACTTTTGTATCTTTTTTGTATATTTTTCACGTGAAGTTGGAATTTTGCTATTTTGAGTATTGTATTGCATTTCGGTATCTGTGGTTTATTAAAATATAGTCAATTTGGTTTCTAACGATTTTATCGACCTTGTCAGCTGGTGATTCCCAAGTGTAAAGTGTTCCAAATTTTGACAAACCGAGCTCAAAAGATTCGCCATTACTCTTAGGCCCTAACTACAAAAAACTCGTAAACACCTATATACAATGTTTTTCCACAACTATAAACAAAAACAATAGGACGCAATTTAAGTAAAAAAAAATACATACTGAAGAAACGTGTCAACACTAATAATTCCAAAAAAAATTGGAAAAAAGGACCCACTGTTTGTGTTTTGTTGTAACGTTGGTGGTGATGTTAATTTGTTTCCGTAGAATTAAATGTTTTTAAACTTTTTGTTTTTAAGAGAATTTTTTTAATAATTCAATTTATATTCAAATATTCAGTATATTACCCATTAGGAATCATCCTGTATAATTTATTTTAATATGTCGTTACAGTAAGTAATTAGCATTCAGCTATAATTAAGCCACAGTTGTTCTACCTTTAATTACAGGATGTTCCAATAAATACTATTAATTTTAATAGCATGTGATCTCGGCTTATGTATGAATATTCCAAGTACTGGTCAATAATTTTGCATATAACCATACTGGTTTCACTTGAATATTATTTATGCATGGGTTATTATTTACCATTTGATTCAAAAGTACTTATTATTATTTTATTTATAGTTTAGTTACCTTTTAAAGCACCTTTTGAGCCTTTTCACTTTTACATAGATACGCACACACATACACACACATACACACACACATATACAGTGTGGACACCACTTATGGAATAAAATTGTTTGTGTCCATATTATAGAAAATAATAAAAAAAATTGGGACACGTTAACTTTTAAATTTAAATGTGCTCTTTTTATACATAAATTTAAATGTACTGGGTGATCCACGAAAGTCTGGCATAGTCCATAATCCTTATTTTAAATGAAACACCCTGTATATTTTTATGTTTTTAAAAGATTCTTAACAACCTGATTTCTACGAACTATATCATGTAGGGTCTATAATTAATAATACAAGGTGAAATTTTGAAATTGATAATTTATCACGTGTTATGGTTTTATTTTAAATTAGCTAAATACAGACAATACACTTCTACTCTAAGTGTCAGTATATTGGGAAAAATCTCTATTTAGTAAGCGTGTTGACATTTTACATTAAAATAATAAATTCCTAATTAAAAGCTAATTTTTTGCAGAAATAAAAATAAAATATTTACCTGAGACCCACCGAATTAAGATTTTAATGATAGTCGGTTACGGGGAGAATTGTAGAAATCAAGTTGAAGTGGCAAACTTATTTAATCAGAGGTATCCTCATTTGCCTAATATGGCACAAGGTACTGTGTCTAAAATTTATGCACAATTCAGAGAACTTATACATGTCAAACCATTAAAAAGAAAACCGAACTTCATTGAACATGAGGTGAGAGTGGATATTTTGTTAAGTGTCGCAGAGAATCCAACGTCAAGTTCACGTCAAATTGCACGTCAAAATAATGTGAGTCACACAACTGTCCTAAGGTGTCTCCATAAAGAAAAACTTCATCCATATATATTGACTTTTGATCATCTGACCAGACGATCCAGATCGTAGAATGGTTTTCGGCGAAAGAATGATGGATAAAATTAACAAAAATGAAATAGCTCTTGGCACATTTTTTTTTCTGATGAATCAACATTTACATTGAACGGAGAGGTAAACCGACAAAACTGTAGATGTTGGTCAGCGGAGAATCCTCATTGGATGTGTGAGACACACACTCAGTATCCTCAAAAGTTGAATGTTTGGGCATGTATTATAAGAGATCATATTATTGGTCCTATATTTGTAGATGGTAATTTGACAGCGAAAAAAAACTAAGCATGCTAAGAGACGATGTTGTTTCTCAGTTGGCTAACTTATATCCCAATCCAATAGATCCGACCCTACCGCATGAAACGGCCTGGTTCCAGCAGGACGGTGCATCACCCCATTATGCTTTAATGGTGAGAAATTACTTGAATGAAATATTCAATAAATGGATTGGACGAAGGGGTTCTATTGAGTGGCCAGCTAGGTCGCCAGATCTTACGCCTTTGGATTTTTTCTATGGGGTTATCTCAAGAACAAAGTATATAGTATATAAAGAATAACTACAGAAATACGGAATATTTAACCTCAAACTTTAAAAAAGGTTCGGGACGAGTTTTATAGGAGACTGTGTTATTGCCAACAACAAGGTATAGAACATTTTGAGCATTTATTTTAATGTAATTTAATCAATTACCTCTGATATTCTATGAATTAATTGTCTTGAAGAAAATTATACTTAACTTCAAAATTTCACCTTGTATTATTCATAATAGACCCTACATGATATAGTTCGTTGAGATCAGGTTGTTAAGGAGCTTTTAAAACATAAAAAAATACAGGGTGTTTCATTTAAAATACAGATTATGGACTATGCCAGACTTGCGTGGATCACCCTGTACATTCAAAATTTATGTTTAAAAAGCGCACATTTAAATTTAAAAGTTAAGGTATCTCAACGTTTTTTATTATTTTCCAAAATAAGGACACAAACAATTTTATTCCATAAGTGGTTTCCACACTGTATATATATATATATATATATATATATATATATATATATATATATGTATATATATATATATATATATATGTATATATATATATATATATATATATATATATATATATATATATATATATATATATATATATATAAAGGTAAAAGATATCGGCATAGCTCGCAATAAAAAGAGAAAAATATAATAAAATATGTGTATAAGATTGAAGGCAACCGTATATACGTATTTCTGACTATTGGTCGTCTTCAGTACGGTGCAGCCAAGTTAGAAAAGGAGCATATTGCTATGCTATGCCGATATCTTTTACCTTTATTTTACTATTAACTCGCATCATCCTTTTTCTTATATGTATATATATATATATATATATATATATATATATATATATGTATATATATATATATATATATATATATATATATATATATATGTATATATATATATATACATATATATATATATATATATATATATATATATATATATATATATATATATATATATATATATTTTAGTAGATTTTCTGGGGCTTAGGTTCATAAAAAAGATTGTCATGATACTAAGACATTTTTATTTACTTTTTTCTACGGCGGGAAATCCAATAGAAACTTTGGACTTACCAAGCATGTAAAAGTTCGTTGGTAACAAGTATGTATTAAACGTCACAATTAAAATAATAATAAAAGCATAGGACAGACCCACTAAGTCACTACATGTAAAACGTATTTTCAAATTTAATATGGTGTTTATTGATGTTGAGTTATCATTTAAACAATCAGTTATTTTAACATCATAGGCGTTCTGAGATTATCTTTTTGTGTGTTTTTAAATGAAATTAAAATATATCTTGTTTAAATTTTTGACATCTTTTTTATCATTTATTGCATTATTATCCTTTTTAATTTGTATAGACTCTAGGAGCTCCCTCTTCTTCTCGTTATGTTCACTTTTTGGGATCTTGGTTTTGTCAAAATCAAAGTTATGCTTCTTTTCGTTTTCATGTTTTGTGAGTGCGGTTAAGTTTTTTTGTCATATTTGTGAGAATGTACTCTTGAGCTAAGTAGCTGACTGGTTTGTCCAATATATACTCCATCACAGTTCGAGCAGGGAATTTCATACACAACATGCGATTTTTTTAATAGGGGGGTTTTTGTTTTAAGTGTTGTAAAATAATTCTTTTGCAAAAGATTGTGCCCTTTATTGAGCCCTTAGTGGGTTTGTCCCATGCTTTTATTATTATTTTAATTTTGTGACGTTTAACGTATACTTGTTAGCAATGAACTTTTATATGCTTGGTAAATTAAAAGTTTATCTTTTAAGCCTTATAATGTTTTTGGTAAAATATTTTTTAGTCAATATTATTTCTTGAAAAAGGCATGGATTTCCTGCCGAAACGTAGAAAAAAATAAATAAAAATGTCTTAATATCATGACAATCTTTTTTATGAACCTAAGCCCAAGAAAATCTACTAAAATATATATATACATGTATATATATATAAGATTCAAGAACTAAACTCAAACTATATATATATATATATATATATATATATATATATATATATATATTGGATTTGAAATTTCTGCGGGAGCTATATGTGGTTTCAGTTGTTTTCCGGGTTTGACTCCGCGTTAAATAGTTTTGGTTTTTAGAAAAACCATTATTTTGGCGACGTTTCGACAACGTCATACTTGCCATTGTCAAGTCAGATTAGTTCTGCTTCTTCTTTATGTTCCAGGAGAACTGATTTCTCGGTCGCTGCACGCTGAATTTGAACTCAGAATAACTGAATAACTTATAAGAAAAGAGGTGAACTTCATCTCTGGAAGACTTAAAAACACTTCCTCCTGCCAAACCAACTATTTAGAGCAACAACAAATAAGCTGAAGCTAACATTAAAGTTGGAAAAGACTAATTCCAATTACCAACGTATTTTCTTTTATATTAGAATTTAAGTTTATGATTGAAGTTGTTTTACATAAAATAGCTACTTAATGTAATATCATATTATAAATATCCTTTATTAGCCATAATTATCATCAGATACCCATCTGCGTTTCACACTGTGATATGATTCGCAAAATTGAAAAAATAATTTATTTAATTTGCCCTACGTAACCGATTTGTTACACACAGTAGAAAACTGATTCTCATTGCTGCAAACTAGCCTCATTTGTCACGCTAATTTTTTAGGATTTGTGCCGTACAATAAGTCGGTTTCCCTTTTATACCATGACTTGTAATTTCAATTTTAGCAAATTGGATGGAATAAGGTAATATAGAAGTTATCTGGCGGAAAGACAATGTGAAAATAATAAATGATTCATGAAATTAACCAGGTTGCTAGATTATGTTCTTTCAATTAGGATAATGGTTTTGTACTGTACCTAAATTATAAGTACATTCCCAAATATGTACTACAAGTGAAAATGGACAAAATTAACATTAAAACTAATTGAATTTTAGATGTTTTTTTATATAAAAAAATTTGTAATTAAAAGAAAGACAGTTAAGATGTGATTTCACGTATAGTGCCTCTGTATATTCTCACGTATAGTGAAATGGGTTTTACCTATACGTGAAATTAAATCTTAACTGTCTTTTTTAGCCGTAGGTGACTCGATACTGCGGGGTACCTTCCATTCTCTGTTGTCTTCGTATTTGAATTTCCAGATCTCTGTATTTGGCAATATTTCCATTATATATAACATGCACATTATTGTTGTTAAATATCGCCACATCAAATAGTGCTACTTGTAATGAGATCTGGTCTAATATGTGCCACTGTGTGGTCTGTGAGCACAGTGCGGTCCCAGGATAGCTTGTAGTTATCATTCTCAAGCATACTCTCAGGAACGTATTGGTGTTATGGGAGATGATTGAACTCCCAGTTTGATAGCAATCTCTTGATAGAGAATCTTTCCTACTGAGTCATGTCAATGGTGGTTTATGGGTAGAAATTTCAGTCGACATCTGAAAAGAAGCTCGGAAATATTAAGCAATCTGTTTTTGTAATTGCTTACTTACATACATTCATAGGACCTCTTGCTCCTAAATATCGTGGTAATGTTGTTTTTTTTAACTGCACTACGAAAATGACGTATTTAGTGCCTTAAACAAATTCTTACTGTTAAGGTGTGAACTAAACAGCTGTATTACCCTTCGTATAAACTCTATACTTATCTTAGTTTTCATTTGCTTATGGTCAATTTTCCGCGCTTGCTTTACTACGGAAGTCATTTTTACTTTTCAGTTTCACCCATGGCCTCGATATTTTGGCCATTTTGCATATCGAATGCTCTTTGTCGAACCTCTGACTATACTTAGAACACGGAACTTGTCTAATTCAAGATGCATACTAATAGTATTCGTATTTAGTATTTAGCATCAGATCTAGGTAGTTTCGAGTAAAAGCTTAATCTTATTAAGTAGTATCTATCTATTAAGTATCTAAGTAGAAAGTTATCTTTTTGACGATATCTCTTCATTTTTTCTGTCTCTAGTTTTTTCTCTCCATTCTCTGACTCCTGCCCTTTGAGGGTCTTCTTCAACTTCTTGCAGCCACTTTGATCTTGGTCTTCTCTTTTTCTTTCTTTCTCCTGGATTCCATTCTATCATTGCGTATATTACTGCTTCATCTCCTGCTCGCTAAATGTGACCTAAGCATCTAACTCTGCATTGCTTTATTTTAGGGACGGTGTCTTCCTTAATCTCTGCGTTTGTTCTGCTTCCATATTCACTTTACTCTGTTCTGATTGGTCCTAGTATGGTTCTAATAATTTTTCTCTGCGCTATTCTTAAATCTTCTTCATCTTTTTTTACCATCGTCATTGTTTCTTCTGCGTATAATAATATTGGCATAATTATTTTGAATGTTCATCATAGTTTTCTTAGTTATTATTTTGCTGTTAAGTAATCTTTTGTTTGTAAAATAAGCTTTATTCGCTGATAATATTTTTTCTTTTATTTCGTAGTTTATTTCTCCGGTTTTGCTTATTGTAATTCCTAGGTATTTGAAGGATTCTACTTCTTCAAACTTAGAACTTAATATTTTCATCCTGGATCTGATATAGGTCTTTCTACCGTCACCGGCTCCGAAGTGCAGGTCATCACCAAAAATAAATTAATTATATTGGCTTAATAAAAGACACACTAAATAGCACTGAATACCAAACTGCACTCGCTATCCTGAGATGCCAGTCTCTTTACGGACTGTTAGTGGTGAGATTGAGAAAATAGAAGTAGATTGCCTGCCCAGGCAGAATTGTGAGATGAGGGTAGGGTAGCAATACCGTTAATTTTGCCACGCTCGAAGCACATTAAAATTAAAATTACTGTTCATTGTTTAAAATATACAAAACATCTACTGTTGCATACATAAATAATTCAAATCAAGCATTCTGTGCGATTTAAAATAATTACACAAAATGACAATGTATGGTAGTTAAGTACATTTGCTGAAGTCGGGACAACAGTAAAACTGTTAAAAAATAATATTTATAGACTAAAAACAATAGGGGGTCTAAAGCCCCGTAGATCCCCCTCTGTATCCGTGCCGAGAGTGGAGTTATACCTATATCATTGGATGATAATTGTTCAACAATAAAGTGACACCTCAGTCTGTAACTAAAATTATAGAAGCGGCCTTTGTGGTAAACGCAAATGTAACAAAAATTAGAGGAGTTGGCTGATATAGCGGCCAATGTAATAAAATTCAAACGAAATGTAACAAAAATTGGGAGTAAGCTAACAACACAAAATGTGAAAGACTTAAGAGCGTAGGCGCAAAATTTGGGGCCAATGCTTTTTAAATGCATTAATTTTTTTCGAATCCTGAGAAAACTAATAAATATTTTTGAAAAATTTAAACGCAGAATGAAAGATTGTATTACTACCGAGGGTCGAAAGTCCCTTAGACTAAACAAAAAGTTTTTTTAAATGAGATATTTGAAATTAAAAATCACACATAAATTATCTCTTCTTTTTCACCCCTGTAACTTATTAAAATAAACATTATAGAAGTTTTCAGGAACTTTCGGCCCTCAGTAATAATGTAATCTTTCAATCTGCGTTTAAATTTATCATAAATACTTATTGGTTTTCTTAGGATTCGAAAAAAAAACGAATGCATTTAAAAAGCATTGGCCCGAAATTTTGCGCCTACATTCTTAATGCAGCTTGGCTAGCAGTCTATGACGAAGAATGACCTATTGACACTCAAGGAAGAATTCGGTCAATTTCCATACCCGTAAAAGACGGTTAATCAGAAATGAAGGTGACAAATAGATGGAAACAAGAATAAATAAACTAGAAAAAGGGTGCTAAAATAAGGAACTTACTAAAAAAACATTGTGGGAGTCAGTTAGTTACTTTCTAAAGTATCTTGTAATGCTGTAAGAGTTGTCTTAAGTAAGTTCTGAAGCTGCAAAAAATGAGGTTTTAATAAAACATATATTATGTACAACCCAGATTAATCCCTACTTAGTTCTAGTAAATATACAGATACAAATTAAATTTAACCTATTTTACCTCTCACCTATTATGTACACCCTTAACCTAATTTTTGAATATTTTAAAATCTCTAATTATTAACTATAAACCCTATTATGTAAACCTTAGCATCAAATTATAATAATACGAGAAAATAAAAAATCTTGTTTTGAAAATGTAATTGACTCTCCCACTAGACACTTCGGCATTTAATTAAAATGAAATGGGAAACTATTCAGACGGAATAGTCTCCAGACACATATCCATACATTTATAAAAAAGAGTAACTCTCTGGTTAAATGTGTATACAAATACCTGACATACAGGTGAGTATGTGGTTATTAAAGCATCCCCTTATAAATAGTTGATTATTGTTAAAGAAAAATTTAAAGGCTTGAAGGGGCTGTTACTTAACAAAAGTTTTAATATGTAAATGTATCACAAAAACATATATTATACAAAACAAAATTTTTGAGGTCCAATTCTGGGCCTCTGGTATGAATGACACTGGAGGAGCTCTTAATCAACCCAATTCTGGTTGAAATAAACATACCAAATCTCAAGAAACGAAAACCAAACCCCAACGAAAAAAAATTAATAAATCTTATAAATCACATGTGACTTCTAGTCTCTTATATGACTTCCTGTGGGATTTTCCAGTAAGTATGTTTTTGTGTGGAAATTGGAAAATGGCTAAAAAAACTGGAATATTTTGCGTTTTCCTCATGTATGAAAGAAGACAGTGAGAAACCAAAGTTTTTAATCTTGTATAAAGATAAAAATTTAGACAAAATGTTGGTTTAGTAGAATAAAAACGATAATGGTTTGTAAAATTTGGTAGGAAGATAGATTGAAATAATTATCAGAGTTTTGGAATCAAATATATGAATCCAATGAATAGCAAAAATAATAGATAATCAATGAAACAGTGGAATAATATGATAATAATAAAAATATTTTTTATTTTTGGCTGGTATATAGATTTTAGAAGAGATAAGTTCGTTTGTTAAACATGATTCTATGATATTTTATAACTACATGAATACTAAAACTGTAGAGGCGAAGTCGTATAAAACATTTTGAATTTACAATTAAAAAAAATATAAGAGTTATTCATTGAGACAATAAATATCCTATCTCCTAAGTTTAACCAACACGTACATTTTCAAAAAATTGTATTGCTTTTATTTTATTTAGTCGGTTTAGTGGATTTGAGTAAGCTTGGACAAACATCGTAACACGAGATTTGGACACGAGGGCAACAGGGTGTTTTGCGAGACATGCCATTACTTTTTACTTTTATATATATACAGCATGATGTAAATGTAGGGAATAAATTCATTATTTCAGAAACAGACGACTTTAGAAAAAATCTTTAAGCACGTCAATTTAAATTTTTTAATGAGCATCAACTGATATATATATATATATATATATATATATATATATATATATATATATATATATATATATATATTAGGGTGGAACGAAAAAGTAGAAGTCATTATTTTTTTTGGGGCTAGTGCGGAAAAGTTGCGTTTTGATGTATAATAAAACTGTAAAAAATATTTTTTGGATTTGACCCTATCTTCAGGTTCCATATTGAATTTAAATTTTTGGAAATAACAAAAAAAAAATAAAATTTAAAAAATTTATTTTTTTATTAGTTTTTTTAATCAAAATAATTGTTTTATGATACAATATACATTTTATGATTGGTAGTCTGATTTTGTGTTAAAAAACGGCATAATATTTCTAGACTGCAACCTTGAACGAATAAAGCCATCCCTTGATTCTGGTCCAAAAACAGCAGCTGATGCTTCAGTTACTAACTTAACAGTTCTTTCGACAGATTGGGTATGACAGGGGCAGTTTAAGACCTCTATTTTGTTGTGATTCCCGGAATCAATCATATCCCTTACATTTTCATTGGAAATATGTTTTAGCAAAGGCGGAGCCGTAACACTGCATTCAGAAATAGAAATTAAATCAATATAATCTTCAGCACTAAAATTTAATGTTGGTATTTTAAATCTCCGGATCTTTTTTTCTTTCTGACTTTGTCTATCTTTCAGCACTCTGCGTAGTCCTATCTCCCGTATATGTTTTCGTTCATCTTTTATCATTCCGAGTAATAAATTTTCGGGATGGGTAAAATGAGCATTCCTTTGGATAACTGCATCGACAATTTTTCTTTGGTCAACTGGTAGAAATCGTGAATAATGGATCATTCGCCATAAATGTTTCGAACCATCAGAACAGCTAGGATACAGTTTTATATAAAACCAAACTGGTGCATACACTTTTTGGATGAAACCTACTAAGATAAATAATTGAGGGCTGGGACATTCAGTGCCAACATACAATCGAAGCAACCGATTAGCAACTGTCAGCCACCTTGCGTGTGATATTTTCCCAGGTTTTTGAAGGCTCAAATCGTTAGGACATTTTCCTGCAGAAACTGCTTGACTGATTTGGTACAAGTACTTCTGATCGGTACTAAGGTCTGTTGTTTCTAATAATACTGGTAGGTTGTTTTCTATTGCAACGAAATTGACGACAGCTTTCTCTTCACAGCGTTCCAGAAGTTTTCCTGTTGGCCCTGAAAAACCAAGTGGTCCACTGGTGCGTCCATCTAACTGTTGTATTAAATGACGTAGAGGTAGTTCGTTGCAATGAAATAAGCATACTAGCCCTTGAAGTGAGGTGCCGCAGTATGCTTCCAGTTTTCTTATAACGCCTACTTGAGGGCTAGTGTTCACTACCGTACCATCGCATCCAACTGCGCTTAACTTCGATATATCAATATTATTTTTCAGGATAAATGTCTGTATGCTATCCGCGATGTTTGAAGCCGATCCTGATAAAGGAGACACGTGCCCTAGATATCGAGAGCCTGGTTCTTCAATAATTGTTACATGTTCTTCTGTAACTGCTTTTCTATAAAACTTTTTGCCTTTTTTTGTTGCAAGACAGTCTTGTCTTTACGCCCATCAAAAAATATACTTCTGATTGACAGTCCCTCCTTCTGCTTCTGGAGTGAACGTCTATGAGATGCACGCTGTCGCCTTATTTTCATTCTATCAATTACTTTCGATGTATCAGTCACAGTTATAACTCCCATATCTTTTAAGACCGCTGATGCTATATTTGCAGCAGAACGATCGGAGACCCCGGTTCTGTCGCACGCCGAAGCTAAACTTGGCAAGCAAATCCGCATTTGTGACGTAGATGGTTGGACTGTAACTGTTGACAAAGGAGCAATGAATTCTTCTTCATAATCATCTGCATCAGAAGAATTTGAGTCAGACAAGTTGCTACTTATGGAACGATTTGAGGAATCAACGGTACATGCTTTAAAAACAATTTTTTCAGTATTATATTTTTGAGAACTTGCCTTTGCCTTCGTGGTTCTTTCCATTTTCTTCCTTATTGCAGCAGATGCTGCAATATCCACTGGTCCAATTGCCATTTTTCTACAGGATCGTTGATCTTGAAGAAAAATTCGCTCATTTTGTGGTACTTTCTTGGTTTTATCACAAGTACACTCACACAGTGTTCCACTCATGTTGCACTTGCAAGCCGCGATATCAAATAACTTTTCACACTCATTTCGAAACTGGCAAATCTTTTCTTTGTATGAATTAGATGCTTGCTGAGTTTTTGTGTATCGCTTCAGCTTTTGATACTCTGTATAAATATTTTTGATCATATCTTGAATGCGTTTATGCGATAATGTTGGAATAGAAGCTTTTCTACAACTGGCGTTGTTTGGAACACGTACTTCATACCATCAAGCTTCAATGGCATTATGGAACCTGACAGGAGCGTCATTTGAAATTTTGATATGGGGGTGGGGCAAGCATTATATATACCATACATTATATATGCAAACATAATACAAAATTGATCTATTTTTTGTAAATTTCAGGCATTTTCAGTGCCAGGGGGAGGGGGCAAATGCCCCCTTGACCCTATCAAATGACGCCTCTGGAACCTGAAAACATCGTTTAATTTCAAAATAATTTGGCATAAGATGCTTTTCAATCCTAAAGACGACTGATCACAGCCAAATCGATTTTTTCAACAAAAATATTTTTTTTGTTTTTTTCATTTTTCAAATCCAATATGGAACCTCAAGATTTTTTTTTTATTTCAAAATGCTTTCGCACCGTTTGTTTTCATTACCTGACACAACTTTTAAACGATAGCCACAATCATTTTTCTTTTATTTTATTTTTTTGGCCTTTTTCGTTCCACCCTAATATATATATATATATATATATATATATATATATATATATATATATATATATATATATATATATATATATGTATATATATATATATATATGTATATATATATATATATATATATATATATATATATATATATATATATATATATATATATGTGTGTGTGTGTTGGACATTATGTCATCAGTGTCGGCGTAATGACGTATTCGACGATTTTTTTAAATACAAACCGAGGTCACGCGACAGCTCATTTGAAAGGTCTCCTTATCGTCTTTGCAACGATGTAATAACTTGAATATTTATTCATTAAAAATTTAAGGTTCACTAAAATCATTGTTTAAACTAAAATTATGAACTTTATTAAGTAAGATGGAATTATAATAAACATTAATTCACTGAACTAAAATACACTAAGCAACGCCACTGGAAATAAAACAAAATAGTGTTTTTTGCTGGTTCCGAAAAAAAAAAATACATTGATAACAAACAATGCTACATTATAATCTGAAATTAATTATTGAAGTGAGTATTCCAAGTTATTTTTCAAAAATATTTAAATCAATATTGTCATTGACTTGTCTTTATTTGTCAATGATCTGTGTCTCTTCGAGTTTTTGGCCGACATTAATAACAGCATTTACAAAAATGAAACTAACAGAAACAAAACGAATCGAGATTTTAATCATGATTCGTTATGGAGATAGAGTGAGGATTCAAGCAGAAGTTAGTCATTTATTTAATGCTAAATACCCCAATCGCGAACCAATAACTCAATCAACAGTAAGAAAAATTGCAAAAAAAAAAATAAGAGAAACGGGCCATGTTAAAGATTTTCCCAGAAGTGGTAGAAAATCGATTTTCGAAGCCAAGACTATCGACGTTGTACTGGCGTTTCAAGAAAATCCACATACCAGTGCTAGGCAGGTCGCACTAGATAATAATGTCCACCAATCAACTGTTGTAAGAGTGCTTAAAAAGGATAAGTGGCATCCATACAAAGTTCATCTGGTCCAGAAGCTATTAGAAGATGACTTTGATAGAAGAATCAAATTCATCGAAACCATTATGGAAAAACCCAACAGAGAGCAGAGTTTCATACAAAAGGTACTTTTTTCTGATGAAGCGTCTTTTACGTAAATGGTCACGTAAATCGCCAGACATATCGATACTGCGCAAGTAAAAATTCACATTGGATGGAAGAGTATAGGACACAATATCCCGAGAAGGTGAAAGTTTGGGCCAGCATTATAAACAATCAAATTGTAGGGCCATATTTTTTTCAGGAAAACTTAACTGCTTCTCGTTATCTAGAATTTCTTCAGGATTATCTGTTGTCACAGCTAAATCAGCTATTTCCAAATAGAAATAATTTGTAAATTTAATAACGTTTTCCGAGGTAAGTGAATAGGTAGAAGGGGGCCCATCGAATGGTCACCAAGGTCTCCAGATTTAACTCAGTTAGACTTTTTTGTGGGGATATTTAAAGAGCAGAGCGTATCAAAATCGACCGAATAAAGTAGAAGAGTTGAAGAAGTACATCAGAACGGAAATCGCACAAATAACATCTGAAGTCATCCAAAACGTTAGGAAAGAATTTATTTTTTCACATTGTATTATTGCTAAAGGTCGTCAATTTGAACATTTGTTATAATTTAATTTTATTTAAGTAAACATTTATTGTAAATGAATTGTATTAATAAATCAAAAGTTTTGGGTAACTCTGTAGAAATAAATATTTAAATGATTATATCGTTGAAAAGGCGATAAGAAGACCTTTCAAATGAGCTGCCGCGTGACCTCGGTTTGTATTAAAAAACTCTTCGATTACGTCATTACGCCGAAACTGATGACGTAATGTCCAACACATATATAGCATTGGTATAGGGTTGAATGCTCGAATAAATGAACTTTGATCAAATGAAAGGCAGATATCGAGCACATTTTTATTAATTAAAACTTGCCCAAGTACTTTCGCTTCCTAGAGAATCTTCAGGGGCATTTCGTCAATTTTGGCCTACGACACTACACTACAAGATTTAATTAATAAAACTGTGCTCGATATCTTCCTTTTATTTGATCAAGGTACATAATATAGCCGTTGATGGCCATTCAAACATAAAAATTGACGTGTTTTAAGTTTTTTTTGAAGTCGTCTGTTTCTGAAATACTGAATTTATTTCATACATTTGGATCATACTGTATACATATATATATATATATATATATATATATATATATATATATATATATATATATATATATATATATATATATATATATATATATATATATATATATAAATATATATATATAAAATATAAAAATAAAAATAACAATAAAAGAAACGTTAGAAGAATATTTCTTTGATGAAGTATTAAGGTTAGTTGGTATTAAGGTGAATGTTGGCTATTTTGAATGTTTATAAATTTTGTTCAATATATTACAATATATGTTACTTAACTGTCCAGTGTCCGTTTTATAATTTAAAGTGTCTTTGTTTTTGTTAATGTAATACATATCAAGAAATAATCTACTTTTGTAGTTATCAGTCTGTGCCAAAATGTGAGCTTTGTTATAGTCTAGCTTATGACCAGTGTTTTCATAGTGCTCAACTACTGCGCAAGTATTTTTTCCCAAGCGCCAATCACTTTTATGTTGCATGCGTTGTTTTAGCCATTGTGATGTTTGGCCAATGTAGCTATTTTGACATACTAGACACGGTATTTCATAAACAACATTACTTTTATATAAGGTTGGTACTGTTGACCAGAAAAGCAGTAAATGTATAAAGAACTTTATACCTATATCTGATAGAGTAGCTATACTGCAAATTAATACCACTCCTCGTAATATTAACTTTATTCAAGTATATGCTCCTACAGCAGAAAAAGCAGAAAGAGAAGTACAGCGAGAAGAAATCGAACAGCTAATGAAGATCACAAGATCACAGAAACATGCTGTAAACATTATTATGGGAGATTTTAATACCAAAGTATGTGAAGGGCAGGCCGAAGACGTAGTAGGAAACTTTGGTTTGGGCCAACGAAATGATAGAGGAGAATTGCTGGTCCAATTTTGCGAAGAAGAAAATCTAATGATCGCAAACACCTGGTTTAAACAACCAAAAAGAAGATTATATACATGGAAAGCACTTGGCGATAATCAAAACCGCATAAAAAGAAACCAGATTGATTATATATTAATTGATAAACGTTATAGAAATGAAATCAGGGAAGTTAAAACATATCCCGGGGCGGACATCGTTTCCGACCACAATCCTGTTGTTGGTAAAATTTCAATTAAACTAAAGAAAATCAAATACAGAGAGAAGATTAAACCTAGCCTTGAAAAACTTAAAGATCCAATAGTACAGGCAGAAATAGAGAAAAGTCTCAATGATACACTTAAAGAAAAGTTCAATGAAGCACCCGCGGAAGCAGAAGCAACAATAGAAAGTATTTTGCACACATTCAACACAACAATCACAACTATACAAAGAAAAAAACTACAAAACAACATCAGAAAAACAAAGAATACATGGATGAAGTCCTAGAACTGATGGACATAAGAAGATGAGCAGCAACTGTGAGGAACTCGGAGATTTACTAAAAAAACATGACAACTTTAATGCATACAAAAAGATTAAGGAAGTTACAAACAAAGCACTACAACAACTTTAGTAGATGATAACAACCAAATAGTATCTAGTCCAGAAAATGTAGATTTCCCAGATGAAAATATCTGGGAAAATACATCAAAGATCTGTTTGATGACGAGAGAACAGAACCACAAATGAATATAGTACAAGAAACAATACTTGATATATTAACATCGGAAGTTACAAAAACAATCAATACGGCAAACCCACGAAAAGCGTCAGGTCCAGATGAAATATACGTAGAGATTTTAAAGCTTATTAATGAAGAAAATCTTTAGACGTTAACACTATTATTTAACAAAATATATACCACAGGAATCTTCCCAGAAGACTGGCTTAGATCGACATTTTTAATTATACCCAAGAAAAATAAAGCAAATAGATGTTCATAGTTGAGATTAAGTAGCCTGATGAGCCATTTTCTGAAAACTTTACCCAAAATTGTACATCAACGAATATACAGAGAATGCGAAAGAAACCTGAGCGATAATCAATTTGGATTTCGTATGGGGCTTGGTACAAGGGAGGCATTATTTGGCCTCCAGATATTACTACAAAAATGCCGAGATCAGCAAAAAGACGTGTTTCTCGGATCTCGGCATGATCTCTGATGAAGAAGGAATAAAAATTAACAGAGAAAACGTAAACAACTTAAGATACGCAGACGACACCGTCATTATTGCGGACAGTGCTGAGGGTTTACAACGAGTTTTAAATGTCATAACCAGAGAGGGAGATAGCTTGGGACGAAACATAAACACAAATAAAACAAAAGTAATGGCTGTTACACGTGCACCAAATGTCAACATTAATATTTGTATTTATAACAAACATATAGAACCAGTACAAAGATTCCAGTATCTTGGATGCTGGATAACAAAGGATCTTGACCACGAGGTCAAAATACGTGCTCGTATAGAATATGCTAGGTCTTTGTTTCAACAAATAAAAAAATTCCTAATAAACTAGAGTTTATTGGACGTTATCGTTGGATATCCGATACCAATTTGTAAAAACGTTTATTTACTCCATATTGCTATACGGAGTGGAAACATGGACTCTCGGAATTACAAGTATAAGGCGTATAGAAGCCTTTGAGATGTGGGTTTTTCGAAGGATGCTGAAGATCTCTTGGACAAAGCACGTGACCAACAACGAGGTGCTAAGAAGAATGGGTACTGAGAGAGAACTTCTAAATATTCTAAAAAAGAGAAAAACGAGTTATTTAGGACATATTTACAGAGGAGAAAAATACAACTTCCTACGACTTATATTGGAAGGGAAAGTGGAAGGAAGAAGAGGTCCAGAAAGAAGAAAATGCTCCTGGTTGAAGAATGTAAAAGACTGGACAGGCATGGGCACACATTCGATACTAAGAACAGCTCAAGATAGAGAGCAATTTGCTGTAGTTACAGCCAACCTTTAGTAATAGAGAAGGCACCTTAAGAACAATAATTTAAAAAATCAAAATTTTTTATTTGTGAAATCTTTTAATTTCTGTGAGTGTTTTTAAATCTAAATGTACGCCATTTTTTGTAATGTTCAAATTGTTTTACAGTTTAGTCCTGATAAAACTATCAAATAAATAGCGAAATATTGAGTATCTTAGAGACCACTTTACCCGATAATTCCAACGTATATATATATATATATATTGTAAAGACTACGACCGTCAATTTATATTTCTAAAGTATTCAACACTAGTGAATTCAGAGGTTTAATCGGTCATTCAGGTTGGCAAAAAAAAGTCAACTACTTCATAAGTTTATCGAAGACGTTTCACTTTATAATATTTCTAAAGCTTCATTAGTTCTCTAAAATATAACAGATAACATAGAGTTTATAAGAAATACAGATGTTAATAGTTCATAACTTACAACTCAGTATATAGTATATTATCGATGTTATTATATATCCACTGTAAACTTTACTCATTATTTAAAACTAATGTAACAAAAAAAAACAAAACAAAAAACACACAAACTCTGCAGAAAATAATCACTTACTACTCAAGAGATGGAGCAAACTTAATGAAAAACTGGCGAGAACTGAAGCAAAAAAACTTCCTGATTCAATGCAGAAAGACGAAGAGATACCCAAGGCTTTTAAATGATCGTACCGACCACCTCATGCAGTCCACCATGGGAACACTATCCAACAAATTAAAAAGAAGAGCGGATGCCATCAACACACAGGTAAGAGCACGATTATTGAACTTCCACATTTCCTCGGTACATTCCGATTCATTCATCGACAAATGTCAAACATATTCATCCAACTTGAACCTCTCCTACCTTCCAACGTTTTGGACCAATATAAAACTACTCTTTTCAAAAAATATACGTTCTTTCTAAACAATTCTTTATATCACTTACAAACAAAATTAAATAATCCAGGGTCTACTCCTTTCATTCGTCTACCATTTCACGATATATGGATTAAAAATCTCACAAACATCCAAATCCCTAGAAATATCTTAAAACTTCTATCTCTCGGACCTAAGGTTGGATTACAACCCTCACTTAACGATTATTCCGTATGCAATTTCGTAGCTGACATAGAAAACATACTTTCACATTCGGAAGCCAATGAACTCCTCGAATTAAGATCATCTGCTAATAATATTCTCACCAACTTTTCACATAAACCTCCCTATGCCAGCTCGGATATAGATGATGTCTATTTACAGGCAAACGTCCACATTCCTTAAAGAACACCGTGACCTGATGGTATTAACCAGCGACAAAGGCAATGCAACAGTACTAATGATGAGAGAGCAGTACTTAAACCTGAGCCAACAACTTCTAGATAATAATAAATATTATCAGCCACTTCTCCGCAATCCCACCTCAACTTACACAAATAAAATAAATAAATTCATATATACATCGGTTTAGAACGTCTTTCGACGTTGTCCGATACCTAAACACCATCTCTTCCTATCTTCGCAGTCGTTTGTTGTTAAATTTCTTTCGCTCATGGACTTGTTTACGCCGTGTTGCCATTCTAATCTGGGTCTTCCTCTTTTCCGTCGACCTATTGGTTGCCATTCTATTACTTTTTTGGGGAGTCTTGATGCTGGCATCCGTTGAACATGCCCATACCACCTTAATTGTTTCTTCTCTATATCTTGAGTTATATTTCCTTCTATCCCCATACGTTGTTTTATTACATTATTTCTGATTCGGTCTCGTCTGGAAATACCTAAAGATCTTCTCATTGCATCCATCTCTACTGCTTCTATTCGCTTTTTGTTCTTTTCACTAATTCTCCATGTTTCAGCGCCATAAAGAAGAGTAGTTTTAATCATGGTCTCATATATATTAAATTTCCTTCCTTTCGTTATCTCTTTACTCCACAGTATACCATTGAGACATCCTAAGACTTTCTTTGCTTGAGTAATTCGTTTTTCTATTTTCCGTGTATCAGTTCCTGTATTGTCAAAGGCAACACCCAAGTAGTCATAGCTCTGACAGCAGGAAATATGTTGTCCGTTTTCGAGGTCTATGTTATCTGACTCGTTTCCAATACAAAGATATTTGGTTTTTGTTGTATTGACATTCATTCCCCAGTCGTTATATTCTTCTATCAGTTTTCTTAGCATGTACTGCATGTCTTCCCTGTCGGTCGCTAGCACTACCTGGTCATCAGCAAACTGGAGTGTATATATACATTCATTGCTAAGCTCTATACCCATCCTATGTACCTTTCTTTTCCATCTTTCCAATGCCGCTGCAACATATATCTTGAATAAGGTTGGTGAGATACAGCATCCCTGTCTCAAGCCTTTTGTAACCAGGAATTCTTCCGTTAGATATTTTCCTGTTTTTATCTGTGCCTTAGAGTCTCTATATAGTTCTTGTACAGCATTTATCAATGTGTGGTTGATGTTAGATCTTTTCAACGTTGTCCACAGTTTTGTTAAGGGGATGTTGTCATATGCTTTTTGCAGGTCTACAAAAGTAATATGAGTTTCTAGATTCTTAGCCGATCTTTTTTCTATTATTTGTTTAAGACAAAATACGTTATCGGCGCACGATCTTCCTGCACGGAACCCCCTTTGTTCTTCCTCTTCATTGTGCTTATATTCTTCCTCGATCATATTTCTCAAAATTCGTCCATACAGTCTGCTCAGGGTGCTGGTTACCGATATGCCTCTATAATTATTACAATATAAATTACAATTACAATATAAATAAATTCATTACTGAACTAAAGAATAAAAAAATCAACGATGATTAACTAGCCAAATCCCTCCATAACTATAACGGCAATGCCCCTATGTTCTGTTGTCTTCCTAAAATCCATAAGCCCCAACTGAGTATGCGTCCTATACTATCGTCAATAAATGCTCCTAACACTAATGTAGCTCAATTCCTAACGAACATTCTTTCACAAGCATACAACTATAAGAACGATTTCAACATAGTAGACTGTTTCCAGTTCAGTGAATTTATCAATAATTATCAGTTACCAAGAGAATATGTCTTAGTAAGCTTCGACGTAGTGTCACTGTTTTCTAATCTCCCGCTCTCTAGCGTTGTGATGTCATTCCGGAACCATTGGAATGAAATCCAACCACACAGTCCAGTATCATGGGAAACATTCTCGGAATTATTAAATCTGACGTTTGACACCAATTATCTAATATTTAATGACAAATATTATCGTCAAATCTTTAGAACTCCCATGTGATCGCCCATTTTCCCCATTCTAGTTAATTTTGTACTCGACGACCTTATCAATGAGAGTATCAGTAAGTTAGATTTCCGGGTTCCCTGTATAAAGCGTTATGTGGACGACTTGGTCCAAGCAACACTACCTGATAAGATTTTAAGCACCTTATCAGTCTTCAATAGCGTTGATCTTCACCTTCAATTTACATGTGAACTGGAGGTTGATAACAGCATACCCTTTTTGGATATGCGAATCATACGCACACATAGTTACACATTGGGCACTACGTGGTACAGGAAAGACATGCCGAGCAACCGGTTCTTAAATTATCACTCTACACACCCAATAAGATACAAACATAACCTTGTACAAGCTCTTAGCTTTAGACAACACACGTTCACCCATACGCGATACAAGAGAGAATCTTTGGATTTACTCAAATCCATTCCCATTGATAACTCTTACTCCATATTCATCATCAACAGATATCTTTTCTCTAAAAGCTATGGTCATTCTATTTCGGAAACACCTAACGGTGCAATACAAGCCTCCATATCCAATAGCATAAAGACGAACATTTCCCCGTTAATCCCAAAACCAGCCGCAAAATATGCTTCTCTTCCCTATTTCCCACAAATTACGAACAAGCTTACTAAACTACTCAAAAACTTACCCGTCAAAATATCCCTAAAAAAAAACTAAAACCATTGGAAAGTTATTCTCCAAGTCTAAAACTCCACTAAGCTCGTTAGAGCACACTAATGTTGTCTATCAGATACCCTGTTCAGAATGCAACTCCTGCTACATTGGCCAGACCATTCGGTCGGTTCTAGGGCGTATAGCTTCACACAAAAGCGACATTAGACTTTCCAAACCCTCTTGTGCCCTTGCACAACACGCCATTTCCACCAAACATCACATTGACTTCACAAATACCAAAATACTGGCGAAACAAAATAACCATCAGAAAAGCTCCTTTATTGAAATGTCTGAGATCCTCAAGAACTCATCGGCAATAAACAAAAGAACCGACATCGACAATTTGAGCCAGGTTTACCACTCTCTCATCTTACGAAATAAATAACACCTATTCTTCAGTTAAAATTTGGCTTATTTTCCATTCAAAATAATAACACAATCATCCCCTATTTCCAAGTTTCATTTAAACATAAATTAAAAATAATATATCAAATATTTCTGCCATACAAATCCACCCGTCCAACTAATCATGCAATGACCCCTGTAGAAGTTCACAATTGTCTCAAACCTTGGAATTTGGTGACATATGGCCCTTAAAAAATTTTTTTTTCTGTATCGCGTCACGTTGTTTGCATAGATTGCAATAAATCAGAGCTTTGTTTGCCTTCAGTGGAGAACCATCTAAATGGAGCCAAATGTTCGTTTAAAAATTTTTAAATCTTCGTATCTACGAAACAGAACATTATTTTCTGCAGAGTTTTTGTGTTTTTTGTTTTGTTTTTTTTTGTTAAGTTAGTTTTAAATAATGAGTAAAGTTTACAGTAGATATATAATAACATCGATAATATACTACATACTGAATTGTAAGTTATGAACTATAAACATCTGTATTTCTTATAAACTCTATGCCATCTGTTATATTTTAGAGAACTGATGAAGCTTTAGAAATATAAAGCGAAACGTCGTATATATATATATATATATATATATATATATATATATATATATATATAGTAAACTCTTAAATATTGGGGAAATCTGCAAGAAATATATATATATATATATATATATATATATATATATATATATATATATATATATATATATATATATATATTATAATAATAAAGATTAGACAGAATTTTTAGTGGGTAGGAAAGTTAAACGCATCTCCTTGAACTATTAATAGAATAAAAATAGTAAAATAAAACAGAAAGTTACTAAATGAATGAAATCAAAAGAAATTTGAATAAAAAAATTATTTAAAGAAATATAACAAACATGTGACATTTATACCGTTACAGCCTATAATATAAAAAACAAATTGATTATATAAACATAATATGGGAACTAAACTGCAGACTAAATTTACCTACTTGAGAGTTTTCCGAAAAAGTTGAAGATTAGTTTATTAGGGGTATTTAATTTTTTTTCACAGTGTACTTTTATATTTTTGCGTAGTATTTTTATAAAGTAAACTTTTATTCGTTTTGGCCAATTTTATCATCTATTTACGATAGTAGTTCTTACTAAACCGCGGACGAATTTTTACAAAGGCACAATCGACTTTATCAATCTTATACAAGTATTGTATACTAAAATTATATAACATCTTATACAATTTCTCGAGCACACAATATATTGCCGTTCGCTCATGCTTGATATACAATATTAAAGATAAATTACACGGCCTACAACCAAAGACTTTCATCTTCCTCTCTAACATGCTAAGAGGGAACGTGTTGAAGTAATTTACCAAACGAAACAAGATAAACGTAAGCCAGCAAAAAAATCAATATAGTAAACATCCAGTGGAAGGAAAACCTTTAGGCAATATAAATGGGATCTACGGTACGAGGTACTTCTAATATTTAGTTTTATCAATTTAGTAGGCCAGTCGTTGAATAAGTTGAAAAGTTACGTTATGTTAAACGTGTGTTAATACTGAACTAAATATAAATATTGTTTTTTCTTCTTACTTATGGATTTTTCGTAATTCTGTCATCCCAGTGTATGGTATAGTAAGTCTTAAGTATCACACAACCATTTAATTGTCTACGTGTTAGTCGTTTTCCTTTTGTCGATTTTACAATTTTTCTAAATTAATTTTGTCGACCCTATCTCAGCACTTGGAATATAGTTCTTCTATCTCTCATAATGACTTCCTTTTTTATTTTTTCCACAAATGAGAATTTTTTCTTTTTATTATTAGAAAAAAAGCCGCATCCACCAAAAGGTTATTAGCGACGGAACAAAATATAAATAACAAAATTGAATAACTACAGATTATAGAAAATGTTTAAAGATCTTAGATATTTAATTATATCATCATAGAAACACTCCTGAGCTAGAGCTTCTGCTAGAGAGTTCGAAATATTGTAACGATGTCTTTCGTAATCATTTTTACCATAATTTTTTAAAAAGTGCTCAACTGTTAATTGAACGTTACACTGATCACATATGTGTGGATTATTCTTTGTGAAAAGGTAAGAGTGTGTTAACTTGGTATATACTAGACGTAGATGCGCAATCACAATTTGTTTATGCCTTTTAAGCGACGATGAAATCCACTGGGAAACATTACTTATTCAGCTTACAATTAGTTTGAGACCACTCATTTCGCCACAAACACAACACTTTATTTTTAAAATAAGTAAGCTTTTAAGTGAATGGAAACACACTTGTCTATAAGCACCGAATAATCGCTTAAAATTGCCTGTCATGCAGTCCTGTCAACTTCTTCGTTTCCCGTTAGTCCGACGTGTGAGGTTAACCACAAAAATTAAACTCTTCTTCCATGTTGATGAACTTGGGATAGCTGGTATTTTAGTAACTTTTCAAAAGGATGTTTCGGAAAAATATGTTTTAATGAGTTTAGAGAGCTAAGAGAATCTGTTATTATCAGGGCTATTGTGAAGGTAAGCTCGTTAAAAAGTTTCACATCACGTTATATAGCGTAGAGCTCAGGTGAGTATGTGCTACATACTGGGGAAAGACGGAAAAGATGATTATTTTCTAAGGAAACTATTGATGCCCCCACTCTGTCTTTGGACTTTGATGCATCTGTATAAGTTTTATAGTAGTCGGGGTACTTTTCTAAGAGGGCTTCGAAGTTTAGCCGAATAAGGGAATTGTTTGTACTGGATTTATCGAAATAGGCCAGAGATTTATCAAAGATTGGTAAATCAATTAGCCAAGGCTCAGGGTATTTAATATCCAAGGAGAAAAGATCCGGAAAATCAGTGTTTAGATTTTGAAGTATAGATTTAATTCTTTCGTACTATGGTTTTTTAGTATAGCAAATATCTTGGAATTTGTTTACATATTTATTCGTAAAAGTATTTTGATAAATCGGTTTTGAAATATTACAAGCGACTAAGGCTGCATGTGATAGGACGAGGAATATGGGGCGGTGATGTACCGGTGGTTCTTCTAAAAGAACATAAATGCTGGGTACCGGGTAAGTTAGAAAAGCCCCTGTAATTAATCTAAGACTTTTGTCATGAATGACATCTAATGATTTAAGAAGGGATTAATTAGCAGCGGAATAGGCAATTGCTCCATAATCTAGCTTAGAACGTATTAAAGATTTATACAGAAGAAGTAGAGTGGATTGGTCTGAGCCCCAATTTTTTTTACAAAGATATCTTAACACATTAAATCTTTTATTACAGGAAAGGATGAGTTGTGAGATGCGATCTTTTCATGTAAGCTTTGAATGAAAGATTAAACCCAAGAATTTGTGATAATCTCTAAACTCCAGTTGTTTTCAAAAAAATGAAACTCCTACGGATTTTTTCATTGAAATTTGAAAACTTGCAAGGTGGGACCAATTTTTGGGAGTATCTAAAAATTTTGAAGAATTGAGCACAATAAGGAGATTTTTGTGAATTTAATAGATACCACTAGGTCGTCAGTCACTAAAGCTCAAGTCATATATAAACTACATGTTCAAGCATTTGCCAACAATTAGTTGCAGTTATTTTAAACAACAGACTGGATTATAATAAAAATAATGAGCTGTATGAAGGGAAGGGTGCGAAATATACAACGATACAAGTTAATTGAGAATTGCAAAGCTCCCAGCAACACAATTACGTACTTTCGAACAATTTCGAGAAAGTTACCCCATCGTGATAGATGTCGGTGTGAAAGCTTCTGTTCGTTCTCCCGATAAATTTATGACCGTGAATTTATACGCCCGAAGGAAGAGGAGGAGCTGGAAGTAGAAAAGATGCATGCGTGGAATGGAAACTATTTACATCGAGAAGCAAGAAATATAGTACAAATTTCAACGTAAACAGTTCTATACAATGACACATTACTTAAGGATTTTATTAATTTTTAATTAAAACAAAGAACTTAATAAATAATTAATTAAAAAAAATAAATTAAGAAATACATTAACTTAATTTTATCTACTACGGGTTTATCTAATACTAAGGTTATTATTTCTCTTTTCATAGAGTATAGGCAGTCATAGAAAGTTCGAAAAACTCGGACTCGTTTGGAAAAATATTTCTATGAGATTTTTTTGCATAATCACTTTCATGAGATTACCCAAAATAAGGTTCAATAGACCACCCAGGCGAAAAGTTGCTCAAATTTTTTTAAACAATTTTTTTTTTAACAAATCGGAACAATTTTTTTGCCCAGACAATTTTTTTTTATTTTTGGATTATTCTGAACAAAATAGGTTTGTTGTAATTTTTTCGAAAACCTAATTGTTTTCGAGTTATAAACGATTTAAAACTGAAAAAACTGTATGAGAGAGAGAAACAAGATCTATGGCACACATTTTTGCTGGTTTGGATTCTCATTGTGCAAATGAGCGGCCTCTCTAACATACGCCCGTCATTAACAATTAAAAAACAATATTTTAAAATAAAATAACCCAAAATTTTTATTAGGAGATGATAGAAAAAGCCTTGAAGTACTTGAATTTAGGCACTTGATACTAAAATAGTCAGAGACGAAAATGCCACTGAACCTTTAAAAATCACACGAACTAGCTGAATTTTGCTAAAAATGTCAATTCTGGGACCCGAAAATAATACGAAAGAGTTTACCACTTTTACTCCAAGGCGTCCCCGTAAAACCCTCCGTAGAGGGTGGAAAACGAAAAAAATCGATTTACCAAGAATCTGTGCACCGTAGAAAAAAATGTTTTAAATAATAAATGTATCTGAGATAATTTTAAACAAAAATTGTTACTAACACTTTTTGTGTAGAATGAATCGTTCTCTCAGAAACAACGCTTGAAGCGACCGGCGAAGTCAATGTTAAATACCTTTGTATCAACTTGACGGTAAAAATTCGATATCTTTTGATAAGATCGACAAAAATATAAATGCATTTGAATAGTGCAGCTTCCATATGCAATTTTTAAACGTATGCAATTAATGTGTAGCGATTTTTACCATTTTTTACGATTCTCATGAGATCAATAATATTTATCACATCCATTGACCGGTCGCTATAGAATTTTCATTACGTACTATTATGTACTATTTTTACTCCATAGTAAAATGCTGATGTGAGCGTCAAGGAACTAGTGCCATAAGATGGCGACGTCACGCCATCGTCACGCCACGTCACGTCGCTGGTAGCGTCACAAGATACCGGTTCTTCACATTGATTCACTACTCTATCAATTCTTTTCTAGTTATCATATATTTATTCTAAGCAGTTTTAAATAAAAAACTGCATAAAAAATAATTAACAAAATACAGATAGTAAATGAGAAGTAAAAAATTTAAAAAATATCTGTCAATAAAAGATTCGATTCGCACCGGTGGTGGTCAAATTTAAAAGTTATAAATGACATCCGATTAATAACAACATTAAATCATCTGTTTAAAATTTTAACACACTTCTCGTTTTAAAATTTTTATATTAAAACATATCATTTAGTTTATATGATAATTAAATTTAATATCAAATGATATTTATTTATATTTTATTATAATTTATTACTTCGTTTGAATTTGACAGGTTTGTCAGAAATAAAATCTTATGCTTTCTTAATACGTCAACAGGTGACGTTAGGAGTACACATAATAATTCATGGAATTATTTTAATATAATATATTATGTTTAAAATATAAATAATAAATAAATAATAAAATTACTTTATTCGATTATAAAAATATTATTTAAAATTTAAAAATATTATCTAAAATTTAAATTTTTTGATGTGAATTTTCTGTCGGATAATCGACTGCAAATTTTGCTTGCTTTGGCTCTGCATCTTCAGAATCTTCTGAAAATATTGTTAGTACCACAACCATTAAAAAAGCTAAGGCTGTTTGAATATGTTTATGTAAAACTTAATGCGGTCGGGATTGTTTAAAGGGTTTAACTAGCTCAAGAGTCAAATCTTGAAGAAAGAACCTCATTCAAGCAGATTGTATTTTTTCATACTATACATATTTATCTATATACAGGGTAAATGCATTTATACCACCTATTTCGATAAAATTGAAGAATGATAATAGAGACCACCGCTTTGTATTATGATTGCGTGAATATTGCTTGACCATTTTATTGAGACTATCTACTGCACCTTTGTGTTTGTTATAGTCCAATAAAATTTGCTGCTTATAGGCTGTTTCTTCACCAGACACATTTAGGTCAGAATGTTGCGTGCTGAGCAACAGAATGCTCTTATTTTTTGATATATATATATATATATATATATATATATATATATATATATATATATATATATATATATATATATATATTTTTCAAATGATTTTTTCGACCGTACTGTTTTAAATATTGATTTAGAGTATCAGCAATCGGTCAGGAAATAAAACTCTATTTGTTCAGTCTCAATATTTCGTCACGATTTTGTGACTTCTTCAGGAGAAAACTGTAAATTTATTAGAATAATTAATGATTATATGTAAACAAAATGAATATTTTAATACTTACAACTATAATTTATTTAAATATATTTTATATAATAAATAAATAAATAAATAAATAAATAAATATAAATAAATTTATAATATATTTAAATTTTCATTCTTATAGTTGTAAGTATTAAAATATTCATTTTGTTTACATATAATCATTAATTATTCTAATAAATTTACAGTTTTCTCCTGAAGAAGTCACAAAATCGTGACGAAATATTGAGACTGAACAAATAGAGTTTTATTTCCTGACCGATTGCTGATACTCTAAATCAATATATATATATATATATATATATATATATATATATATATATATATATATATATATCTCGTTTAAAAGTTGCGTTCGATTTTTGTAGGGGATAAATGGTTTGGGTAACTTCTTGCGGTTTTTTCTAATTGTGCCTTATTACTGATAAATAGTATATAGTAAATAGTATTGATAAAAAGTAATTAAAGGAGCTTTAACGTGATTTAGACTACTTTATTTTCCTTAAAAAATTTGCTTTAAAGACATCCGAAAATTGTATACAAAACTTAATCTTCTTTTTCTTCTCGACTGGCTTTACAACTCGGAGTGAGTCTTTATCTATATCTTGCGCTTTTATTTCCCATTTTTGTAACACAATCCTAGATAAAGTAGCTTTAACATCATCCTTATATCTTTTTCTTGGAAGGCCTAATGATCTTCTACCCTTTGATCTCTCAAAAAACATTGTTTTTAGCATTCTGTCTTCCACTTATCTAACCTCATGACCTGTACAACTTATCCGGTTAGCTTTTATATGTCTGACGATGTTTTGAGTATCATAGAGAGTCACCAATTTAACATTGCGGCGCCTTCTCCATTCTCCTGACAACTGATCTCTTTGGTGTCCAAGTATCATTCTAAAAACCATTGTTTCAATAATAGCAGCCTATTTATTTCCCACTGATGTAGAGTTCCGCTGTTGGACTCAACCACACATCCATCTGGATAGAAATGAGGTCAGAGACCAAATCTTTAGTAGTGGTTCTTTTTAAATTTTGACCATAATTCTGAAGATGGTTTTGTAAGCCGAAAGAGGCCAGTAAATGAACTTGAAATATTATATGTAATTTTCTGTGTCACCACCGAACTGCATGAACATTTGCATTTAGGCTTTGCTTACCCTCGACCTTGCTTCTGAACTTGTGCCGGTGGTTTCTTTTTATTTTTAGTCAAAGAAGTTAATTAATATCGCAGGCATTTAATTAGAGGAAAAACAAGGATTTAGAACTAATAGATCTACAACCGACTTAATCATTTTATTACGGCAACTAGCAGAGAAATCCATAGAGTTCAACAAACCCCTTTTCACGTGCTTTGTGGGCCTTACGAAAGCATTTTATAGAGTTCAACTGAAAGACGCAACCCAAATTATGAAGCAGAAAAATATCAATAATAAAAAACACATACCAATAACTTAACAGTAGCAATAACACAAGAGTAAAAACGGAACGGACTGATCAAATAAATCTACGTGTAAGCAGGAACCAGGCAAGGGGATAGACTTGTCCGATTCTCTTCACCATAATATTGGAGAAAATAATAGAAAGCGTTAATGAAATCAACATTGGCTACAAAATGGGAAACTGAGCTTTCAGTATTCTCTGCTAAGCTGATGATGCAGTAATCATGAAAATGAAGATGCCCTCCAAAGCCATCTTTACAAGTTCAACATAACAGTCTATAAGTTAAACATATTAAAGACTCAGTCAATGGTTATAGCCAAGAGCCTGATCAGACGTAAACTAATGATCAACAAACACATAATAGAACTAGTCATGAATTTCAACTACCTCGGAATATATTGTATCGTATGATAAACCTCCTGCAGAGAAAGTAAAAAAACAAGTCAATAGGGCAACCGGAACATCGGGATACTTAAAGGATATTATATCCTGGAGTACAAAGCATGTGTAAGGCTAGTAATAACAAAGACAGCTCAAACAAAGCTCAAATGTAGTTTACAAACAGATTGATAAGAACTATAGAGATAAAAGCATTATGAACCATAAGAGGAATTTATCTTAAAGATGGAATATGTAATGAGGATACATTAAGAGAAATTGGAGTCCATGACACGAGCACAACGCCGCAAATGAAGGGATCATGTCGACAAAATGGACCCAAGTAGACAAACGAAATACCTTGGAATTACACTGTTCAGCTAGGTACAGATCAAGTACAAAAAGCAAATACACTAGTAGGATGCCTTATTAACACTATATGGTGAAACAGACACATTAACACTGAGATGAAGTCAAGAATTACAAGCCAGTGTAAGACCAACTATTACATATGCATCAAAAACTAGACTCGATTCAGCCACACCACAAAAGCTATTGTAAACGGCAAAGATGAGAGTACCGTGAAAAATTACAGGAAATACACTGAAATGTTGAAAGGAGTAAAGATAGCAAAAGAAAACTTACCGTAAAGTATATAAAAGAATAGACACTACACAAAAAAAAAATAATGGAATATGTTCATAAGGAGCATATCGGTAGAACAAGTATCGGACGACCGCTCAAAATATGAAATGACAACCTTCCGTAGAGGTACTAATCTCCCAATAAACAAGCAGAATTATTATAAAAAAGAAGAAGTAGAACACCATTTATACAAAAATTTATATTTTATCATTTTTATTATAAACAGTGCCAAAGTTACGAAATAAAATTAAAATTTGTTGAAATATACAAATCTTACATGTAGGATAGCGAATGATGCAGCAATTGCCGCAGGACCCTTAAGCTAGCGGGGACAAATAAGCGGAATCCAACTTAACCTACGTAATATTTTTACCCATTTTTTACTAATTTATTATCTCCCCAATAATTTTTCACTGCCAAACCACCCTTAAGGGGAGCGATTCTGCAGGCTTACATTTAAAGCAAGTGGAATTCAAAAAAAAAATATAATATACCACAGTGCTTTGCTAGGTTTTTATGAATTTCATCCACCCTCATAATTTTTGACCCCTAAGCCACAGTTAATGGAAAACATTCAACAAGCAACACATTTACGCTAGCTAAATGCAAAATCTTTTTCGAAATACAAAAGTACTCTTCTAGATTTTTACTATATTTTTATCAGGCTAGTATTTTTTTTTCTTAACTACTCTAATTGAAAACATTCTACAATGTCACTCTGTGCTAACTAATACTTATTTTTTAAATGTTTAAATATGAAAATGCTTCATTCCAAAAATGATAAATTTTAACTGTTTTAAAAAATTGACTCTGATTCGATTCGTGAGTACATGGCTAAGCGAAATCAAATCGTGAGTGCCTTTTATGAATATAAAATAACTGAAATCAAGTTGAGTTTTAGTAAATACAGTGGAATTGTTATATTTCACAGAATAATTATCAGATAAAAAATATTCAAATTGAAATAATTTTATATTGTCTATTACATTAATTACCTAATTGTAAAAGAGGGTTGGGGCACCTTGTGCAACTATTTTTAAAAGATTAAAAGATTTGTATTTATTCGGTACATCCATAGACCTGAGTGAAGTACCGTCAATCAGGGAGTGGGAGCTGCAGTCTTAATCGACTATTAGATTGATATCGCCCTCTTCACTAATATTCAACTTTGGCAATAAATTGAAAATATAGAGCCTCTGTACTATCCCTGAGTGTGAACTATGCTGAGAGCAATAGTTTTTGAGTAATTTTTAATAGTAAAAACTAGTACACATTTATCTACGCACGTCTAGTGTTGTTTTTCAACTCTTGAAATGCGAAAACGTGCATTTTTTTACCGGACGAAAAAGTACGACCGTACGACCCAAAATTAGACCGTAAAGTGAGGAATTTATGCCCAGTGTGTTAGGTGAAATGAAAAGAAATCAAAGTTCGAATAGAGAAAGCACGTACAAACTTCAATAAAATGAGAAAGGTACTTTGTGCAAGAGAACTAAAATTGGATTTGAGAGTTAGGCTGGCAAGGTGCTATATTTTCTCGACTCTGCTTTATGGGATAGAAGCATGGACACTTAACGCGTCGACTGCTAAAAAGTTGGAAGCATTTGAAATGTGGGTGTATAGAAGAATCCTGAAGATATCATGGACCGAGCATGTAACAAACAACGAAGTCATGAGAAGAATAAAAAAAAGAATGGAAGTATTGGAAACCATCAAGACACGAAAGCTGCAATACCTGGGACATGTTATGCGTAATGAGAGATACAACCTACTTCAATTGATTATACAAGGGAAAATCCAGGGCAAGAGAAGTGTAGGAAGAAGAAGAATCTCATGGTTGCGTAACTTGAGGGAATGGTACGGATGCACATCAATTGAACTATTCAGAGCAGCAGCATCTAAGATCAGAATAGCCATGATGATTGCCAACCTCCGTCGCGGAGATGGCACGTGAAGAAGAAGTGTTAGGTGAAAAATATAAAAATAATAAAAAGTATTAAAAGGTTAAAGTAAAAGGACAATACAAAAAAATTATTAAAATTACCTTTTTTAATTTTGTTTTTTCAGTTCAAAATTCAACCTAGCAGAATTATTGGCTTCTCATAAAGGGGTAAACAATTGTGAAGGTGGTAAATGAATTGGAAAAGCTTTGGAGCACATAGTGGTATTTAAAAATTACTTTTTTTATTGTAACCCAAGCTACCGCGGATTCATTGAGAGATAAAATATTAGTAAAAATCATACAGAACCATGTGGTATTTCAAAATTTTTATTTGAATTAGCTAGCTTAATATTCGAGCTTCCGCTTAATAGCTTAATATTGACTTCCCATAAGGAGTAGTTAAGGAGTGAAAAATTAGTAGGGTGATAATAAATTTGTAAAAACCTATCAAAACACTTCTTCTTCTTCTTCTTAAAGTGCCCTCTCCTCAATGGAGGTTGGCTACTACAATTTTAAACTCTTCTCTATCTTCAGCTGTTCTTATTAGCTGTTCAAAATTTAGCCCTGTCCATTGTCAGATGTTTCTGAGCCACGATAGTTTTTTCCTTCCTAGGCCTCTCTTTCCCTCGATTTTTTGTTTCACTATAAGTTGGGCATATTGGTATTTATTATTTCTCAGTATGTGGCCCAGGTATGATGTTTTTCTAACTTTTACTGTGTTAAAAAGTTCTCTTTCCTTGCCTATTCTATGCAGCACTTCTTCGTTTGAGGTATGCGATGTCCATGAAATTTTGAGTATTCTCCGGTAGATCCACATTTCAAAGGCCTCCAGTTTATTTACCGTTGATGTTTTGAGGGTCCACGTTTCAACTGCATATAGAAGAGTCGACCAGACGTAGCATTTTGATAAACGTAGTCGAATTTCGAGTTTTATTCGAGAATCACAAAGCAGTTTTTTTATTTTTTCGAAAGATTTTCTGGCCTGTTCTATTCTCGATCTTATTTCTAGATCAGGATTTAGGCTGCTATCGATTCAACATCCCAGGTACTTAAATCTATTGACCTGTTCTAAAATGTGCCCATTTATTGTGTAAGGTTGAGGTACATTTTGGTTTTTTCGGATTGACTTTGGTTTTTTTTAATGTTTATTTTCATACCAAATTGCTCACAGGTCGAGTTGGTCTTGTCGATGAGTCGTTGTAGTCCTAAGTCGGAATCCGAAATTAACACTGTATCATCGGCGTATCTGATACTGTTGATATTTAAGCCATTCACATTGACTCCATCCTTGGAATCCTCCAATGCTTCTTTAAATAGAAACTCGGAGTAAAGATCAAACAGCAGAGACGACAGAACACATCCTTGTCTAACTCCCCTCATAATCCAAATCAAAACACTGGTATTTCGAAAATATATATATTTTTTAATTCTGCTGGCTCGAATATTTAGCTAGCGGAAACGTTTCCAAATACGATTGCTTTAGTGGTGGAAAATTATCAGGGTGATGAAAGTGTAGCAAAAACTTAACACTTTTTTATTTCAATTATAAGTGAAGTACTGTGAAGTATAAACAAAATTTTTTTGCCATAAATATTAACCTAACAGAATTATTGGCTTCCCGTAAGAAGCTTTATTGGCTAAGAGGGGTGAATAATTACTAGGGTATAATAAATTCGTTAAAACCAAGCAGAACACTGTGGTATTTCAAGAATATTTTTTTCCAATTTCGCTGGCTCAATTATTAAGCTAGTAGGAACGTTTCCAAGTAAGATTGATTTAGGGGTCCAAATTAAAGTTTAATAAAAACTTAACATCACTTTTTTATTTCAGTGATAAGTAGAGGACCGTGAATTTGAAAAAAAAACAATTTTCCTCTTAAATTTTTATACCATAAAAATATTTATTTTTTAATTCTGCAAGTTTTAGCCGTAAGCCAGCAGAATCGCTCCCCCTAAGGGTGGTTTAATGGTGAAAAATTTTTAGAGTGGTGATAAATTAGTGAAAAATGGGTGACAAAATATGCGACCGGCAAAAAGTTTTTTTTTTTTAATTCTGCTAGCATGAACCGTAAGCCAGCAGAATCGCCCCTGTTAGTGGTGGTTTGGTGGTGAAAAATTATTATGGTGGTAACAAATTAGTGAAAAATGGGTGAAAAATATACCATAGGCAAAAAGTTTTTCGAATGCTGCTAGCTTGAACCATAAGCCAGCAGAATCACTCCCCTTAAGGCTGGTTTGGTGGTGAGAAATTATTAGGGTGGTAATAAAAATAAAAAAATGGGTGAAAAAATACTACGTAGGTTAAATTGGATTCCGCCCATTTGTCCTCAATAGCTTAAGGGTTAATAACTTCAAAATGTAATAAACGTGGAAGATCTTTATAGCGAAATGTTCGGTTTACTTATAAATGTTCCCAAAACTAAAATTTTAGTATTTTTAAAGACACGAATAAATGTATATTTGTATGGCAAGGGACAAATAATAGAACATGTAACTTATGGGGGGGGGGGGGGAAATATTTGGGACCAAATATCAAAAGTATCAAAAGCCAGTGTAACACAAAAAAAATCCTATCAAGAATCAAACAAGCGAGGAAACACTCATGAACATGAAAACATTTTGTACAAGATCAGACCATACTCTGGGGAGAATCTGGGGAGAATCCGAATGACCAGATGTTACGTTTTTCCGTCTTGCTGTATGGCCGTGAAAATTCGACAATGGACTCTAAAACAGAAAAAATAATATATGCCTTTTTAGATGTATAATACAGATGGATACTGAGAATTCTTTGGGTACAAAAAGTAACCAACGATGAAGTACTTCGGCGAGTAAGAACACAAAAAATATTACCAAGAATAATCAAATTGAGGAAAAAAACAATACTTGGGTCATGTGTTGAGAGGTGAAAGATCCAAATACTCCAGATCAAACGAAGGTAAAGTACAGAACAAAAGATCAGTAGAAAGACACCAGAACTCGTGACTGAAAGACCTGAGGAGATGGTTTGACTGCCCATTCGCACAAATCTTGCGTGCAGCAGTTTCCAAAGCTACAATTACCACTTGGATTGCCAATCTTCTACATTACTGTAGAAACATTATTAACGCCTTCAATTTTTTTTTGTTCTGTGCATTTTATTACCCTTTATATATGTTTAGTAATATAATCAGAAAATATAGTACATTTTTTATTTCTGGATATCGTTAAAATAAATCTCGAAATTTAACAACTACTAAAATTCCGCACAAAAAACTTTCTACAGTGACTTCAAATGGTCCTTCTCACACCAATTTATTTGCGCGTACATCCGAAATCTGCATACGCATTGCAGATGTGGATTTGAAACCTCATAATTTCCAAAGTGACCCTTAATATGGAGCTGCCTGCACACATGCAGGCAGCACCGTTTATTCAAAATATACCGAACGTAATTAAGCAGTAAACCTGTTTGTTCACGTGAAAGGAATATATTTGCCTATAGTTTAATATTTAAATGAAATTTGTAATGCATCTCACGGCCTTCGGCCAGAGATTAAATTCGAATTTTTGGTTCGACAGATAAAAATTCAATCAGTAAATCCGCTTTTATTTACTTATACTAATCGATGCTGGAATTTATGTTCCAGTGATTGCGTTCGAAACGCCACTAAATGCCGCAAAGCTATGGGGAAATACGCCGCTGTTCAAAATTACTGCATGACTTTACACGCTCGAAATAATACGTTTCTATTGTAAGCAGTACGTAAACCATAGAACATTATACTAGTCTTGAGCCATGTGACCAAACTTTTCTTCTTTAAATATGTGTATTGAAATCATAAATTCTTTTTGCAAGAAGCAATTTTAATACTACTGATTTAAATTTATTCGTGCTGAACGTAACCAGCGTACTTTTTAAGCAGGTATCCTATCTTCTTAGTGACTTTTTGAAATTATATTTTTTTGCATTACAAATTGTAATAATTATTATTTTTAATCCTAAAAGTACAAGTACAAGTTGACTCTCTGGTTGTAGGGGACTCAAAGTCTTAATAGTTGGAAAAAAAACTTTTTACTTACCACTGGGAAAGGTCAATATTAACAGGGTGTTAATATACTCCAAGAGCTACTGAACCTTTAAAAATCATACAAACAAGCTGAATTTTGCTGAGAATGTCAATTTTGGTACTCCATAAATATGCAAAAAACTTTGCTACTCTTACCTCCAGGCTTTCCCCTAAAACCCCACTTGTAGGGGTGAAACGGAAAACCTCGATTTACCAAGAAGCTATACACCGTATAAAAAACTATTTCAAACCAAAAATGTGGCTGAGATAGTTTAACCCTTATCTGGGCAAAGTGGGTCCAACGGGCCCGAGATGCCAATTTTTTTATTATGAACTGAAAAAAACTAAAAACAGTTTAATTGAATTTTATGCATCACTGAATTTGTTTAGATGTATGTTTCCTTCAACATAGTGATAAGCTATTCAAAATATTCATTATCATTTTTGAAATTATTGCGTCGAAAGAAATTTGTTACGTAAAGGGGCAACACGGGTCCGTTGGACCCTATTTGTATTTATACCTAAAGTCTAGATCTTTGTAACAGAAGTTAATCTGGCAGTCAGGTAATGTTTTTGTGGATTATCTAAATTTTATGATTCCGGACATTCAATAATAAAGTCTAAACGTGTATCAAACAATGTAAACATCCCTTTGATGAGAACATCAAAGAGATGCTTAAAATAGATGTTATATCTATTCTAAATGAATTTTAGAAACTGATAATTATTGTTGGAATGCAATAATATTGTTAGGTAGGTACCTATATATAACTTGAAATAAATAATTCATCTGCTATCAGTCGTTTGATATCGATGATAGTGTCGACAACTAAGCTCCTAAAATTATATTGAATTATAGAGAAAGTGGATAGTGTGAATAAAATGTCACAAAAACCATTATCAGCTGCAGAACTGCAAGATATTGCTAATAATTTATGGGATTCCGATGATGAAGAACGTCCTGAAGTAGGTGGTATTGAAAGTGACTCTGAAATTGAAGATCATTCTTCGGAAGCAAGTGAAGAGTATGATCAGAAGTAGTATTGAGTGATAATGAAGAAGAATGTGTAGCTACAAGTTCCCAGATTCCAGAGTGTGTAATTTTTGCAACTAAGGATGGAATGAACTGGAAGAGTCAACCACAACCGACAGGACGTGTGTGATCCTGCGACATAATAAAAAGCAGTGTACAAAATAATGTTAGACCCTGGTCAAAGTGTAGATGATCCTGTTGATTTCTTTTGTTTGTTTGTGGACGAAAAAACTGTAAACGAAATAGTGAAGTGTACAAATAAAGAAGCCAAAAAAGTTCTGCGGATAGAGAACTGAAAATATTGCGACTCTACAGAGCTATTTGCCTTTATTGGACTACTACTAACTGCAGAGCACCTAAGTGTCAACATCCATAATGTAGATATACTTTTGAGTAAGTTTTATGGACCTACTATCTTTAAAGCTACCATGGGGTTAAAACGATTCAAAAATTTGCTAAGATCTTTTCGATTTGACGATAAGGACACGAAGTCTGAACGAAGAAAAAACGACAAATTAGCAGCAATACGCGATGTGTGCAATCAAGTCAACCAAAACTTTCAGAAATACTATTTACCAAGAAACAACATAACGGTAGATGAGCAACTTGTTTTGTATCGAGGTAGGTGTTCTTTATAGCAGTATATACATTCAAAGGCAGATAAGTATGGCATGACAGGAAAAAATAGAAATGCAGTAGCCAAAGGTCTTGCATTTCAAGTTGTAAAGCAACTCGTTGAGTCTTATTATAATTCATAGAGGAATGTGACTTGCGATAACTATTTCACTGATCTTGCTGTTGCACGTGAATTACTGGCAAATTCACTAACTCTGATGGGCACAGTGAAAAAAAAAATAAGAGATTTGTTCCTCGGGAATTTTTGCCAAACAAGAACCGTTTAGAGAAATCTTCAATTTTTGAATACACTCTCTTGTTTCTTACGTTCCGAAAAAATTAAGAAGATATCTCTATTATAATAGTACAAAATGTGGTGTTGATACCCTACACTAAATGGTTCATAAATATATGTTCAAAAGACGAACTGACCGTTGGCCTTTTGCAATTTTTTATGAATATTTTAGACGTGGCTGGGGTAGCCTCATTTATTACTTGGACCAATTTTCATCCAAAATTGAACGAAAATAAAAATGAAAAGCTAAGATTGTTTCTCACAACGACAGCAGAACAACTAGTGTTGCCTCAAATTTTAAGAAGAAAATCAAGGGGACTACAATGGGAAACAAAACAGTATATTGAAAAATGCTTAAAGGAAGTTAAACCACATAATAAAAAGCAAAAACTAGAAAAACCTCCAGTTTTAACAAGGAAAAGGTGTCATATGCGCCCAACAAAAAAGAATAGGAAACAAAAACAAATTTGTGAAATATGCAGTAGAAATGTGTGTAACGATAACTGTATAATTAAACAAGTTTTTAAGTATTGCAATAAAGAAAAATAAATGACTAATCTACGGTTTTTTTATTTTTATTGTTTTTTTAACCTAATACTTAATTATAATTTAATTTGTCATATCAATTTGCTATTCTAGTTGGGAATAAGCTAATCTTGTGGCTTAGTTCCAACTAAAATAGTAAATTGATATGACAAATTATTAATTTGTAAAAGTAAAATAATAATATTCTTCTGACTTACGCGTTTTATTTATTTTGTAAAGATTGTTTTTGTTGGTACTTTATACGAGCAGCTAATTACGATGATCTTTTCTCCGAAGGGTTTTCACACAATAATGAAAGACAACAACACCGTAAGTTTTTTCCAGAGTATGCGTAAACATCAACTCCTCTTTTCAAATAAAATGGCCTGGTAGATTTACAAAAAATCATTAAGTTACATTAAGTCTTTATTTTGCTCCAAATGTTTATTACTTGTGAATAAATATTTTTTCTACAAAAGTTTTCTTGCATTTCATTATTTTGTGCAAATCCTTCAGGTAGATCGCACCCTCGAGGTAGACCGCATGCTATGGTAGCACCTTTTTTTAATCTAAACAATTTAAATTTTACTTTAATAAAAAATCAAACAAGAATATTAGAAATATATGGGTAATATAAATAATGGATCCGAGTTGCCCAGTTACGTAAGTAAAATATGTTGCCCGGCTAAGGGTTAAAACAAAAAATGTTTTATTAGTTTTTTTTTTCTGCGGAATGAACTGTTCTCTCAAAAACAACGTTTGAAGCGATCGGCGCTTTTAGATGTCAGTTACGCGCTTGAAATTAGTTTTTTAAATTATATTTGTATCAACCCGATGGTAAAACTTCGACATCTTTTGATCAGAGTGTCCTATTAACAAAAATTAAAGTGCGTTTTAAAGTAAAGAGTACATATTTTCAACTTTTTGCATTTTTGGCGCATTAGGGCAACCAAAGTTGCCAGTGACTTGTGTATTGTGTATTGTGTATTGTGTGTGGTAAATTTTTAGGTGAAATATAATTTTTAGCATGTCCACATGTATTTTTAACCTAAAAGTTTGCTTGTAAACTTACTAGGTGCTCGCTAGTATTTATATCAATATCAGAGTTTTACAGCAAACAAATATAATCCTAAACGTGTTACAAATTAAGAATTTTTTTTTTGTAATATTTTGTGTTAATTTTAAACTAAAGGATTATTACATAACTGAGCTAAGAAAATTAACTGTTTATTGAAATATATCATAATTGTGGTACCGTCAATTCAATTGGCAACTTTAGTTCCACTGAGCACTAGAATGATTTATTTTTTCTTTTAGGTCTGACGACAATACGTTTAGCGTAGATGAAATTATGAAAGCTTGTGAAGAAAATTAAGTTTTTTTAGAAGAATCCGGTCTGTAGGAATAGTTTCCAATTAGAATCCCAAAAGCCGCATCGAGAATGGGAAAGAAAACAAGTAACCAGACGAGCCTCTTCCCATCTCAGTTGGCCCAACGTTAGATTAATACGAAAATTAAATCTTAGAGAACAAAAATATTAGCGCTGCGTAAATTTTAAAAGTTTTAATGCATCGAAGAACATTTTTGAATTTCCTAATTAAAGAAAATATTTTATAACGTAATGAAAACTATTGATTAAACAGAATAATAAGAAATTAAAAAAAAACGCACAGAATATGTAATATTAATAAAAAAAATGTAAAAGTTTACCACGGAGTTACATCCCATTTATTTTTAATGACATCCACAATTCTTCGAGGCATAGTTTTTACCAAGTTCTGACATAATAATTCTAATGTAAACGAATCCCATATTTTTTGCAATTTTTCCTTCAATTCGTTGACGGACCTGGGAGGATGTTTTCTCAAAGTTTTTTTCATTTCGCGCCACAAAGTTTCTATCGGGGACAAGTCAAGACTGTCAACCCATTCCAAAAGTAATATACCATGGTCTTCAATCTATTTTAAACTCTTTTTTGAGGTATGTCAACCTGCGCCGTCCTGTTGGAAGACAAAATCTTTCGCTGATGTTAAATGGTCTTCCATGTAACTATAATAAAACGAAACTTTCTCACACCTTTAGACGACATGCTGCCCCATATCATGACATATGCAGGAAATTTGACTTTTTTCCTCAGACAGTCGGGATGGAAAGCTTAATTTTTCCTACGAATGACGTGACTCCTAATTTGCCAACACACACTTTAAATCTGAACTCATCACTCCATTGTATTGAATCCCATTGCTACTGAGTCTAATCTTTATCCTCTTTTAACCATCTTAGTCTATTTTTCCTTTTTTTGTAATCTTAAAAGTGGCTCTTTCTTATCCTTAAATACAATGAAATTTATTAAAAACAATCCGTACTAATTTTTTCAACTATAAAGCTTACTTTGTGAGTACCAAATCCTAATTTGTGGGCCTCTCGGTGACATGTTGATCTAGAAACGTCTTTCAATAACGTCACGCTATAAAACGCTTACCTCTATATAATTTTCTCGTCGATTTTTCACTATAATGCGTCTTAATTCCCTTCGATCGGTTATCTAACGATGCCCTGCTTCGGTTATTTTACTTTTTCGTACATTTCTAGGTTTTGTAACGACCGAACCTGTAGTTTTGTATCTTCTGACTATATTTCTTATCCTACAGCGTGACAATTGCAACATATTCGCGATTTTCCCATCGATATCTTTTCTCATCGATAACTTTACCTCGACCCATTGTACAATCCACAAACGGCAAAAAGCTTTACAATACATTTGACATTAACTGACAATATTATTGTTTTGATGTCATTTTTCCGCAGCTACCTCTGAATTTAACGTAATTCTATAAAAATCAACGTGCATTGACATAAGTGATGCATAGGTTTAGTGCAACTAGACTTAAACTAGACTTAAACTGCAAATTCCATAGGTGGGCCAACTGATATAGGAAGGGGCTCGTAGACGTATATGCACGTCTATGCACAAAATGCTGTGTCGTCTGCTTGTTTATAAACTTTCCAATTTTTCTGGCAAATACTTTCTTTATAAACATTTGTTAACAAAGAAAACAAGGTTGATAGGTAGGTTATCGTGAGCTTAGTTTAGTTTATCATGACGTACTGTGTCAAATGCTGTATTACAATCTATAAAATACAAAGTTTTCCATATAAAACGATAAATAAAATATTGATATAATGTTCGTACACATAATGCATCCATAGTTTAGTGAGCACCACTATAATAAGTTATAGATATAGTTCAGTGCTAAGTCCTTGTCTAAGTCTAACAAGTTCTGAATCAAATATGCGAAATTTTAGAAAATTTCTAAATGACAAGAGGCAATTAAAGAAGAAAATATTTATATATAATATGCATTAAACTTGCTTACAGCATGTATCTACATAATTCTGTCTTTTAAGTGAATTGGAAAAACATATCTCACAAAAAACTTTTAGTGCAATTAATGCGAATCTCTCCCAGAGATACAAATATGGAAACTGAGAGAAAGGATTAAAACCAAAAAGAGTTGACTCGCTAACTCCGAACCTGATTTGATAATTAAATGTTGCGCGAGGGCAAATATATTCCTTTCACGTTTAACAAAGAGATTTACTGCTTAATTACGTCGTGTATATTTTGCCACAGCACAGAATTCCAAACTATTCAATTGCATTAGTTATCATGTCTGTTTACAATTCACCATTAACTCTGATACGTTCTCATCAAATGGTCACTTCTACAAAATATATGCAGCACATACGGGCCGCAAACTATCAACTAGATTTTGCCTTCTGGCCAGTTTAATGCGTTTGCATTTAACATTTAGTTAGTTTTGCTCTAATTGTGTACTTATTTGTTCGTAAATATTGTGAACTGAACTGTGGATGATGACAGACGACAATTTACTAAATATTACGAGTCAAAACGGAGGCCCTAAATAATTCCCAAGAATTATGACAAAAAACATTACAATACCTATTATTTCAAACACACTTAATGTATGAAATGTAAATAGTATCTATAAAATGATAATTTTTTTGGTAAACTTCTGCAACTGCCCCATATTCCTTGGGTATGCACAACTTTGCCGTGTTTTATTTTGGACTCTGTCCTACCTAAATTGGACCCAATTCGGTTTGTTAAAGAGTTAATTTTTCGGGGGATATTTCTCCTTAACTCTACCTACATTCATAGTGGAGTAAATTAAGCAACTCTAAAATCGACAGAGTAGGTTCCAAGCTAGATAAACGAAGGATAAAAAAAGAAATTTCTCTAAGAAAAACTATACTGATATACTACATTTCACAGATTTTGTCCGATGAGTGAAATCATACTCAAAGCACATTTAGAGATGTAACTCTAATATATCTGACAGATACAGATAAAGTAGAATTTTAAACGCCGACATTTGTTTTTTAATTCAGCACCTAGGAAACTACATCTAGTTTCTTTAAATATGAAACTCCATACTTAATTCACATTCCAAGTATCATGTAAGACATGTTTTTAAAAGATTTCAATTTAAATTAGATAGCGGTATTTTATGTTATCTAATATTGTCGATTGATCTGTTGATCACAGATCAGAAACACACAAATCACATAAAGTGATGAAGTCTAAGAAAGCTGGCAAAAATTAAGTCTAACATTTTAGCCTCGGCCAAGAAAGTTATATATATATATATATATATATATATATATATATATATATATATATATATATATATATATATATATATATATATATCTGACAGATACAGATAAAGTAGAATTTTAAACGCCGACATTTGTTTTTTAATTCAGCACCTAGGAAACTACATCTAGTTTCTTTAAATATGAAACTCCATACTTAATTCACATTCCAAGTATCATATAAGACATGTTTTTAAAAGATTTCAATTTAAATTAGATAGCGGTATTTTATGTTATCTAATATTGTCGATTGATCTGTTGATCACAGATCAGAAACACATAAATCACATAAAGTGATGAAGTCTAAGGAAGCTGGCAAAAATTAAGTCTAACATCTTAGCCTCGGCCAAGAAAGTTCTTGGTGAAAGAAATATAAATAAAAATAAATCGTTCTAAAGGCAAAAAACTCAATGGTTTTCTACAGAAGTGAAGAAAAAAAGTGTAATAAAAAATAAAAAAGGCTTACCTGAAATACTTGTCAACCAAAGCATAAGAGGAATACCACAATTAAAAGACAATCAGAAACAAATCGCATGCACTTGTAAAAAAAATAAAAAATGATTACTGGACATGCTTTTCGAAAGAAATGGAGTATGATTTGTATGGTCTGCAAAAGGAAGTATGATGCTTTATAAGTGGTCGAAGAACTGAGGTAAAGGAACTAATAGAACCAAAACACATAAAAAGGATACATGGATTGTATCCCGGATTTAGGACTGCCTAAAAAAGCTCTATGCAGAGGAAGAATAAACGACGCTAGATCTGGAAACACCAGAAATTACCACAAATGAAGAACTTATTACAAATATACAGGAAGTTTGTAAAATACTTGAAAAGCTGAAGAATAGAAAAGCAGCAGGTAAAGACGGGATACCAAACAAATTATTGAAATATTGTGAAGCAGCAATGACAGAACAATAATCATTATTTAATAAAATTATAAAACACAATATAATACCGGAAGAATGGAAAACTAGCGAACTAATTCTACTATTCAAAAGAGGAGATAAAAACAGTTAGAAACTTACAGATGTATAAACTTGTTTACCCTAAAACTTACAACTAAAATTTTACAAAAACAAGTGAATTACAGAATAAGTTTAGCAAATGAACAACAGGGTTTTCGTAGTGGAAGATCGTGTAAAGATGCAATATTCGTTATATGGCAAATTATTGAGAAATCACTAAAGTATAAATTACAAGCATTTCTGTGTCTGATTGACTTAAAGAAATAATTCATCTTCTGCATAATAGAGAAAATCACCTAAATATTATAAAAACGTCTACCAAAACAACAAAATGGAAGTCAAAATAGATGGACCACTTACAAAACTTATAGAAATAGGCAGCGGAATAAGACGATGAAATCATTATAAGCGTTAACAAAGGAAGAGGATACAGACTAGGAAACAAAGAAATGAAATACTCTGTTACACAGACGACGCAATATTGATATCCCAAGACGAAGATAGTCTTGGGTTTACAGATTTAACATAAGAGCAAAAGAATTTAATATGACAATCTTATCTCAAACAACCAAAACAATAATAATCGGCAAAGAACCAACCAGATGTAAAATAGAAATTGATGGTATCAATATTGAACAAGTAATAGAAATACAATACCTGAGAAATGAGAGTACATAAAGCAAATAGACTGGCAGAATGCCTTAAGAAGACTATATGGCAAAACAGACACATTAACACTGAGATGAAGTCAAGAATTTATAAAGCCAGTGTAAGATTAATAATGATATATGCCTCAGAAACAAGACCCAACATAGCCACAACACAACGTGCTACTGGAAACGGCAGAGATGAGAATACTGAGAAGAATTACAGGAAATACGTTGAGAGATCAAAAGAGAACTAAAGACATTAGAAGAAAATGTAATGGATGGACACAAACTAGAAAAAAAGAATCGAATAACTACATAACCAGAATGGGGGAGACCCGTGCCGTCAAAACACCAAGAGATACACCAATAGGGGTATTAATCCACCAATGAACAAGCAGAATTGCTTATAAAGATAAAGAAGAAGAAGTAGATCTGTTAATCCATATGCAGGAGGACAATCATGAAGTACTTTTTGTAGATGTCAAACCACAGTAAAACCTTGTATATTTCCGTATAAACATCTATTAATTGAAAGTATTTAAAACTCAATTGCGGTTGATTAATTTTAATTTAGAAAATATATTTTTATTTTCTAATGGTAATTTAATACATAGTGTCATCATGCTTCTATATTTTGTAATATTAAATTAAAAAAAAAAAAGATGAAACGTACAATATCTACCCAAGTAGTGACTATAGGTAGTGAAAAGAACCACTAACAGTGCCTCCAATAAAGGGATATGACACTAGCATTTAGCAACGTTTTTTATTGCCGTTTTGTCAGACTTTTGGTATTTACTGGTACCTGGATCTCGAAAAAAACAAAAAGATTCCAGATCCAAAATTTAATTTCCTTTTATGTCCTTCTGCTTTCTCTTCTTCATCACTTCAAAGATCAGACAGTGTACCCTTTCCATCCTCTCAGCATTATATTGACGATGTTCCTTTCATCCAGCATAAAACTTATTCGCCTCTAGATGTCTTTCCTATAATTGTCCACCTCTGTCAGTTAAAAAGGTGGGCGAAGCATATGGCTCCCCACAAATAGCACAGTCCGCCGAGTCAGATTTGCTAGAACTTATTTGTGTAGGTGCCAAAACTATCATTCCTTTGTCGTAAAGTTTCCTGAACTGACATTCTCACCACGGCTTTAGATCGAGAATTAGCTCATTCGTCCACTTTGTCTATATACCCTGAGCAACATTTGCCTTTGTGAAGTCTTGTATGTATTTATGAGCAAAAGCAAATTAAAGAAAACGTATGAATATACTATAACTAATTATATGGACAGATTCGTACATTTATGGTAAACATTTGAAATGTAGCACAAAACTAACTTAAGTAGAAACAGGCGGTAGACAAATTGGCATAATTGGGGATTACAGATCAACCTACGGTAAATGACACATATATATATATATATATAAGAGTTTCAGACGATATAATATTACTATTAAACAATATAAACGAACTTTCAGGTCATCTATGCATAGCAGAACACAAGTTACTAATTTAGCAAACCCATAAATTCTAGCCAATAAGATATAAACAGCAAGGTGTAACACAATTCCACTACCAAATCAATATTTGGTAGTACCTCAACCGTATTTTTCTTAATCGGTGAAGAATAGGGAGGCAAAAATCGATGGAATAACCAGCGTGATCCCCTGATCTGAGTTATTAGATTTATTCTTATAGGTTTCAAAAGTATTCTATACAAATACATTGGCGTTGAGTTAATTTTTTTACATTATCAATAACCAAATAGGTATTACCCCTTATTAATTTTTAAGTATGGCGCAGGGAATTTCTGCATAATATGAAAATACATAATATTTCTGAAAGAGCTAAATATATGTATGGGATACTAAAATGGGATACTATATGTATGGGATACTTTTAGACATAAAGATACTGATGCAACTGTTACATTATACATCTGATATAAAAAGTTTTTGTTATAGATAAGTTATAAAAATAGAATTGATTTCATTTACAATACAAATATTATATATATATATATATATATATATATATATATATATATATATATAATATATATATATATATATATATATATATATATATATATATATATATATAAATATATAACTGTTTTGGACGGGTTGGAGTCAATAAAAGGGCTATTGGTTAACTATTTTTTTATTCTCGAGCTTTCAATTGTGTTTACAATTATTATCAAGAGCTAAAAAAGACAAAATACTTACAAGGTTGAACTAAAAAGAAAAAACAATTTTTGTTAACTTACCAAATAAAAATTAGTTTAGTAAGTAAAAATTACTGCTTACATCTTCAAAATATTTAATACAAAAATGCTTTAATCTAATAAATGTTTCTCCGAAAATTTTTATAATTTTGAAAACATTTTTTTTTATTAATACAAAAATAATTTAATTTATAAATAAGTTCAAATAGCAACCAATTACAAATATCCTCAATGTCATAAATGCCAACATAAAATTTTTATTTTTGACAATTATATTGCCAACAGTAAAATTTCGTTTAAACATTATTTTTTGTTTAGTAACATAAAGAAGAAGATTTATTCACCGTTGACAGATGTCTGAAAGAACGTAACAGATATATGGAGAATTAAATATGAAATTTTACAAGTTTTATATATAAATCATAAAGAAAGAATATAATTATAAATTTTGCTTAAATTTTGAATTTCTGATCTTTTGTTTAAACTATTATCACTTTTGCTAATACAAACCATTTCCAAAAAAGTCCTTTTAAATTTATTACTTTCACTACATAAAATTTTAATGTTATCAAAATCCATAATATGGTCTTTATCGATTCCATGTTCTGCCAAAGCACAAGATGGTTTTTTAATTCTGCAATCACTTTTGTGAGAAATAATGCGATTTGAAAGATTTCTTCCGGTCTCACCAACATATTCAGCCTCACACTGAGTACATCTAATGCTGTATACTAAATTCGTTTTTTCAAATTTGTCTATATGATATTTAGTTTTAGAATATAAAGATGAAATAGTTTTGATGTTCTTTGTTGCTATTTTTATATTGTCAATAACCTTTAGTTTTTGTATTAATTTAGGTGTTAATGATGGTATAAAAGGTAGTGAATGATAATAGATGTTCTGATTGTTAGATACAATGTTTTGAGATTGAGCAAAACATGGTGTTAAATTATTTATATTACCAATATTAGAAAAAAGCATCCTATGTAGCATATCTGGAGGATAAGAGTTTTCAATTAGAATATTTTTTAATAATTGAAGATCTTCTTGTAGATAATCTGGATGAGAAAGTTTTAAAACACGTTCTTTTAATCCTGTTATAAGGTTCATTTTCATCTTATTTGGATGGTGAGAGTAATAGCTTATAAATCTATTACTACATATGGGTTTTCTGAACCATCTGGTTTTCAACATATTGTCTGTATTTCTTACAATTCTCATGTCAAGGAATGGTAGAGAATTATCTACCTCTTCCTCAACTGTAAATTGTATATGTTGATTATGACTGTTGAAAATGTTGACTGTTTCATGAATTTTGTGTTTAGGAAGTGCCAAAACTAAATCATCTACATATCTCTTAATAAAAGGAATGAAAAAAGTGCAATTACTGATACAATCACTGATAACATCATCCATGACATAGCTACTTAGAATGGGTGAAAGACTAGATCCCATAGGACTACCAAAAATTTGTTTATAAAATACACCATTAAATATAAAAATATTAGAATCAAAAAAAAAGTTGATAAGTGTTTTGAAATGTAATAAGTCAATATTAGTGTGTTGTGAAATCTCATTCCAATGTTTTTCAATACTACTTATGATTAAATCTAAAGGCAAATTAGTAAAAAGAGATGTTACATCAAAACTAACTAAAACATAATTTTGTGGTAATTGGAAATTATTAATGAAAGAACTAAAATCAAATAAATCTTTAATGTAAAAATTGTTGTATAAATTATAAGCATTAGTTAAGATGTCAGTGAGGAGCTGTGCTATTGGTCCATTAGGAGGGCATAAAGATGAAACAATTGGTCTCATAGATAAAGTTGGTTTATGTATTTTTGGCAGAGCATAAAAACGTGGAGCAATAGAATTATAAATTTTGAGCTCTTTTGCTTTTTTATTATCAATAAATTTCTTTATGTTTAATTTAGATACTAGACAATTTGCTTTTTGTTGCAAAGTACAAACAGGACTCCTTCTAAGTGTAGTGTAATACTTAGTATCATTTAAGAGTTCTCCAGTTTTTTGTAGATAATCCTCTCGGTACATTACAACAGTTACGTTACCTTTATCGCTTTTGACAATGTAAATTTCAGGATGGTTTTTAACAAAAAGTTTAGTTTGCACATAGTATTTATTTAAAAAATGATCTTTGACTTCTTTATGCAAAAAGTTTGTAATAACGTTTGTACATTTAGATCTAACAACATCCTTTTGACTATCATTAAGTGGTCTGATTATTGATTCAATATCAGAAAGTAAATTAGGAACTCTAATATCAGATTTGGAAGGACATAAAGAAAATTTAGGTCCTAATGCTAAAAATTTTTTAATTTCAAAAGGAAAATGAATATATGTTAGATTTTTAAACCATTTTTCTTGAAATTTTATCTTATCAAAAGCTTCTATTTTTAATTTATTGAACTTATTAATTTGTATTTTTTTGATTTTATGAAATTCTGTGTTGTATTTAATTCTTTGTCTATGATTAAATTCATTAAATGTGTGGAAATTTAAGATATTGTAAGCCTTGGTACGTAACTCATGTAATTAATTTTCTTTCAAAAAAGTTAATATCAGCAAAAGCGATTTTAATTTCTAAATTAATAATATTTCTTCCAAACCTGTCACATAATTTCCAAGCATCATGGTGAATATTCCCAGTCCGATGATGTGAAAGGGAATTTACATTAACTAGGCCATTTGTAACATGTCCAGGGAAACATCCATTAGATCTACACTTCAACAAAAAGGTCTTTTGATTGTGTAAAGCAGCAAGTTTGATGGTAATTCTAGTCCACTCCTTCAGAATTCTGACTGTAGATTGCCCATAATCGTTTCGGATGTCATCAAAAAACCCATATTTTTCTACAAGAATAAGAAAAAAATAAGTACTTGTGACTCATTTGGAACAAATATATAACTGTTTTGGATGGGTTGGAGTCAATAAAAGGGCTATTGGTTAACTATTTTTTTATTCTCGAGCTTTCAATTGTGTTTACAATTATTATCAAGAGCTAAAAAAGACAAAATACTTACAAGGTTGAACTAAAAAGAAAAATCAATTTTTGTTAACTTACCAAATAAAAATTAGTTTAGTAAGTAAAAATTACTGCTTACATCTTCAAAATATTTAATACAAAAATGCTTTAATCTAATAAATGTTTGTCCTACCTTTTTTCACTACCTTTTATACCATCATTAACACCTAAATTAATACAAACACTAAAGGTTATTGACAATATAAAAATAGCAACAAAGAACATCAAAACTATTTCATCTTTATATTCTAAAACTAAATATCCTATAGACAAATTTGAAAAAACGAATTTAGTATACAGCATTAGTTGTACTCAGTGTGAGGCTGAATATGTTGGTGAGACCGGAAGAAATCTTTCAAATCGCATTATTTCTCACAAAAGTGATTGCAGAATTAAAAAACCATCTTGTGCTTTGGCAGAACATGTAATCGATAAAGACCATATTATGGATTTTGATAACATTAAAATTTTATGTAGTGAAAGTAATAAATTTAAAAGGACTTTTTTGGAAATGGTTTGTATCATGGTATAATAAACTACATGGGTTTGTATTAGCAAAAGTGATAATAGTTTAAAAAAAAGATCAGAAATTCAAAATTTAAGCAAAATTTATAATTATATTCTTTCTTTATGATTTATATATAAAACTTGTAAAATTTCATATTTAATTCTCCATATATCTGTTACGTTCTTTCAGACATCTGTCAACGGTGAATAAATCTTCTTCTTTTTGTTACTAAACAAAAAAGAATGTTTAAACGAAATTTTACTGTTGGCAATATAATTGTCAAAAATAAAAATTTTATGTTGGCATTTATGACATTGAGGCTATTTGTAATTGGTTGCTATTTGAACTTATTTATAAATTAAATTATTTTTGTATTAATAAAAAAAATGTTTTCAAAATTATAAAAATTTTCGGAGAAACATTTATTAGATTAAAGCATTTTTGTATTAAATATTTTGAAGATGTAAGCAGTAATTTTTACTTACTAAACTAATTTTTATTTGGTAAGTTAACAAAAATTGTTTTTTCTTTTTAGTTCAACCTTGTAAGTATTTTGTCTTTTTTAGCTCTTGATAATAATTGTAAACACAATTGAAAGCTCGAGAATAAAAAAATAGTTAACCAATAGCCCTTTTATTGACTCCAACCCATCCAAAACAGTTATATATTTGTTCCAAACGAGTCACAAGTACTTCTTTTTTCTTATATATATATATATATATATATATATATATATATATATATATATATATATATATATATAAGAAAAAAGAAGTACTTGTGATACTTATATCAATAAGTATATATATATAAAGTAGTTAGTTATTATTGACTGACACGTTATGTAAAATAAAGTTTTATTATGAGGTTGCAGTCATTAATAGGGTAGGAAAGTGAAACTCTTTGTTCTTTAAAATATTGTACTTCATAACTATATAATTTTATTAAGTTAAGTTTTAATGTTTGTTAAATTTGAAAATTTAATGGATTAACCTCATGTTGTAAGTTTTTATACTAGTTTTATACAATGCCATTTAATTATAATTTCATTGTATTTACTGATACCATATTTTAGCATATCCTGAAGAAGCAAATAAATTTTGCGAAAGCTTGATAAAGAACAAAGAGTTTCACTTTCCTGCCCTATTAATGACTGCAACCTCATAATAAAACTTTATTTTATATATATATATATATATATATATATATATATATATATATATATATATATATATATATATATATATATATATATATATATAATTAATGGGAAAATCCCAGTAGTTGGCAGTACACTTGCATAGTTAAAAACCTTATACAGAAGTAAAAAACTTCAAAATTTGTATACTGGTATAAAAAACATTTAAATAAAACTTTCTAAAAGTCTCGCCAAAATTTGTAGATACTTTTCAATCTAGCTCAGATCATCCTCAGTGCCTTCTTTTGGTACTTCTAGCTAACACTAAAATTACAGTGGAGACATCAATATATGGTTTACATATTTAAATTTAAATTATAATGCGACCCTAGGTCGATGACAATGGTTGTTAATGTTAATACCTCAAGAGCAACATGTTTTTTGCTCGACTTAAACACGTGGTTCTTGTCAGTTAAAACGACACAGACCAACTGTGTCCAATATTTTATACCAATATTTATACCAATATACAAATTTTGAAGTTTTTTACTTCTGTATAAGATATATATTAAACTTTTTCTATTTGTATTGGGCAGTGTATTTTCCTGCATATAACGCAAGATTATTTTCTTCCAATAAAAGTGCATAGGTTGAGCCAAATCGTTTTGTCCCTGCGACGCGAACTGAATTCTTATTGTGATACGAGACATACCAACTTTATTCACGGCGTGTTCATCCTCCCGCGTGCAAATACATCAGAAGGATCAAAAGATGTGCTCAGACATAAAGGGCCGGTCGACGATCCTTATTCAGGAGAAAAACCAGATTTTAGTTATCTGCGGCTACCATTCAAACGCCGGGTCTACTTATAACCCCTTGTACAAACGTTTCCTATCTTGATATAAACAAAAATTTGCACTACAATAAAAACACTAGACAGAGTGCCGATATTCTTAGAGATAAACGACTTTTGCAAAGCTTATGCCATTTAATTTTTTATTACTGAGTTAAAAGATTTAAATACTTTAAACACTACAATAGATATTCTAAACAATTTCCTTCCTCTTTCGTCCATATGTATTATGAATTTATCAATATCTGTTCTTGTCATCAATAAATAGAAAAAATGTATATACCTATACAAAAAAAGGACATCATCTAGAAGACGTGTGAAGATAGCTACAAATAACGTCCATAAAACGAAATTTAACGTTTGACAGTGTTGCTATGTTCTGATAATTTATATGTTGTATGCTTCAAATATACACAGAGAAAGCTTTGAATTGAAACAGTATGTTTCTATTATAATATGTTATGGATTTTGCAATTTTTAATTTATATAAAACGCAAACGACTAAAGATTTGTTTCTTTCGATATTAATTGCAGTTAATTATTAGAAATTTTTTTTGGAAATTGCCCTTTGATTAGGGCAATCATCAAACTACCAGTTGCCAGATTGCAAGAGAGGTCTTTTTAACTTTATTAATGATTTTGAAATTTTACTATTTACTGTTTTAAAACTGTTTTAAAACTATTTGAAACTATAAGACATGTTAAAAAGTATAAAAGACGCATAAAATATAAATTAAAAGTATATCCCTTTACGAACCAAATTTGAAAAACGTAATTCATCTTTATATGAAAATTATAAAGTCGCTGAACCACATTTATATAGGTCACACCTATTTTAAAAACCGTTCATCAAATCTTTTCCTTTTCTATAATCATTTATAATAGTGCCTATTTTTATGTTCCTGTTAACTGAAATATTCTATCGATTTCGATATTTTTACACTAAAATATTGCTATTATCTTAGGTACGGTTGAACCCTCTTAATTTAACTATGTGTTAACATTAACGTTTTCAGGAAATGCAGCACACACAATTCGTGTTGGATCTGTTCTTCAAATTTTGACCAGAAGAACATGAAGAATTGTTCAGATAATATCAAAATTGTTTCAACCAAAACAGTGCGATGCAGTTATACAGGGTGTTTCATTAAGAATTGTTCATATAACAGTTGGAGAAACTTTAGCACAAAATACGAAGATTTACCCTAAAACACTTACCGAGATACAGGGGTTTAATTACAAATATTCTAAAACGATCTTAACCCGTTGTATTAGCACCTTGCAATATTTTTTGTTCAAACTTGACAAACAGTTTACACATGTCAGAATACTTTAAATAGTGTTAAAAGATAGTTTTCCGCTGTTATCAGAGGCGTGCTGTGGGGATAGATAGTTGCCTTTTGCCCCTTACAATCTACGCCACTGTTTTACATGAAAAAAAACATGCTAAAATGGCAACAACTATTTTAGCATGTTTTTTTAATCCTTAGTTACTATTTATGTAAATATCATTCTCTTTACTCGATCTGATAGAGTAAGTAGTTTTCAAGTTATTTACGTTCAAATGTTATATTTAAAATACATAATCTTATTTGATTGCTAACATCCATTTCACACGAGTCATAACTATGTCACTGATTCTTAAAGTGCCTATGTGTTCCGGATGTTGGCGATCATCACGGCTATCTTTACTTTGTTTATTGCAGCGCGGAACAGTTGAGTGGTAGTCGTGTTATACCACTTTCGTAAATTTTGAAGCCAGGAAATGCGCCTTCTTCCCGGTCCTCTCTTACCATTTACCTTCCCTTGAACAATCAGCTGGAGAAGGCCGTAGCGTTCTTGATTTCTTATTACATGTCCTAGATATTCCAACTTTTTAGTTTTGACGGCCATGAGAATTTCACATTCTTTCCCCATTCTACGCAGGACCTTCACATTAGTAACTCTGTCAACCCAGGATATACGTAAAATGCGTCTATAACACCACATTTCGAAAGCTTCGAGCTGATTCATAGATGCAACAGTCAGTGTCCAGGCTTCCATTCCGTAGAGCAGAACTGTGAATATGTAGCAGTTCAATAGACGGCATTTTGTTTTTAATGATATGTCTCGACTGTTGAAAATGGTTCTCATTCTAACGAATGCTGCTTTTGCTTTTATTATTTGCTGTTTAATTTCTGTTGAGTGGTCCCATTGGCTATTTAAATTGGTGCCTAGATATGTATATTGCTCGACTCTTTCGATAGTCTGTTGGTTGATTGTAAGTTGAGAGTTTAGTATTGGTTTTTTACTAATTGCCATAAATTTGGTTTTCTTTATGTTAAGAGCTAGTCCGTATCTGTTGCTGACTTCTGTTATGCGATTTGTTATTATCTGTAAGTCATTCACTATGTCACTAATAAAGTTATATAATTTAGTATATTCGGTAAATTCCTTTTCAAACTATTTTTTCATATCAATGTTTTAGTTCATAAAAAATCAGAACTATGATTTTTATTATACTAAAATACTTGGAAAGTTTTCGAAACGAGCTCCTGCAACAATAAATCAATTTAATAAATTTTTAAAGTGGCCTCCATTTACTTCGATATATTTTTGAATTCTTTTAGAAAAATTTCTCCAAACCTTTAGAAATATGTTTCTAATAAAATTTGCTACATCCTCTAATTATTGCCATAATACCTGGAATGGTATAATTGTCTCATCTATGCAGTTATTTTCTTTAAGCATTAATTCTTCGCAACGTTTTTCAAAGCTTGTAATTATTTTCCTCACTTTCCAAAGTTTATCATTGGTGTTCTTGTCGGTGTTGACATCTGAGATATGTAAATGATTACGTAAACTTTCAAATCGGTTTCGCTACATACCGATATCTTTAATTAAACGAAATTGAGTACGAGGAGCCCAATAAAGTCTTAGCCTCGGAAAATTAATAAACTTCTTCTTTTTCTAATGCTATTTGATCCTCATCTGATGTTGACATATTAGCCTCTTCATAATTTGGATCTCTTTGGATCATTTTCTATAACACAACAGTCATCATTCAGGGCAGCTAATGCTTCTTCTGCTTGGACAAGGGTCACATCAACTTCAGTTTTTCCTTTCCTGTAAAATACAATTGTAGGAACCTCATCTGAAAAGAATTCATTGTCTAAAATCTTGTCATAAATTCTAATCTGTTTAATCCACTTTTGTAACCTTAACATCTACTGGTGGCATTTGCGTATGCCTTTTATCGGACCATACCAAATATTAGCAAATGCAGAAACAATTACAATGTATTCTTAAATGAACTTTTCATAATGTTAAATACCAAAAACTACATGAAGTTTTTTTCAACATAATAGCAATATTAGAACAAAAAACACATACTTACCAAGTGAAAAAGAATCACATTCACCAGCCATTACTTCAAGTAGACCAACAAAACATGTTTACATTCCAAATGACTCAAAAAACATATAAATCATCTTATATAGCGACTGTAGCCACCCTCTATTATAATTATGTTGAAATAAAATAAGTCATATCACAGATAAGTATCTGTGTTGAATTACAGGCTTCGTAATTGACACCATCATGGCCGAAAGGGTTAAAAGTTTGCTTCTCTGACGGCATGTAGATTTTCGTTATCCCAAATGTGATAATTTCTCCAGTTATAAACGCCTCTACGTGTGAAAGTGGCTTCTTCAGTTAATATAATATTGCTAACGAAATTGTTATTTTCATTTGTCCTGTCCATAACAAATTGTGCAAATTCCATTTGTCAAGAAAGATCTGTGAGTGGCAAGTTCTGCGCTGGAGTAAAATAGTAAGGTCTTAAGTCCTCTTTTTTTTTAATATTCTGGAAACTGGAACATAGCTTATTCCAGTTATTGCTAATAAATTTCTGGTATTTATCTAAGGTTCATTAGCAATTCTTACTATTACTTACTCTGTATAATTTGTTTGTGCGTAAACACAAACCATATCTCACATTTCCGCATTTGAAAAATTTTTATCACGTGGCATTTTCACCAAAAACTCTACTATAACAGTAAGTAAATCTAACGCTTTTCAATTACAATTATCGGTCTGACAGTTGTAACACAAATTAATGACATCAGCCTACTTAATTTTAAATTTGCCCTACAACTTGTAAAGTCGATAATTTCTGAAGGAGTGATTTTATAATTCCAAAAATTCCAAAAAATATAATAACTATTAAAGATTCATGAAAATTTACGATTAGAATTAACACAATTTATCAGCAAATTTAATAAATTATTAAAGTCACTCATGTGAAATAACCAAAAAATGTATTATGTATTTTAAACATTACTTTTAAACGAAAGTGACTTAAAAACTATGTACTATATCGCATTGAGACAAAAGGATAATATTACCGTATAAAGTAACAAAGAATAAAAAAAACAGGCTAAAATGTTTATTACGACAGTGGCGTAAATTGTGAGGGGAAAAAAGGAAGTATCTATCCCTACAACAACAGGCCTCTGGTAACAGAGGAAAACTATCTTTTCAAACTAGTATCCTTACATGGGTAAACTGTTTACCAACTTTGAACAAAAATATGGGAAAGCGTAAAACAATCGGCTAAAATCATTTTAGAATATTTGTTATAAAACACTCTGTATCTCGGTAGGGAGGAACGTGTTTTAGGTTAAATCTTTGTATATTATGTTAAGGTTTTTACAGCTACTAATTCTTAATGAAACAGCCTGTATAACGTTAACAAATTGAAAATATTTTAAAATTATGAAATTTCCAAATCCCATTTGAAAGCTATTTCCGTAAAATTTCAAAGATTCTAGTGGATAGATTTATTCTCATTTAAAAATTTCTGAACCTTAATAAATATTTTATGTTTTAGATAAAATCTTGAAGGTGCAATTATTTAGCAAAGCAGAAATACATATACCATATTTAGTCCTAGACTATTAGGAATGATGTCTGTTTACAAGCTAAAATGTCTCACATGGCATTTAGAAAATTCCACTATTTCCTTCTACTGCCACCGGTTCTTTCTCGAAATGAATAATTTAGGAATCACACATGCTGACGTTATATATCTCAAATGAGTTATGTCACGGCTTTTTCCTTCTATTCCTATCTCAATTTCAGTTCCTTGCGAGTCTCCGGTGGATAATTTATTATATCGCCAAGAATTTATTCTGTCAGGTGATAGAAATATCGTATATCACCACTGAACTGGATTTAAAATTCATTAAATTTATCAACAGGAGGTTAGCAAATGCGTGCACATTCCTTTGGTACTTAAACGGTTGCGTAACATGAATTTTGCTAAATAATAATCGTATATTTCAGAAAATCCGTTAAGAAAATGTTTTAAATAATGTCGCTTTGCTCATAAAAGCAAATAAGGAAATAGTAAGTTGTGTCAATCGATTAAAAAAGAATTGGATAATATAGAGTGTTTCAAAATAGCCGTATTTTTATATCGGTTGGGAAAATAAAAAAAGAAACAATGACCAATTTGGCGTTGTTGTGCGTGACTCTGAGTTCAATCAATCAATCAATATTCTTTATTTCATCTGACTTTTACAAGTATTGAAATTGGTCAAATACAACCTATGATCATTAAAAACTATAAGTACATAAAAACAGTTAACATAAAAAGATATAAATTATACACAAAAACATACGAATTGTTAAAAAGATGCCTGCAAGTATTCCTCTACCGAATAGAAACTGTTTACCAGAAGTAAGTCCTTAACTGTGCTCTTAAATACATAAATATTTGACTCTTTAACATAATTAGGTAATTTATTATACAAACGAACGCATGTTGGGTAAGGACCCTTGCCCACAACGGTCAAGTGACGAATAGGGGTCATCCAATCATTTCTGTGACGAAAATTGTAGCCACTCATTAAGGAAACATCATTTCTGCAAATAAAATTGCATCTATATGACTTTACATAAACAACACGACTGAAAATATACAGCGAAATTACAGTTAAAATATTTAATTGTATAAAAACTGGTCAACAGGAATCCAAGCGCCTTCTAAACGTCATGGTACGAATAATTTTTTTTTTTTGAAGAACAAGCACCTCATTAATTCACGAGCAATTTCCCCAACAAACTAAGCAGTATTGCAAAATTGACCGTACATGAGCAAAATAGTAAAGTTTTAAGATATCTAAGGAGACAAAATTCCTAAGTTGCCATAGAACATAACAGTGCACAGATAATCTTCCCGCTACATAATCAACGTGAGAGCTCCAAGACAAATTAGAATCCAGGTAAACACCTAACAACTTAGTGGAGTGGCTATTTACCACTGACCCATTGTCAAGTTTTACTAATGGACTCATCTGCATAGTAGAAGGTGAAAAGGTTACCACATTGGTCTTTGATCTATTTAAGATTAGGGCATTATTTAAACAGTAATGAGTCATACTTTTTACAAGACAGTTTGCTTTTATTTACAAAAATTATCTAATGAATTCCGAACCAAACATGTTGAGCTATCGTTTATCAGTTGATTTAAATCATTGACGAAAATCAAAAATAAAAGAGGGTCAATGATACTTCCCTGTGGAACTCCGGAGAGGACACTTTCTTCTGAAGAAAATATTATATTCCCATTCACATTGACCTTAATTTTTTAAAACCTTTCCGATAAAAAGGTGTGGACCCACTTTAACGCAGTTCCTCTAACACCACTACGATAAAGTTTTTCCAGCAGTATTGGATGATTTACAGTTTCAAAAGCTCGTGTTAAGTCAAAAACAAACAGATAACTTTATTACCCTTATCAAAATTCGACAAAATATGATTGCACAGCGCTAGTAGTGCATCTTGCACACTTATACCTTCACGGAAACCAAATTGAGACTTTTCTATAATGTTGTGCTTGTGGAGAGGAGACGTGTATGAAATGCCTTCTCATATATTTTTGAAAACACAGATAAAAGTAATAGGGCTCAATAATTATCAAATTTTGATTTGTCACCTTTTTTATGTATAGGCACAACTAAAGCAGTATTTAGAATTTGGGGAAAAATCCCTTCCTGAAATGAAAGGTTTACTAGAAATGTTAATTGTTTATATATGTTATGAGATACATGTGTTAACATAGAGTACGAAATCTCATCCAGTCTAGCCGAGGATTTTTTTGAGATATCTGTAATTATAGATTTTATTTCTTCATAACTAACAGGATAAAGGAAAAGGGTGTGTATAGGAGAAGAAAGATTCTTAGGATTATAGTCAGGTGAAGTTTGACTAATTAAGTTTTTTACGGAATTCGAAAAATGTTGACTGAAAGATTCTGCTATGTCATGGGGGTCCTCCACAGAAATTCCCAAATTATTTTTAAATTTACTTGGGTATTTAGAAGAGTTTCGATTTTTACCTCCGACAGTATTTCGATTTATGATGCGCCAAGCCTCAGTGGTACTATTCTGCGCATAGAGATAAAATTTGAACTTATTAGAAACATAGTTTCTAATAGTATGAACTACCACTAATAAAATGTGAAAATAAATATACAATAACCGTGATTTTTATTTGAATTTTATATTGCCAAATTAAAACGCTTAGTATGAATGGAGCTTTAATATAGAAACAATGAAGTCTGCTGTAATGCTATTATATAAACAATGAATATTGTACCTTCCTTTCCTCAGTGCCTTTCTGTTGATAGGCGTACATAACCTTAAAAGTAACTGTTTTTGACGTTTCAGTTGTTTTATATACAAAAAAAGTGTAGACGTAAATATTGGATTTTTATTCGTTTAATAACTTAAGATAATGTGTCAAGATATAGTGGTGTCATTATCAAAAATCCGAAAAATATGTTGATGCATGATAAATAACAAAATAGGGATAAATGTCAAAAATTTGAATAGATTAGAGTTTAAAACTGGTATAAATTAATATAATATAAAATTTTAAAAATAATGAGCTTGCTTGCCCTTCAACTAGGGTTCTTCTAAAATTTTCTATCAAATTTACAATATACAGTAATTAATATAATTTTATAATTTCTGTTGCTGGTAAATGCTTATTAACAACACACAATTAAATGTATTTGACAAGAGCATAATTATAAAAGAGAGATATACAGAATTTTAGAGAAAGAGTGAAGAAAAAAATTGCCTGAAAAGCTATACAAAAAACTGTAGGTAATATAAAACGACAGTCATTAATATTAAATAAGTTTCTTCAGACATAATATACAGTCCTTATTTAATAAAATCATTTTTTAAAATTTTTATCAATTAAATGAATCACAAAATTTTATGGTAAAAGTAGATTTAAGATCTTTCATATAATTAAAATATTTCCTTTTAATATACATTTTTGATGTTTTTATGACTATGAAAGTTCCTGATATTAACATATTATATCCCATTGTGCATTCTTGCCTTGCATGTCATCTACCCTTTCGTGGAATTCTGCATTCCGTTCAAAAATAGTGAGTCATTTAAACATGCCCTTTGTATTGTTAATGCATTCGCAATGGCAATATCGATTTATGTTAATTTATGTTAACAATTACTGATGGTCCAAGGCAATAACCAAATATAATCGTTCCTATAGTAACGAGAAGCAGAAGGGTTGATAGTCTGGTGCCTTATTGGATATACACAAATAAAATACTGGGGAGGTATGCAAATTCCATTCAATAAAGTTGTAGCTTTCGAGTTAGTGGTCAAATTAGATAAAGATATGTGTAATTTTTTTTCTTAATCATCGACTAAATATGTCTTAACCTATCTTTATCTTGTAAGTTTTAGCGATACTCTGGACATCAAAATCAATTACGTTGCAAACTCTAGGAGAAAAGAAAACCCCAATTTTTATTATGTAGGTATACCTTAATTAGAAATTCAGGATAAGCAAATCAAGAAGAAGGTACTGTGAGGTCTAATGCAACAGTACCTTAGGTATAATATCACCATACAATTTCTTGTTAGTTAGTGAGTTAGTTTTTTGTAAGAAGGTGGATGTGACGGATATTTTAGCGATTATTTTTAAATTGCTGTATACTTTTTTGAATTTGTGCTGTCAACATCTCTAAAGCAGACATTTTTCTTCCGGCAGGGTATCTTTTGTGTAAAAGTTTAGAGAAAGTAAAGTTAACGAAAAAGAAACGTGCACATCTTTCAGTCGACGCTTTTGCATTAGTCATGATCACAAAATAGTCTAATAGCATGACTGATGAGTGCAGTATAAATTTAATTGCACTAGTGTAATAAAGAACCGTTATTTTCATAAAATAAATTTAATAAAAAATTCGTTTTAGTATGAATGTTGAAAAACGTATATGTGTATTAGAATCAGTCATGTAGATACGACTTTTATATATTGTAATAAATTGATTCTCCATTTTAAAAGTTGCAATGACGTTAAAAATGACAAAAGTAAATCTTAAATAATAAAAAAAAAATAACTAAAAAATGGAAAAAGTCCTAATTAACCACCTATACAATAGTTTATTAACACTTTAACTGCCAGCTAAATTCAGGGTAAATTTTGTACCGGGTCTTCTGGGCCAAAATATTTTTTTCTTCTTAATTACTCTATTTCTGTTTTTTTTTTAGCAAAGATCATAAAATCAGATTTGTTTTTTGGTTATTTTTGCAAAAATTGCTCTGTCCTCATATGGTGTACTTGGCCTGCGATTGTGAAATTGTTACTAATGTCTACTTGTGGGCCATGTGTACCATAGATGGACACTGAAGTTCAAATAGTCTGTTATCTTTCCAGTAAGAGGGTGACACGTTTAAGATGTTTCAGTTTGTTACTTACTTCCGATGAGAGCTTATCGTCGACTTCACGATTAAAAAAAGTTAATATGGCGCATAATAACAAACAACTCCGTTATTTAGAGTTAGAAGTAGAAGCAGAAAAGGCTGCCAGTGAGTTAGAGGAGCTTAGAAAAATAAACATGAGTGATGATTTTTCTGATTATTCGGATTTCGATCCGACATATAATATAGATGCAGCGTTGACGAGTGAATGTGACAATGAGCCTGTAGTAAAAAAAAAAGAAAATTTTGAGAAAAGGTTGGTTTACTAAAATTTTAGTTTGTATAATCGGTGTTTTTTTACTGGTAGATTGGCTTTACACAAATGAATTAATGTTTGTTTTACGTATTATCATTCTATTGACACAAAATGATTTGCGCATAGATAAAGTAAGCATTATCTGAAAATAGACTAATATATCGATATTTTTTAGTAGGAGACGTAAAACCCAATACTTTGGCAAGACCATCCCGTGTTCAGTCATCTCGAGTAATAGAGGAAGAATTAGACAGTTCTTTGACTCAAAAGGATGCTTTTTTTGCAAATAGGGTTAGGCCAGAAGAAAATTTCTTACAAGATTCAAAGTGGGGACCTGTTTCCGGAAATTTTTAAATTTTCGATTGCCCTTTGAACTTTGGTGTTCCTGAACATTTGAAAAACGAGATGGCTGGTAAGAATGAACTGTTATTCTTTGAACTGTTTGTCTCTGAAGATATTATAAATATGATTGTCCTCGAAACAAATAGGTATTCAGAGCAACAAATTCTTACTGGAGTAGTAATGAAACAATTACGAAAGAGTCACGTTTTAATTATTGCCAGGAGACTAACTACACTGAAATGCGTACATTCATAGCGCTCCTTCTTTGGATGGGACTAGACTCAAAGCCGTCAGTAGCTGATTACTGGCACAAAATTTCATTATATAAAACTGATATTGCTAAATACATGCACCAAAATCGGTTCGAATTGCTGCTGCGCATGTTTCATCTAGCAAACAATGACGAGTATTCTGAAAATGATAGACTTGATCTGAACAATGAAATAAACGCTAATTTTTATCGATGTATGATTCCAGGCTCAACTGTTTTCATTCATGAAACTATAATCCCATTTACAGGCAAGCTATTTTTTCGACAGTACGTGAATGGGAAACGTCATAAGTTTGGAATAAAGCTGTTTAAAAATTGTTTGTTAGAAGGCTCTACCCATACAACTAAAATATATTGCGGTAAAGAAAAAAATAATGGACAACCAGTTGCCGAAAGGGTAGTTATGGAAATGATTAAACTTTTATTGGATCAGGGTAGGACTCTTAATACGGACAACTGGTATATATCAGTTAAGCTTGCTGAAATTTTAAAAACTAAATCCACTCATCTTATTTGAACGTTGAGAAAAAACCGAAAAAATCTTTCCAAAGATGTTATAGAAGGCAGACTTAAGAAAGGGGAGATCATCGCCAAACAAAACAAAAATGATATTGTAGTTATAAAATGGTATGAGAAAAGAGACGTACTTTTACTGTCTACAATGCATAAAGACGATATGATAGAGGTAACGCATAGGGAAGGTCCTAAAAGGAAACCTGCAGCCATTGTCGAGTACAATAACGCAAAAGCGTTTGTGAACATGTCAGATCAAAAGACAGCTTACCCAAACTGCTCACGAAACTCTGTCAACTGGTACAGAAAAGTGGCAGATGATTACTAGTACTTCACTGGTGAATGCTCCAATTATACAAAATTCAAAGAAAATGTGTACATGCATTTTCTTTAATGTAGTAATCTACCCCTTCATGTACAAGGTCAAACCATACATAAACTTAATCAAAATGGTTTAAATAAAAGAAGCAGATGCACGATTTGTTACAAAAGAAACTCTTAACTACATGCTTGAATTTATGCTGAAAAAAACACAAAACGAGTAACATATGTATGCAACGGATGTGAAGAAAGCCCTTTTATGTACTAAGAATGTTTCTTTGTGAACCATATGCTAAAGAGTACTTAATTTTCTAGTTAAAAAATACCACTTTCTAGGTTACTTTTGATAATATAATATGTTGTTCTATCATAAAAAAAAGTTAATGTATATTTAATTTTTTTCATTTTATTATCCCTTATACCTTTAAAAATTAGAAAAATCCCAGGATATTTATCAATGTCATAGTTCTACGCTAGACTCAATGATATTCCTATTTAAATACACGGTAAATGTGTACCAGCCACGTACACATGGCTAAAACGCTGATAAATCATTTGTCCATTATATGTACACACGGTAGAGAATTAAAATTGCCCGTGTCCATATATGCTACACATGGCAGTTAAAGTGTTAAAATAGTTGATTTTTTATTTTGGTAAAGTCTCTGGATATGGTTCACTCTAGGGAATTTTTAAATTATTTTCATACCATACGATAAATTTTATGATTCTATGATATTATGATACTACAGGAATACAGGAAAATATACCGGAAATGAGGAAACATAACATTTCCTAGTCTATTAAAGTATCAGTATATATCTGTCCAACCTCAAGGCTGAGTTCATCCCCCTACTTTTTGTTTTTTGTTATCTTTTCTTAGCGAATTGACCTTTTAGACCCCTCGCAGAACTTCCGTCTGGCTTACGGGATGCATTCGGAGACGAAGAAATATAGTCTGCTAAGTCTGCAACTTGATTTTGCTTTTATTTAGAGGCTGCCGCCCGCATCCGCCCTGGTCCGTAGACCATAGGCTGATCTAGGGAGAGATAAGGAGGGTGAAAACTATTAACTTTGTCTGCAGTGTAGTTTTTACGCTGACATTGTGAAGGTAATCAAGATTGTAGATTTTTTAATAATTTAGATCGTATGCTTTTTATACGATGGGCAGAATGATTCTAATAATTTGCTTTTGATAAATTTATTTTATTAACAGACTTAGATTATAGATATTTGTTTTTATTTATAACTTTTCATTGCAAGTTTTTGATCATTATCATTGTGATACTTACTGTTGCTTAAACATTAAAAAGAGATGATGTTGTAAGACAAAATATACATTCATATAAATATAAACTTACACAGAGGTAAAAACTTAAAACGTGGATTGTCGAAGCACATACTTATTTACTTTTGTCTTATACGTTACCATTGTTTTTCACTATCGAAGCAAAATAAGGAATGACCAATTTCATGATTTTGAGATTTATCATCTCGGGAGTTATTTCTCTTTTATCTGGTTATAGAGTAACAACTTTAATTGAATTTTAAGGAGTTTCTAAGAGCTCTGTTGGTAACGGTACTAATGTAAACCATTTATCCATGGTTATGTTACGGTTACTTCTGTACACATTTTGAGTTAATTGTTTTACACAATATCCTCCTAGAGGCCGTTCATTGGTTTTAGTTCCCTTTCCTAAATAAAATTCTGCATTGAACATGTATTTGGTACCTACGTCACATAGAATTACTATTTTCAGTCCATATTTGGCTGGCTTGTTTGGGATATACATCCGGGAAGGACATCTTCCCCTAAAAGCCAGTAGCTCCTCATCGATTTTTAGGTAAGCTCCAGGCTTATAAGACATTTTGTAGTTCTATATATGATTTTCCCATATTTCATGAATGGCTGCTACTAGCTTTGTTTTCTTTCTGTCTTATCTAGACATTTTATCATCAAAACTTTAATATTCTATAAAAAATTTAAATCTTTCCTGACCCATAGTTGCTTTATACATCGCACCAGAAGTTTTGTCATCAATTACTTGCCTTATCGCTAAATTATTGTCTATTTGGGCAGCAGCAAAAATAAGTAGTCTTGGGAGTGCATGAAATTTGTAAACATTTACTTTCGAGTTTGTAAGTTTTTCGACTTTATATTTTTGTGCTCTAACAGAAATTTCAGCATTTGTATATCCTTTAATTTTTTCCAGAGAATTTGGACTCATAAAACAATAAAAAGCATCTAAGGGAGTTTGTGCTTCCTTTGTGTTACTAATGGGGCCTTGAATAAAATGTAGGAAGTTTCGTTTTGGAGTTTTCGTAGCCGCCTTTGGTTGAGAGGACCACATGTGTCAATTTTTACCTGTAAGACTTGACAGTAACCGAGTTTGCTTCTCTTTAGCTGCAATTTCCAAAAATTAGTTTTCGTTTGGTGGAGTTTGCTGAGGAGGACATTTCTTTTTGCTTCTAAAAGGGCATATTCGGTTTCAGATCCACTTTGTTATTTATCAGAATTTTTATTCAATTCATCTGACTGATAATATCGTTCTTTTGTAGTTATATCATTATTACTTACCTTCGTAATATTTACGTAACTGTACTCTCTTGCAGTCGTAACAAGCGTAACTGTATTGTAAAATGTTCGATATACAGTATAAGTGCGAGAGAAACTGGTTTATTCCTTCCATAATATTCTACATCAATTACATTGACGTCGTAAAAATTGAGATGGTTAGATTCTAGGGTTAAGGGCCGTATCCCAATCGGAGGTTGGATATCATCATTACTATCTTCACTTTATCTACCGCTGCTCTGAACCTTCATTCATCTTAGCATTTCAGATCGCTTTCCCCTCATTACATATCCCAGATATTGTACTACTCAGTCTACTACAGTTCTTTAAATCCGAAATTGCCAATAGGAATACAAAAAGACCATGTAGTTAAGCGTGATTAGTTCTGTAGTAATATATGGCAGTAAGACTTGAACTTTGTAAAGCAAGGATAAAGAAGCAAGTAGTGAGTGGAAAAAACGAATCCCTAAACAATTTATAGACCAGTTAGAGGCAGTGAAGTCTGGTCGTTAAGGACAAACCAGAAACTTCAGGTGTCAATTCGAACACCAAATAATTATGATGACTGAATTAAAGATAAAAAACCATCAATTAAGTGTTTCTGGGTAACCGGGGAAAAAAGAAGGAGTAAAGGAAGGTCTCGAATCAGATGGATACATGGCTTGCAGGATGAGCAATTAAGGTTCGATATCTGACAGGGTACCTCATCTAACAACAAATATAAGCCTGAAAAATTAGCACTGAAAAACCTAGGATACAACGGCAAAAAAAACAGGCACAGAACAGAATAAAAACGATGAAAAGAGATTCACAGATAGCATAACTAGTAAAGGGAATATACTCTTAATTCCACGCCTAAAAGCGTGTCAGGATCTGAACAGCATTATGGAAATTATTTAGCAAGAAAAAGAAGAATAAGTCTGAAAGAAAATAAGAAAGAACAAAATAACTTATTTAAATGAAAATAACATTAAAAGCATAAATCAAGGAAGGATATAAAAAATAATTTACAAAAAATGTACAAAAATTAAATAGAAACAGATAGTGGTATGTAGAAATTGAAACACATTGTAAATCATTTGGGACCGTTACATGCACATATACATCTAAAGAGCAAAATACATGTTTAAGCAAAAAGGCTAATGTTTCCAGCAATAAAACCCTTGGATGTGAAGCTAATACCATAACGTTTATCTCTGATGTCCTTAACCCGCCATTGCAATCCTTAGACCATCTTTTGTTTTCGCTTTCGGCTCTTCCCAGATAGAAATAACATAAATATCAATCAAGGGTTTTTCTTCGCGATATAGGAAATTTATGTTTCCAGATATAAAAAGACGTTATATACCCTTACGTCTACGTTCGGATACATGAATTGCCATTCCAGGAGCGTAGGGAAATTTGATTACCATGGCATCGATGAAATGGTAGAAATCAAAGATAAAAGTATAAAAATAAGGAAAATGTTTGATGTTTCAAATATTTTTAATTGTAATAAATTGGACGAAGCTCAAAGTGCAAAAAATATATTAGTGTATAGCTTATATTTTACAATTCTGTAATAAATATTTTATACATACGCACATTTTCAAGTCTTTGTCCTTTTGATATTTTCAAGTGTAACAAAATTACTTCTTCAAACATGGTAAATATTGCCACTTTAATGTAATTCCAAAAAATATATAGACCAGGGTGTATCTGTGAAAAACGACTACATTTGAATGTCAGAGGTGGCATTTAAATGTCTAAAGAAAATTTGTGTGATAACTTCAGTAATAATAATTCACTTATTTACCCTCTCAAATAGGTCCGGAACATTAATAAAAAAATAGTAATATTTAAAACTTATTAAAAATATCAATTTTTTACTACTTTGTTTGCTTATAACTTCAAAACAATTTATTTTGGAACAAAGTCGTAATGAAATAAAATAGCGACAATTAAACTTTCTGTAAGATGCGGTTGGGCAAAAAACGTTTTAATTTATTTCCCTTGTTGCAAAATAGCAATAAATACAAAAAAGGGGGAAACAAGCCTTTTCTTATTCAATGTTGTTTAACCACTTAGATTACACTTAGGATCTTCATATTTTGTCTAGAAAATTTTTATAACGTAATAAAACAGCCCACCATATTTCATTAAAATCTATTTAAAAGGTTTCGCATAATAATTTTGCAATCTATTTTTTTAGTCTTGGTCTTTATATAGTTAAGTGATGGATTGTATCTCGTTACTTAATCAAAGTACATTTTATCTAAGAATAAGTCACTGAAAACTTTTGTTTTCTACACTTCCATAAAATTTATTACCCACAAGGAAAATGAAATTCCTGTAATTGGCTGTATACCGTGAATCATGAAAACTTTTATTTAAAAAAATCCTTTATAAAAGGTATATATATTCTAAAACTGCTCTTTCAGGTTACATCAAAGATGTTAAGTAACACATATTTGTTGTTAAATTGAAATGATGTATAAACAGATTCACATTATGGCAACGCACGACTCCCAGGGGTTGCCAACCCAAGAGAAGGTATCTCTATGGTTCCTCGATAGTAACTCGATACGTTGTAACGAGTACCTATTTGAAGAGTTTTAGTTAGATTTATTTAGTTTATTCGGAATTATAGTAAATCCAGTTTTATACTTTTTCGCTTAATTTGAAACAATAAAATGTTCATCATCATCTTTGGCTCGACAATCCTCTGTGGATCTTGCTGGCCTGCTCTAAGATTCGTCGCCATTCTGTTCGGTTTCTGGCAACATGTTGCCATCTTCTGATTTTTAATATCCGTAAGTCGGTTTCAACTCCATCTAACCACCTAATTCGTGGTCGGCCTTTGCTTCTTCTTCCTACAGGTGTTCCTGTGGTTAGCTTTTTAGCAATCGTATTTTCTGGCATTCGTATTATGTGTCCAGCCCATCTGAGTCGCTGTATTTTAATGAACGTTATGACATTTGGCTTATCAAAGAGCTGATACAATTCAAAATTATATCTTCTGCGCCACTGCCCTTGGTCGTTTATAGCTCCAAATATTTTGCGGAGTATTTTACGCTCAAATATTTCGATGCCAAGTTTATGTTTTTTCCACGACAGAAAATTTTGAATTACAAACTTCAATTGCAATACCTTTTAAAGGTAATGAAAATATAATTTGTTTATCAACAAATAAAATGGAGTGTTTTAATTGGAAATAATCCGTACACATCGCCTTGAATTGTCCTAATTTTCCAACCGTTTATTTGACCCAAATTCCAAAATCAAATCTTAAACCATCCATGAGCACAACCGTTCTACTAGACAACACATATTCTACAGATACCTCCAGCTAGGCTCTTATCGCAGGCATTGCACAAAATGACACAATGACTGTTCTAAAGCCAGCTCTTAAACGAGGTTGTTCGGAAGTATCGATAAAATAGCTCTCTAGATGACACTGTTAACATGCCTTCTCAACAAACATGCCTTACTGAACAAACTAAAAAAGATATAAAAAATCGGTTGCCTGTAAAGTCGGTTTTACGGGCGAAGATTTTTTTACGTGACAACGTCTTTTTCTCGGTAGAATATTTATTGATATGAATATTATTAAATTGCACAATAGGAACAAGGAATTGAATGAAAATAAGAATTGCACAAATTTTAACTATAGAAATATATTTTGTTTACTAAAACATTGTACATGTAAACTTAAACTTAACTAATTTCTATTTGAGTGATTTTGTTGAGGATAGGACGATGATAGGAGAAATATGAAATAAAAGGAAGTGTTTCTGCTGTAATGTGTCTTGAACGCCAAGAATGCTCGAGAAAGACAGAGACACAAGCACGGAAGCACGCACCGTGCACCGATTCAACGCGCCTAATTCTCTAGTGCTGCGCGCGCAGCGGACCGATCATGTTTGAGTGGGAGAGAGACGCAAGGCATTCGCCGGTCCGGCGGGCCTCTCTCTCGTTCGGTGACTCACTGTAACAGACGTGAGCGGGCGTTACACTTTTTCATGAATGACTCCGAGCCACAACCTAATTTAAGACGTTGTCACGTCAAAAGATGCCTAATCAAACACCAGATGCATTCATATTTCCACAAGAAAACTTGATGTATTGTCTTAATAACACCTTATACAGAAGCATTAAAATTCACGAATGATATTAAATCTTTGCTCTTAAATTTACAATTGTTGTCCATATTTCTACAAGAAAGTTCAATTATAAATCCCATAATACGAGTAAATAAAAAAATAAAAATTCATTTGAAACCTGATGAAGCCAAAAGTGTATCCAGCTTTGAGATATCTCATGATGTAAGTAACGAATCTTAATCATCTCAGCAATCTTAAAAGTCATTACACTAATCAGTAGAAATATTCTTATTAATTCAGTGGAATTGTGACACGTTTCTTTCTTGTCTAGAATGTTCTAACCAAATTTACAGCTACATGGAACATTTCTTCGTAAAGTAGATAACAAAATCTTATGTATAAAATTTGATAAAAGACTGTCCTGGAGAAACCATTTACAAGAAACTAAACTAAATCCCTTGCTCCCTATCACTGTGGCGCTCAAGAGCTATTACTTAGATTTTACCGAGCTCTAATCAGGTCCAAACTCAACTTTGGTAACATACTCTATACCTTCGCAGGCAACTTTCTCCTAAATTCTCTTAACATTATTCAAAACACATCTCTTTGAATTTGTATTGGTGCCTTTAGATCTAGCCCATCTGAAAGCCTTCATACCAAACCTGCGAAGCTCCCTGAACTCCTTTTGAATTACTTTACAAAGGTTTTTGCTAAACTCTTCAACAGAGCTGCCAATCTCCAAAAGCACATCGAAATTACACCAAATATAACCAAAAATACGATCAACATATATCTCTATACAAAATAGAAGAGACGAATCCATAATCAGAAGAATATAAATAGGTTACACTCGACTCACTCATAGTTACCTCATTCTCTTCTTCTTCCAGTACCCTATTTTACCTTACCCTGTATTATGAGGTATAGAAGATTATACCTCTCTGGATGTCTCATTACATGACCGAAATATTGTAACTTTCGAATTTTTATCGTTTTTGTTAATTCTGTGTTCTTTTTCATTCGATGTAAATATATTTCATTTCTTATTCGATCAACGCAACTTATCCGCAAAACTCCTCGATAAATCCACATCTCAAAGGCCTCAAATTTTTTCATTAATGTCTCTGTAAGGGTCCAGCTCACCATACCATACAGCAATGTGGAGAATATGTAGCAGCGTATTAACCTGATTTTAAGGTCTAGGGTAATATCTCTATTAATGAGAATTTTTTATATCCTAGTTATCGTTAACGTTTGCGCCCAAATAGGTAATATTGTGGACTCTTTCTAACTCTATTCCATACGCTCTGATATTCGTTGGTTGTAACTTCGTTTGCTGACAATCATAAGTTTTGTCTTAGAAGTATTAAGTTTTAGCCCGTATTCATCACATGCTTCGGTTATCCTGTTTATAAGTCGTTGCAGGTCTTCTTCATTGGGGGCAATAAGAACCATGTCATCTGCATATCTGAGATTGTTGACATTAATTCCGCTGATTTTAAATCCTGTATCTTCAACTAAGACTTCTTTGAAAATAAATTCGGAGTATATATTAAAAAGTAGTTGCGATATAATACACCCTTGCCTCACTTCACGTCGTATTTCCACTGCTTCCGTCGTGTTGTGTCCAATTCGTATGTTTGCACATTGATGCCAATATAAATTTTTGATAATACGGAGGTCTCGGTCATCAATTCCCATCTGTTGCAAGACTCCTATAAGTTTGTCATGGTACTCGGTCAAAGGCCTTTTTCGAAGTCGATAAAACACATATATACCGATTGACCGATATCCCTACATCTTTGAACCATGAACTGCAAACTGAAGTGCGCTTCTCTGGTTCTAAGATTGTTTCTGAAACCAAATTGTATTTCACTTAGTTGTACTTCTATTTTGTTGTGAATTCTCGAGTGCAGTATTCTTAGGAATATTTTCAGTACATGACTCATCAGACTGATAATGCGATGACCGCTACACTGTTTGGCATTTATTTTTTCGGTATCATTACAAATGTTGACAGTAGCCATTACAAATATTTACCCTTATCGTCGAGTAGTTTGATTAATTCGCTTGAAATATCATCTGCACCGGTGGCTTTCTTATTCTTTGATAGCTTTATAGCTCTGTCATTCTTTTTCTGCAGTTCTTCTATGTCAAGACAATTGTTGTTGTGCCATTTTTCTTTTGCATCCGGGATTTTCGTTCTGATTTTTTTTATGGACTTTATTGTATTCTTTATTGTTTTTATTTTTATGTTTTCGTCTTCTTTCCATTAGTCCCAATATTATCACTCATCCATTGTTGTTTGCGCCTATTAATAGTTTTATACTGTTTAGTTGTTTCTTGCATAATGGTTTTGACATGATTCCAGTGGTCTTCGACGCTATGTGTTTCTTCCGATTTTTCGAACTTCTTTTCTATCTCGTGTTTAATTTCTAATTATCTTCGAAATAATGACTATTATTTCGAATACAGTCAGTGTTTATTTGGTTAGTCGGTTGTTGGCGTTTTACTCTTTTAAGTTTGAGTTTTATGTCACTGATTAATAAGTTATGATTTGAAAGGAAATCGGCTCCAGGTAGTGCTTTAGTTATTTTGATTGAATTTCGGTATCTTTCGGTAATTAATATATAATCGATCTGATTTATTATGATCTTCTCTTTAGTACCTGCGGGTAACTTCCAAGTATATAATCGAGGCTTGGGTAGTTTGAAGAATATATTTTTTGTCATACATAAATTGTTATCCACGAAAAATTTTACAAAACAGTCTCCCCTGTCATTACGTTGTCCAAGTCCTAAATTACCTACAATGTTTTCTTGTCTACCTTTTCCTACTATGGCATTGAAGTCCCCCATTATTATTGTAATGTCTTTGTTTTTCAGTTGACTCATTATTTTCTTTTTATCATCATAAAAATTCTCTATGTCATCTTCACTACTACTGGCTGTGGGCGCAAAAACTTGGACTGACTCTGTCCGAAATTTTTAACTTACAGATTTAATACCTCATGAGTTCTGGAAATCCACCAGTTTGTGAACGCTGTAACAACACACGCCTTTTCTTTCAGCATATTCTACTTGAATGCAGACCTTCAGTTTTATCTGACGACAGCATAATATTAGTGATACTCTTAAAGATATACTTAATTTACCTGGTTTAATGAACTATTTAAATAGTTTTTTGAGAGACTATATTGAATATAATTTGATATAAGATATTTAAAATTTTTGTATATTTACATATTAACAGTACCAAAACAAATAAAAAAACAATTTCGGAAGTTTAGAAAACAGTATATTTTGGCAACTTTTAAATTAAATTTTAATAGGTCTATTATTTTGTTATTTGGGCAGATAGTTACGCCTATGTAAGAAATAAAAATCTAATATACATTTCTACTTCTAGATATCCACGATATAAATTTTTATACAGGAGGCTGAAGAAGGCATATCGGCAATATTATCCAATTTTTAAGAGGAGTTATTGGTTCCCTAGTTATTTATGTCCGAAATCCTTTTATCTTTTTTGGGTGGATTGCTCGTTCCGATGATTCATATTATTTGTAATTCCGATAAAGGATGATGAATGTAGATATTTTTATGTTTTTCAGACAAATTACCTATTTACGGAAGAGCAAATAATATTTTTTGGCCAGATGTTGCAAAATTCTATCGAAAACGTTATAATATATGTATTTTTTAAGATTACCGAGTAACAAATGTACCAAAATATTTATAATCATACATGTATTGTCGTATTATTGTATCATTCCAGATTATTTTGTTGTAATATTACAAATCAAATTATATAAGTTACAGTATCTCAAAAAACTAATTAATGAGTTCATTAAATCAGGTGAATTAAGTATATGACTAAGGGTACCACTAATATTACGCTGTCATGGAGTGGAACTGAAAGTACTGCATTCAAGTAGGACATGCTGGATGGAAAGGCGTGTATAGTTAGAGCGCGCAGCGTTTACAAACTGGTAGATTTCCAGAACTCATGAGGTAACAATGAGTGAATGGAGTGTTTCCTATTTTTATTCCTCTGGTTATGGCTTTGTCTCTTTTTTTTTGAATAAGGATACATCGTGATCGGTTGTATTTATTATTATAACGTAAGATTTGTAACTTTCACCTCGACAAAGACAAAAATTAGCTATCATAAAACTATATTTACCACACTGAATTTAGTCAATAAAGTCTAGTTAAAAAATTACTTGGCTTTTTGGGTTTACGGAAATAATAAAATAGCAAGTAGGCAATAAAAATCAGTCACCGGATACAAAACAGGTACCTACATTCAAGAACATCTAATGATGGCTCGTTTCTATACAATTGGCGCGTGTCCACCACCTACAAGGATGAAGTAAATATCGCTAGAAACACCACAAATTAGGAAGCTTAATCTCGACAATCGAACGAGAAGGTTGATGAGGTAACACAACAGAGCGTCAAAAGTAAATAGGAAATAGCGAAAAGTAAACGAATATTGTACTGTCGACGACTTAAATTATTGGTGACTACTGATGTCTTTTGGCATCTATTGGCATCTCTTGGCATCTGTTGGCGTCTTGATAAATAGAATTGACTTATTTTCTATAAGGAAAACAGAGAAAATTTGCTTTAGAGGCACAGTTACAAAGACAGATGGGTAATACAATAAAAATTAAACTCACCGCTATTTGTGCTGCTTACTAATGCAGACAGAAATGATTTTTATTTGCGATAATCTCTAAGGATTAAAAAGGTTAGTCGACGAAGGTTTGGTTTGGTCATGCAAGATTAGCCCTAATTAAGGGGACGAAGATGGAACCGTTTAGAATCAAACATCTGGAAGAGAGCATGGTATTTGAATCATTTCAGGAAATACACTTCGAAATTAACAAGGCGAAAGATTCATTGTCAGAAAAACAAGGCAGAAGATAACGAAATGAGTGTAATAGCGCCTATGGATTTAGAAAGCTATCTTTGTAAAGAGATGTTAAAACTTTACCAAAGGCGTAGCTAGAAAAAGTTTGAGGAAAAATAATTAGGAGAAATGGCGAGATGCCATTGAGAATAAGAATGAACATGCTTGAAACTAAATGTTTTATACAACGAGAAGATCGTTAAGTATAGAGATCTTGAGATACAAATAAGGAGACAATAAGGAATGCAAAATACCAGCATGATCCCTATTATTTTCTCTACTGCTGGTGTCATTCCAAAGAACCTCCTAAAGAACATACAACAACTAGGTCTTAGTGAACACCTTTATAAGACCGGGGAGAAAACGGTACTCTTCTCAAAATACGAATGAGAAAGAAAATTTCTGGGAGATGCTTTGGCTTACAGTATCTATAACCGTAGTTATCGTGCGAATTTTCTCCTCAGAGGGAGTGAGAGCCATATGGCTTAAATCTAAATAATAATAATAAAAATAATAAACTGCTACTACTCTCTGGTATATATTAATTTCTCAAAATATCGACTTATGTTTTATTGTAAATACTTTGCTTATCAGATACATTTATTAAGAGCTACGAAGCAAACATATTTGTGCATAATTTAACCTATTGATTGTACATTATTTAAATTTAAAAGATACAATAGGAAACCCACGAAAAATAACAAATCGACTATGGCCAAAGTTTCTCATTTATATATCGCGGTAAATGTATATCCAGCTATTGAACAATAGCTTGTTATTGCAAAAAATATGAACTCAATTGTATTCTATTTTGCAAGTGTGTTGACAATAACTGTCAAAATAAAAAGAATAAATATTGCCATTTTTTCATATACGTACATTAAAATAATTTATTTTTTCGATTAAATATTGTTTTATAAACAATGTTTAATCTTTTTTCTAACATTTTTTATTTTTAATTCATTTGGCACGTAGTATTACTGTGATATATTCCCACAAACATAAAAGTGCTAAAATCACTTTTTTCTTTTATATCTATTGGGCCAGATTTAAGCCTTTTAAAAAGCAGCCTCGCTGATACCTAAAATACACAGTTAATTAACATTTATCAGTGAATGAGCATCTATAGAACTTTTCACACAAGTGGGGTCTTACTAGAAGATGCAACTTTTATTATGGATGACTTGAATACGAAAATTGGTAAAGGTAAAATCGGCGAATTCGTTGATGATTTTGGTTTAGGAAAGAGAAATAAAAGGGGAGAAAGATTAATATTGTTTGTAGAGATAGAAGAATTTGCAATACTAAATACATTATTTAAACTACCACCAAGACTCTTGTGAACCTGGTTCTCTTCGTAAGATCCCTCTCTTCCCTCTCAACCAAGAAATGTCATACGGAATCAAATTGATTATATAATGGTGAATAAGAGATTTCGTAATGGATGTATATCAGTTAAAAGTTACCCCGTTGCTGACATATCGTCAGATTATTTTAGTATTGGTAAGTAAATTAAGTTTAGATTTAGTAACGTTTCAAAAAAAGGATAGTAACGAAAGAGACAGTCGCACGGATTCTTTCAGAGCAGTTAAGTAACACGGAGCAAACATATAATGCAGAAGAATCACCCCAGAATACAATAAATAGAGAAGAAAGAGAAGAGAAGAAGATAGATAGAAAAAATGAAAAAAACACAAAAGGATGTAAATTAATATTCGAGATAGATAAGATAAATAAGAAGCGAAATATAAAAGACCAAAGAAAATTGATTACAATCACAGTGTAAATAATTAAAGTGATTGGAACAAAAAAAACCTTTAATATAGGTACATAAAAAGATTAAAACGACAGCTGGTCTTCAAAAATACAACACAGCTAGCAAACAGCGAAATCAACAGGGGAATTTCATCACAGAAAAAATCGAGAAATTTGCATATAGACCAAATACACATCTTCTTTTTCTTCAAGTGCCATCTCCGAGGCGGAGGTCGGCAATCATCATAGCTATTCGGACTTTTGAGACGGCTGCTTTGAAAAGTTCATTTGATGTACATTCGTACCACTCTCTCAGGTTGCGCAGCCATGATATTCTACGCCTCTCTATGCTTCTCCTTCCTTGGATCTTTCCCTGCATAATTAGTCGGAGCAAGGTGTATTTCTCTCCACGTGTAATATGTTCGAGATATTCCAATTTTCTTGTTTTAATTATATTTAAAATTTCTATTTCTTTATTCATCCTTCTCAGAACCTCTTTGTTTGTGACGCGTTCTGTTCACGATATTTTCAGAATTCTTCTATACACCCACAGCTCGAATGATTCCAGTTTTTTTTATTGATATTGCATTCAAGGTCCAAGATTCCATTCCATAAAATAAAGTCGAAAAAACATAGCACATCGCCAACCTAACTCTCAGTTCCAATTTTAAATCCCTTGTACATAGCACTCTTCTCATTTTGTTGAAATTTGCTCTAGCCTTTCCTATTCTGATTTTGATCTCCTGAATGTAATCATTTGTGGAGTTAATCATTGTTCTCAGATATGCATATTTGTCCACTTGTTCTACGTTGGTTCCGTTTATTAAAAGATTTTCGTTATTTCCTTGAGTTTTCGATATTCTCATAAATTTCGTCTTCTTGACATTTATTGTTAGACCATACTCTTTTCCATACTCCGCTATTCTGGTCACCAGTCTCTGAAGATCTTCAATATTTTCGGCTAAGAACAGTGTCGTCCGCATGTCTAATGTTGTTAATGGAACTCCATTTACCTTTATTCCAGCTGTTTCACCCTCAAAAGCCTTTTTCAGGATATCTTCGGTGTAGGCATTAAAAAGAATTGGCGACAAGTCTCACTACACATCTTATTTCAATTTCTTCTGACAGCTGTTCGTCAACACGTACTTTTGCTCGCTGTTTATAGTATAAATTTGATATGATCCTGAGGTCGTTGTAGTCAATATTCTTTGATTTTAGAACAGTTATTAATTATTTATGTCGTACTTTATCGAATAGTCAATAAAAGATACGTATATATCTTGATTGATGTCTAAGCATCATTGTATCAGTATATTAAGTGGAAAAAGAGCTTCACGCGTTCCTAGGCCAAATACACATAAGAATCCTTTAATCAAGACAGGTCTGCAACCTTTATTCTACATGACTACTTACAGGTAATGACTACTTACAAATCACATCAGAAGATGTGAAAAAAGCAATATTCCAACTAAAATATGGTAAAGCTCCTGGACCGGACAATGCATATGCTAAACTTATAAAACTATTTCTCCATTTTCAAAACTCCATTTTTAAAAAAATATACAAATAATTTCAACGTGATTTCTGCAATAGAATCGACCATTTCGAATAAATTTAAATAATACTTATTTAGTATTGCTTTTAAATGCTACCAACACAAGTTTCATTAACTAAACCTTTTGGAAATTTCGTTCATTGTAGTTTTTGCCGTGATAGAAAAAAAAATTTATCAACACGCAAAACATGGGCATTACGTGTATTTTGTAAGAGATGTAAAACGTTTAATAAATTGACACATTATCAGTAGTAATATCTCTAGGACATTGATAAGACGAGATAATTTCATGACAATCAAAAGCTCGTTCCTTGGTAACAGCACGAAGCCGAAAGCTGAGTGTTGTTACCAAGCAACGAGCTTGAGAAATTTGTCATGAAATTATGAGGCATTCATCAATGTCCGAGGGATATTCGGCGGATAATTTTTCGAAAAAAAGAATCATAACTCAACATAACGAAACATTTATTTATTAAAAGTACAGTTAGTGAAAGTACAATTATTAAAATTTAAGTTAACATTAGATTCGTTGCTGTTCTCTACTATAGAAGATCTATTACCACGCATAATATTTATAATCTTGTTGTGGTGTTCTTTATCGAGATTCAAGTATGGTTTTATAGAATTCTGATTGCCATGACCAGTAATTTTTAGCAATTGTTGTTCTTCAACACCACTTTTTGCTAATTCGCTAACAGCAGTTAATCTATTCGAGTGATTTGTTATCTTTTTCTTCTTTACATTCAAGCCAATTGCTCCAGCAGAAGATTTAGTCCATCCATTCATTGTATTTCTTCCAACAGGTACATTATCGTACTATTTGTCAGTTTCATTTTTCCAGTGTCGATTTGGTTTTAAAAACAGTCGTGGTGAGATAATATTGTCGCCTCGTTTTGATATCAGTTTATGAAAAAGACGTACAGGGCATCTTTGTCTCTCACTATAACCAACCATTTACTACTTGCACAGCTTTTAGAACCACCTTGGCACGTTTTACTGAATACCGGATTGTATTCAATGCGATTTGTTGGAGTGTCATCGTTATTTTTTTCGATTTGAAAAAAATCCACCAGACAAGCAACTGCCTCTCCTCCTCGCCACGCTAATTCTACAGCAGCAATATGGTAAAATTTACGCATAAGACCTTCAGAGGTGTCTTCATCCCAAAGCAATATTATTTTGTTAATTTCAGATTTAACGAAATATCAATTCAATTTAACGAAACTGAACTGGCCTTACGTTTACATGGATCTGCTTATAGTTTCTTCCTGATTGCATCGCGGGCATCTCGGGCTGGTTTAAACACTATATTGTTAAACTGGTCAATTATAATATTATAGTCATTATAGTACTTTTCTTGCAATAGTTTGCACGAAACGTTCCACATTGTCTTCACCGTTGCCTCTTTGAATTCGTCCCCGTTTTTCTTTCTCATATTGACGGCCCAATCTTTTAGTATCAACGCCAATTCTTCTAAGCTTCTATGTTCATTCAACTCATATTCTCGTCTGCAGCAAAATTCCATGAATATTCCCCAAATATATTTGTGACTGTAGGTTGTATTTCTGGGAATTTTTTCTTTGATTAGAGCATTTATACTTTGAACATTCTCATTGCCGAAACGTGACATTTTAAAATTTATTTGGATGAAGTTGTCAAACTCGATCGTGTTGTCATAAGGATTGAAAATTGCACTGAATGCAATTATCAGTCTAATGTTGACATGATTGGGTGAAATTGTTCCACATGACACAAAATGACGAAATTTGAATGGTTGTTAGAACAGTCAAAAAATTATCACAGTAATATAGTTAATTTGAAATAAAAAGGAAAATCATGGAAGCCTAAATTTTTCAGTGAAGTACCTGGCTAATAATGTACCTCATATGGTCTATTCCCTATTTCAATTTAAGGGTTTATCATACTACAAAGGAGGAGGTTGATAAATGACAGATGTTTAAATCTTTAGAAGATCACTGGAATAAAAATTGACCTGTTTCTTATTTTTCACAAAATCTAATGAATATTGCCAAATTTCTTATTTTAAGCTGCCAACTTTATCTTATCTTTTTCATCTAGTTTTCTAATTACATTATTATATAAATGTAATAAATATATTCTTGTTTATTCTTTTTATCTGTATCTGTAATTATATTAAATATATGTAGCCTCATCTCTTTCGTCTAATTCTGTTGTCGATTTTTAAACATATTTCCCAATTCAATTTATCTGAATTGTTAAACAATCCACAGAACCAATATCCTAAAGCTAGTTTATCCTATTTTCCAATAAAATCTAGAGCCAATATTCCAATCCATGCAAAAAAGCATCTCTTATCGTGAAAGAGCAAAACGCTATATTACAAAACTTCGAGTTTTTGGAAGTATATATCACCCCAGATATTCCAAAACGGCGTTTTGTTCGATAGAAATCTCCACAGGGTATAAATTACTTTTTTCTGTTTACCGGACAATGGCCCATGAAATTAAAAAAAGATCCTACCGTTCATTTTCAAACTGTTCCCTTCACGAAAGTGTAACACATAAAAATAAAAACGAGAAGAGTTCAGAGCTGTACTAGATGAATACTTCTTGTAAGGAGAGGAGTAGAAATAAATTAGGTATAATATAAATAGGTATAATTTCTTATTGTTAAATATATAGTACTGTCATAAATGTTAATGTCCAGCTCACTTATCCAGACAAGGTGGTCCAAAGGGCCCGAGACGCCACTTAGTGTATCATATACAAATATACATATTTCTAGGATAAATACAAGGATGAAGCACTTTCGGAGGGAGGTTGTAGAGTTTTGGCCAAGTACTTGGGCAATGGTTGTGTATGGAAATGGCTTTATGCACTGACAATAGGACGTAAACGAATACCGCGTTTGTGAATTTTGGGTAGCCATATATTCGAGATATTCTGGAAGACTTTTCACAAGGAATTAGAGATTGTTTTATGTCAAGCGGAACAGCGTAGTCTGTAGTATTAATATGATTTGAGATGATTATTTGGTTTATTAATGTAAGAAGTGTTGCCCGCCAATAAAGGCAATGTCAACGTCATTCTATATCATATCATATCGTCATCATATATATTTATATATGTATTATGCTGCCATCAATGAAAACAAATTATTTTATTTAAGCTAAAAATAGTATAGGCTTATGTATTGCTTTGGCAATAAAATCTAAAATAAACTAGATTTTATTTCTTACTAAAAAAATACAAACGTTTATTAAAGAAATATCTAATAATCATAAAAATTTATGTTTTACAATAAAAATTACCTTAAATTTTACTACAAAAAATAAAAAATTATTTAAAGAGCTAAAAAAATGTACATGAAAATCGTCTGGGAAGTTCTAAAAATGTAGCAAGGGAAACTTGGTCAAGAATAAACGATCTTCGAAATAAAACTAACACAGCTCAAACATTTTTTCTCCCAAACCCTGAAAATCTAAATGAATACTTCGTTAATGTAAGTAAAAATATAACATCAGTTATTTTACCACAACAAGATCCTATTTCCTATCTTCCAATTCAAAAAAAGGTCTCGAATTCATTTTTTTTAGGACCAGTTGATAAATCCGAACTGATCCAAACAATCAGTAGTATCAAAAGAAAATTTTCCTGTAGTACTGATGGACTATCCATAAATTTTTTTTTAAATCTCACAAATAATGTGTTGGAAGACCTGGTCTCAGTAATTAACGATTCCTTTGAAAAGGGTTCCATTTCCAGAGTGCCTAAAGACAGCCATTATGGTTCCTCTTTATAAGGGTGGTGATAAATCTAATGTCTGTAACTATAGACCTATTGCCTTACTACCTGTCCTATCCAAAATTATTGAGAGACATAAAAGCCCGACGTATGTCCTTTCTCGTTGAAAACAACATTTTATCACAAAGTCAGTTCGGCTTTTTATCTAATAAATGTACCAGCGATACAATGTTTTCTGTAGTACATGAGGTTTATCAAGCACTAAACAATAATCTTTATACTGCCACTGTTTTTTGTGACTATACCAAAGTTTTGGTTTTGTAAATCATGACATTTTGATAAAAAACTAAATTTCTACGGAATTCGAGGTATGTTTTTCTTTGAATTGGTTCCAATTTTACTTGATGATTAGTAAACAACTAGTCCGAGCAAATAATACCGACTCTAGTCACAAAAGCATTGTATGTGGAGTACCACAAGGTTCAGTACTGGGTCCTCTACTTTTCCTTATCTTTATAAATCACTAACTTAAAAATCGATGAAAAAATTTTTCTTTTTGCTGATGATATTAGTATTACCTGGAAGAACTCTTATATTGCAATGCTTTGTGCAATTATAACTTCTGATTTACTTAAAATAAAAACCTGGGCCGACTCTAATTTACTCTCTTTTAACGTGGATAAGACAGTAGCTTTATCCTATAAAGAAGCTCTTCAACCCGTGCTTCTTAATAACAGCCAGCTCAGTATAATTGATTCTGTAAAATTTCTTGGTATTTTTATAGACAACAACCTTGAATGGTCCCTTAATATCCATTTGTTAAGTAAGAAACTAGCCTCAGCCTGCTATGCAATAATATCTGTTTCGAAGAAAATGAATTTAGCATCTTCCAAAATAACAAAATTTTCTTTGTTCGAGTCTCATCTTCGATATGGCCTTCCTTTTTGGGATTCTAGTACAGCTGCCCAATATGATGTTATTTTTAAATTACAAAAAAAAGCAATACGGTATCTTTTTGGCCTCAGTACAATAACACATTGCAAAAGCTACAACTGTTTGCTTAATTCGTAAACACCTACATGTTTTTCCAGCAAGACCTAGTCATGACTACTCCACTAGAAATTTAAGCTTTGATGTGTATTTACCGATCCCATCCACTGAGTTAGCAAAGAAATCTATATTATATTCGGCAAAAAAATTATTCAATCATCTCCCTTTGCAACTTAAATCTACAACTTCTTTCATTAAGTTCCGTAAATTGACGCCTATCTATCTGAAGGACCTTATTATTCAGTGGAGGAGTTTCTCAACCAATAATTAAGAAAGTACAGTTCGTTTGGGTACAAGTAACAAAGTATTTTTATATATATTTGGGTATCACATGCAGCAGATATGCTTATTCGTAAACTAGTTCGTAAGGTTTTTTCGTAAGGCAATTTGCAATATAGTGAAATTTTGTGATGAATTGTATATTTTATATTATATTCTGTGATATTGACGATTTATGTAATTTTAGATTAGCAGCAATACCAAAGTGAACATTATATGTGCCTACACCTCACAGGAAGGCTGCGAAGAACAGGAAAGTAAAGAATTTTGGAGTACCTTTGATTGCAAGATGGTTAACATTCCTGTAGACAAAAAGTATTTAGCGGCATGTATGTATTTAATATTATTAAATAGAATAAGCTCATGGAGGTTTAAGAATGGGAATAAGAACTGATAAAGGAAGTATTGTCATTGACTTTGCTGTGGCATGTGCTGGCATGGGCAACTCAGGTAAAAGAGGTTAGCTACTGTAAAGTGATAAAGGGTGAATGTAAGGATTTGGCAAAAGTTTTAGAGTACTAAAAGAGTATAAGGAAAAATATACGGTAAATGACTAGTGGCAAGGCAACAGCAAAGTTGTGGTACGAGTGGAAGATGAATTACTAGGAACAACATCTGGTAAAGGGCCTCCTAGGGGTAAAAAAAACTTGGTAGTGAAACGATGAAGTGCAACAGAAGGTTTAAAAAAAAAGAACCTAGAAAGAAGTAAGACAAGTCCAAAAGAAAGAAAAGGAAAGGTATATACAAGATAGCAAAGAGGTAAATAAAGGGCGTTGTAGCTACTGTTAAGGAAAAATCGTCTGCACAGCTGTATGAAAAGCTGGAAACACCCAAAGGGATAAAAACGGCATTGTTAAAGCAAGGGACATTTAGGTACACGTTATCAAAGGACTTGACTCACGTGTGGTAGATTAAGAGTACAGATGAAAAAGTGTTAAGAACCAATATTGTAATAAAGCAAAGACGGTATGAGTACTTTAGAAAGTTGCTTATTGAAAATCACCAGAGTAGACACAGGGGATGCGGTACCTCAAATGAGAATGTAATATAGGAATAACGAGAGATGAGGTTGTCGAGGCGTTAAATCGGAATAATAGTGGTAAGGCATTAGGACTTGATGGAATACCTGTGGTGGTTAGGAAGGCTCTAAGACAGGAAGAAGTTAATGTTTTGTGACAAATGATAAGTAGGATATATGTGGAAGAAAGGATGCTCAATGTATAAAAAGAGAGATAGAGAGAGAAATACAGGGTGATGGTATCATTGTATAAAGATCAAGGGGGCATTAAGGATAATAAGAACTATAGTGGGAGAAAACTATAGTCGCACGCAATGAAAATTTGGGAGAAAACTGTAGAGCGAAGGTTCTAGTTTCCATTAAGAATGAAAAATAAGACACAGGATCAAGAAATTGCCCATAGGATACAGACCGGTTGGTTTAATTGAAAGCGAATGAGCGGGGTACTCTGTAATCTAAAAATCGAAGTGGGGCCGAAAGGAAAGTAGGTATCGAAGTATACAAGAGTGTGGTGAGGCTTGCGTTGCGCAAAGAAGGACAGTTAAAATATGACTTGATGATACAAGACATCTTAGAGCTAATGGACGTTCGGAGGCAGTACAAATCCATAAATAGAAACAAGTTCATTAAATATATAAATAAATCCGAAAAAGAATTAAAGTAGCAAAATACCAAAGGCTACAATAACTCTGTTTACAAATTAAGAAACAGGAGCAACGACACGTCAGTTTCCATTCGGCGATGAGCAGTTCGGTTTTAGAAATGATATGGGTACTACGGAGGTTCTTTTTTTCAAGCAAATACTCTTACAAAAGAGAATTGAGTTTAGAAAAAATATCTACGCATGTTTTATATATTTCTAAAAAGTTTTTGATAGAGTAGCACATACACTACTATTTCAATGCTTGGACTCAGCTGTTCTGGACACATACGACATTAGATGGTATTAATCGCCGCGAAAGTGTGAAAATCGGTGGTGAAATTATTAATAACATCAGATATGCAGATAGCACCGCCATAATGACAGAGAGTCTAAAAGACTTCAAGCTCTGTTAAATGATATTAACAAAGAATGAACTGAAAAAGGCTTAACAATAAAAGCAAAGAAAATAAAATAGATGGTGGTTGGAAAAGTTAATACTGAAGTAGTAAAATTAGATAACAAAATCCTGGAAAGGGTGAAACACTTTAAATATCTGAGTAGATGAATTGAGTTAAAAACGGTTAAAAGTGACAAGACAATTGCGACCACAATAGAACTTTAGCACGAAAAGCTTTATTAAATGGCCTTATAAGTGCTACGTCTGGTCCGCTTTGTTCTATGTATGTAAACAAAAATAAAAAAAATCTTAATAAAGTACAAGCTTTGGAGTTATGATGTTACCGTCGCATCCTCAGAATCCCGTGGACATCACATATCTAACGAACATGTGCTAGAGACAAAACGTGAGAGTGTGCACAGGGAGCGAGAATTGATCATCAAAATGAAAAAGGTCCAATACTTCGGTCATAATGAGAGAACTCAAAAAATCGCTTACTCTGGTTGATTATTTAGGGCAAAATCGGAGGAAAATGCTAAGTCGAAAGAAAAAACTGTCCTGGCTGCGTAACATAAGACAATAGACAAGTCGAACTGTCGAGGAATTGTTTCATTTAGATGTCGACCGAGAAACATTTTATCAGCATGTTAATACGATGATAGCCAACGCTTGAAAACAAGCACGACATACAAAGAAAAAGAAGATAATAACAGATATAACGGACTTTATCACGACAGACAGACAGTTTTCAATACATTGGCCTGAAAATTAATATTCTTCTTGAAGTGCCTATCCGTTATGAATATTGGCGATCATCATGGCAATTTTTATCTTATTTGTAGCAGCGCGGAAAAGCTGCACATATGTTGTATTGAACCAGATTCTGACGTTCTTTAACCCAGATCTTCTTCTTCCTGGACCTCATTTTCCAAATATTTTTCCTTGCAGAATGGCTTGAAGGAGAGCATATCTGGATTCATTTCCGATTTTATGGTGGTCAGTACCTCTCGGTTCTTATTCATTCTTCTGAGGACCTCCTCATTTGTGACTTGGTCAGTCCACGGGATCTTCTCCGCATTCTCCGATATAGCCACATCCCAAATGCTTCCAGTTTTCTGCACATATCTTCGTTCAAGGTCCACGATTTAACACCATAAAAAAGGACAGAGAAGACGTAGCATCGCAGCATTCTTACTTTTGCATCAAGAGAGAGGTTGTGACTCTTGAAGAAGGCCCCTATCCGATTGAACGTGGATCTAGCTTTGCCTATGCGTGCTCTAATCTTCTGCTTGTTGGTTCATTCTTCATTTATTATGTTGCCGAGGTAGTTGTAGTGCGTCACTCTTTCTACAGGGGATTAGTTGACATACAGTTGACCTTCTGTTATCCTTTTCTTGCTAATTATCATAAACTTTGTCTTCTTAACGTTTATAAATAATAATAGTCTCCCGTTTTATACCGCTGTCGCGGCTTTGGGAGTATAGCAGGGTAGTCTGCTATATCTAGGGCCTACGGTATACAAGGAAGGTAACATGGCCAGTGCTACGCTTCAACCGTCTATTATTACCCCTGGTTTTACCCAAGGTACTCATTTTTATTCAGGCTGAGTCGACCTGGGGCCTATAGACATTTTTTTAAAATGTCTAGATGTTCTTGCCGGCGGTGGGATTCGAACCCCGGACCACCGGCTTGCGAGGCAAGCATCCTACCGCTTGCGCTACGCAAGCCCCCTTAACGTTTATATTGAGTCCATATTGTTGACTGTAATACGTGATTTTGTTCATAAGAACTTGTAGGTCTTCTAAGTTGTCCGCAAATACTATGGTGTCATCTGCATATCTAAAATTGTTTAACCAGTAACCATTTAGTAGAATACCTTTTTCAGTTTTGTGCAAAGCTTTGATAAATATTCTTTCAGAGTACAGATTGATGATTAGAGGAGACAAAATACAGCTTTGCCTCACCCCACGCATAATTTTTACATAGTCAGTGTGTTCACCTTCAACTCTGAGATTTGCTGTCTAATTCCAGTAAAGATTTCTAATTATTTTTAGATCTTGGTTGTTAATTCCTGTTTATTTTAGTATTTGCATCATCTTGGCGTGCGGTAGTCGATCAAACGCTTTCTCGTAATCAACCAGACATGCGTATACGTCGCAGTTGACGTCTCTGCATCTCTGGAATAAGACTTGTACTGAGAACAAAGCCTTTCTAGTACTAACAGCATTTGTGAACCCGAACTAATGGGGGGAAATTTAACTTTCACACAGCTTGTAGACTCTTATGAATATTCTTTAGGAGTAATTTTAGGAGATGACTCATGAGGCTTCTGGTTTATTTTTTTGAAAGTGCAATAAACTCAGATTTCAGCCATTCTATTGGTTTTTCTCCAGAGTTGAATATGTTGTTGAATATCTTTGCGATTATTGCAATTGATTCGTTGTCCATTAGTTTGAGTAGTTCTGCTTGTATAGTTTCAGGTCCCGCCGCTTTGCCATCCTTTAACTGTGTTATTGCGGAATAAACTTCCTGTTGTAATATTCTTGGTCGATTATTTACTTCTGCTTCTAGCTCAAAGGTATTATCTCTTTGGTCGTCAAATAGTTTTTCTAGATATTCTATCCACGTTCTTATTTTACTCTGTTTGTCCAAGATGATGTTTTTGTCAGAATCAGTTATATTTCCTCTCTGCCTTCGTATTAGTCCTCCTGTGAGTTCTTTATCTTTCCTATGTACATTGTGACTATTTTACTTTGAATGCAGAGTCTCAATTTTTTTCGCATCTTTCTCTTTCTTCTTTTTCTTTCGCTCCTCTGATTTTCATTCTTATTAATATATTTATGGTTTTATATTTGTCTGGCTCTTTTTGGCTTCTCTTCTCTCGTCCATTAATTTCAAGATCTCATCTGTCGTCCATGATCATCATGTCATCCATATTTATTTTAAAATTAATATGACAAACACAAAAACAATGACCAACACCAGACATATCACTTTATATGGAATAAAACAAGTCCAGGAATATATCTACGTACGCTAAATTCTGAAACTTGACAGAGAGAATCAAAGTGCGGAAATCACAGAAGCGCGAAAGAGCAAGACTGGCATGTACAGGATTTGGAAAACTCAGTTGAATACTGAAGTACCGCAAAATACCTCAATACTTGAGGAGTAGAATATTCAACCTGTTCATCTTTCCTATCATGTCATAGATGTCAAACCTGGACCCTAACCAAGGCAAATATGAATAATCCAGCTACAACAGAAAGGGCAATGGCAAGAGTAATGTTAGGTATACTACTGTTAGATACAAAGAGGAACGACTAGGTAAGATCAAAAATAAAAGTTGGTGATATCACAACAGACATTGCTAAACTCAAATGGAGCTTCACAGGTCATACCGCTAGACAAAAAGGCCAACGTTGAAACGCCATTATACAACATTGGAGAACTTACAAAGGTAGAGAACCAAAAGAAAGACCACAGAAGAGATGGGTAGATGACATAAAAAAATAGCCAGAACAAATTGGAAGTATACTGCTCAGGATAGAGATTAATGAAAGGAGTTGGGAAAGGCCGATGTATAAAAATGGACGATAGAAGTCTAACAAGAAGAACGGACTTTGTCACAAAAGTTGATCAACCTTATACGATACGATATAATAACCGTATACGATAAAATATCCAAACAATTGCGTCAATTAATTGATATTCTATAATATTATAAGAAACTATATATAGTTTTTTAAAATTCATCTTTACCATTACTATGTAAAGATAAATTTTTACTTCTGAATCAGAGACAAACTGGACCTCTTATTAATAATTTTGTTATAAATTACTTAAAAATTTTAAATATTAAAAAAAAATGAAAAGCACTTAAACTCTAGATGATCTATTAGTAATGAAAAAAATAATTAAGTAAGCTATGCATAAACAAAGAGTTCAGAATGTATGGGGTATATAGTAGGCAAACGAATTAAAATATCTTGCGATAATATAACTTATACTCTTTATTAAAATTCCTAAGCAAATATGTTGCCTACAAAATTGTATAAAGAATTTAATATTACTGTTATTAAATTAATTCTTTTCTTCGTAAGGTACCGTCTTTTTCAAAGATTGGTGATCATCATGACTATTTGTATTATATTTACCGCCGTTCTAACAAGTTAAGTTGATTTGAAGAGCTCTTGAACTATTCTCTGAGAGTTAAGACATTCGTTAAGTTCCAATGCTACGTTTTCGTATATTGCTTTTTATACAGCTGATATTTTGTCCCGCTTATCATATGACTTATATAGTGTAATTTTCGTATCTCTATTTCATTATTTAATTGTGTTTCTTTCAAAAGTCTTCTCAAAACCTTTATTTTTTAAACATCGTTTTAGTCACCGTGGTTGAATGAAGAATTGTTTCATTTTCATAAATAAACTACGTGCAATTTCGATTCGTGTTCTTAGTTACATCGAGAAATCATTATTATTATTTTTTGCGTTCCAAGATACGTGTATTTTTGGTTACTAGTTATGAGTTGGGCATTACTATTTTGTTCCTTGGTAAATATGAGAAACTTTGTTTTGTCCAGGTTTATGTTTATGTCATATTTTAAACACGCATATATATTTTGTGGATTATTCTTTGAATATCACTAATAATCTACACTAATAACACAGTATCATCTGCATTACTCAGGTTGTTAATAGGGGTTCCGTTAAGTGTAATTCCCGCAGTTTCATTTTTCAGGGCCTCCTGCATGATCGCTTCAGAGTACAAATATGCTCTCTGGTTGAAGTATAGATTTTCCATAATCATTATCCATATCTCGTTTATCTATTTGGTTTTCTTTTAAGAATGCCATAAGCTAATCGTATCAAACGCTTTTTCATAATCTATAAAGCATGCATACACATCTCTGTTTATATCCAAGTAACATAGTGTGTAGGTTTAAATAAAAAAAAAACGGGTGTGGCAGTCCAGTGGGACTGCCGGTGGAAGTTACACTTCTATAGACGCATTTGCCGTTACAAATTTATTTTTGAATCAATCTGCACAATCATTACATATGTAATTCTATAGGTAAGACATAGCAGAAAGAGAAACAGAATTAATAACAACTTACTAACAATGAAGGATTGAATCAATATTTTGATGAAAATGTATATTTTTATTTTCATATATGTATGAAAGGAGTTGAATGCAAACATTTTTTTACACATACTCTGCAGTAAAATTCATTGTTTATTTTGTTATTAATATAATAATACAATACAAATTAAACTGCAATATTCATAAGTATTTAAAAATGACAATAATATACATAAAAAAATACACTACAATACAGTGCAACATAATTCCATATAATACAATACAAATTAAAATGCAATATCTATAAGTCTTTAAAAATGACAATAATGTAATAATTGACAGTTCTGGATCATACAGTGATTTATTGAGATTATTATTTTGAAATACAAAAGACTAATATAATTATGAACATTTAATAAATAATACAAAACATATCACATAAATAATAATATTAAGAAATATTTTATTATATGTATATTATTATATGTATATATACCTATATATATATATATATATATATATATATATATATATATATATATATATATATATATATATATATATATATATATATATATGTTCGGAAAGATTTCCGCGGTTAGTACAATTAAACTTAGAGCTAAGATTAATATTATTATAAAAATTAATATTAAACTCACCAGTCTTCCGGGTTGAACCGCGTCGATATCCATTTTGCCGAGCTTTCGACATCCTCTCTGATGTCTTCCTCAGGGCTTCCGAGGTCTCAGTCTCCCGAGCCCCCAGACACTACTACACTCACTAGTCACTTCTAGTTCACTCACTAGTTCACTACTACGACTGGGACCAGGGGACGGTTCATTTATACCGTCGATGGTGACGTGGCCTAGGTGGGGGTTAGGGTGGGGATTGGCGCGAGAGTTGGCGCGAACATTTCCGACAGTGGGATTTTGATTCAAAGATGGAGGGGGCGATATTTTGTTTATGAGAGGTCTCCATGTAGAAGGTAGCCGTATGGCGTCATCTCTTTTATTAAGGCAATTTGGTCTTTTTTCTATTTCTATGGCTTCTCGGATAATTCTTGGTTTATAAAAGCGGATGGGGGCTATGGTTCTGGAGTTTTCGAAATCAATTTTGTGACCTGTATGAAGATGGTGTTGACCGAGAGCTGAAATTGAATCGGAATTGCGAACAGAAATGGAATGTTCATAAATCCTATTTTGAATTCTACGATTTGTTTGGCCTATATAGGATCGGGGACAGTCTGCACAAGGAATTTCATAAACTCCGTGCTGTTCATTTGGAATATTGTCTTTTATTGATCGGACAAGAGATGAAAGTTTTTGTTGGGGGGTAAATATTGTTTTTATTCCTCTTGGTTTAAGAATTTTGTCGATTTTGTCAGTGACACCTTTGATGTAAGGAAGAAACGCTTTCGTATGATAGGGGTCTGAGTCTTTGGATTGAGATTGAGTAGGAGATTGATGTCTGTGGATACTCCTATTGATGTGATTTTCGCGGTAGCCGTTTTGGATGAGGGCTTGTTTTAAACAAGAAAGCTCAGCGGATCTACTTGCATCATCGGAAAGGCGTATTGATCTGGATACAAGAGTATTAATGACTGAATTAATTTGTGAAGGTGGGTGGTGAGAGTTGGCATGCAAGTAACGATTGGTATGTGTGGGTTTTCGATAGACAGAGTAATGAAAACCTTGGGATTGGTGTTTCTTTATGAAAACATCGAGAAACGGTAGGGATGAATCAGTTTCCACCTCCATCGTGAACTGGATACTAGGATGTATACCATTCAGATGGGTTTGGAAAGACACCAAAGCATCCCTGCCATGGGGCCAAATGACGAATGTATCGTCAACATATCGTAGCCAACATGTGGGTTTGAGCATTGATGTGGATAGTGCTCGGGTCTCGAAGTCTTCCATAAAGATATTGGCAATCACTGGAGATAGAGGGGAGCCCATTGGGGCACCATTTATTTGTCTGTAGAATTTATTTTGGAAGATGAAATAGGTGTTGGACATACAATGTTTAATGAGAGATAAGTGGTCTTGTTGGATACTGTACTTAGTTTTCAGAATGTTTAGAGTTTCATCTATAGGAATGTTTGTAAAAAGTGAGACAATATCGAAACTTACTAGAATGTCTGACGGTGATATAGGGTATTGTTTAAGAAGTTCGATGAAATGAAAAGAGTTTTTGACGAAGGATGAAGCATTTTCGGCGAAAGGTTGTAGAGTTTTGGCCAAATACTTGGCCAATGGTTGTGTAGGGCAGTTGTATGCACTGACAATGGGACGTAGAGGAATATCGGGTTTGTGAATTTTGGGGAGGCCATATATTCGAGGTGTTCTTGAAGACTTTTCACGAGGAATTAGGGATTTTTTGATGTCAACAGGAAGAGAGGTCTTATTGATAATGGCTTTTGTTGTTTTCTCCAGATAGGTTGTTGGATTATTAGGAATTGGTTTGTAGTCTGGAGTGTTAACGAGATTTGAAAGTTTATTGATGTAAGAAGAAGTGTTTAGGATGACGGTGGCGTTTCCTTTATCGGCGGGAAGAATGACTAGATCTGGATTTGACCGAAGTTCTTTCAGGGCTTTTTTCTCGGATTGGCTAATGTTCTGAGCAGGAGGTTTTGAGTTTCTAAGAACTCTAGAGATGTCTTGTCTGGTTATTTCAGCATCTTCGGAAGATAAACTGGAGATGGCTTCTTCAGTTTGACAGATGATTGTCTCAATTGGAATGTGACTTGGGGTAACAGAGTAATTGAAACCTTTTGCTAAAGCTTGAGTGGCAGTGGCAGAAATAGGGGTATCAGAAAAGTTATGAACCACTGTAGTGGGTTCCAGCGTTGAGGTTTTTGGAATTTGTTCGGAAATGAGATGCAATAATTTGCGCTTCTGAGTTTCACTCTTAGATTCGAAAGTGTTTAGGGCTGATTGTGTATTGATACGATCGAAACTGTCCCATAATATAGGATGTACATTGAAAGAATGAATAGAAGACCAGATATTGAAAATATTTCTATTTGTGACATCTAGTTTTCGTCTAGTGGAATGAATAGCTTCACGGAGAAGAGCAAAACTGGTTTTCCTAAGAATTTGGGAGATAGAAGAAGAAGAAGTGTGGTGTTTAAGTTTCAGAAATTTGGGAATGACTTTATGGTCTCGGCAGGCTTTAAGGAAAGTTAAATCACAAAGAAGACGATTTTTACGTAGTAGTAGGTTACTATATGATTTAGTGAGCTGGTAAAATTCCTCCCCGTAGAGGCGAATAAAATGTTCGGAAAGATTTCCGCGGTTAGTACAATTAGACTTAGAGCTAAGATTAATATTATTATAAAAATTAATATTAAACTCACCAGTCTTCCGGGTTGAACCGCGTCGATATCCATTTTGCCGAGCTTTCGACATCCTCTCTGATGTCTTCCTCAGGGCTTCCGAGGTCTCAGTCTCCCGAGCCCCCAGACACTACTACACTCACTAGTCACTTCTAGTTCACTCACTAGTTCACTACTACGACTGGGACCAGGGGACGGTTCATTTATACCGTCGATGGTGACGTGGCCTAGGTGGGGGTTAGGGTGGGGATTGGCGCGAGAGTTGGCGCGAACATTTCCGACAGTGGGATTTTGATTATATACCTATATATATACCTCTCATAAACAAAATATCGCCCGGGGGGGGGGCGATATTTTGTTTATGAGAGGTATATATATAGGTATATAATCAAAATCCCACTGTCGGAAATGTTCGCGCCAACTCTCGCGCCAATCCCCACCCTAACCCCCACCTAGGCCACGTCACCATCGACGGTATAAATGAACCGTCCCCTGGTCCCAGTCGTAGTAGTGAACTAGTGAGTGAACTAGAAGTGACTAGTGAGTGTAGTAGTGTCTGGGGGCTCGGGAGACTGAGACCTCGGAAGCCCTGAGGAAGACATCAGAGAGGATGTCGAAAGCTCGGCAAAATGGATATCGACGCGGTTCAACCCGGAAGACTGGTGAGTTTAATATTAATTTTTATAAATTTTTATAATAATATTAATCTTAGCTCTAAGTCTAATTGTACTAACCGCGGAAATCTTTCCGAACATTTTATTCGCCTCTACGGGGAGGAATTTTACCAGCTCACTAAATCATATAGTAACCTACTACTACGTAAAAATCGTCTTCTTTGTGATTTAACTTTCCTTAAAGCCTGCCGAGACCATAAAGTCATTCCCAAATTTCTGAAACTTAAACACCACACTTCTTCTTCTTCTATCTCCCAAATTCTTAGGAAAACCAGTTTTGCTCTTCTCCGTGAAGCTATTCATTCCACTAGACGAAAACTAGATGTCACAAATAGAAATATTTTCAATATCTGGTCTTCTATTCATTCTTTCAATGTACATCCTATATTATGGGACAGTTTCGATCGTATCAATACACAATCAGCCCTAAACACTTTCGAATCTAAGAGTGAAACTCAGAAGCGCAAATTATTGCATCTCATTTCCGAACAAATTCCAAAAACCTCAACGCTGGAACCCACTACAGTGGTTCATAACTTTTCTGATACCCCTATTTCTGCCACTGCCACTCAAGCTTTAGCAAAAGGTTTCAATTACTCTGTTACCCCAAGTCACATTCCAATTGAGACAATCATCTGTCAAACTGAAGAAGCCATCTCCAGTTTATCTTCCGAAGATGCTGAAATAACCAGACAAGACATCTCTAGAGTTCTTAGAAACTCAAAACCTCCTGCTCAGAACATTAGCCAATCCGAGAAAAAAGCCCTGAAAGAACTTCGGTCAAATCCAGATCTAGTCATTCTTCCCGCCGATAAAGGAAACGCCACCGTCATCCTAAACACTTCTTCTTACATCAATAAACTTTCAAATCTCGTTAACACTCCAGACTACAAACCAATTCCTAATAATCCAACAACCTATCTGGAGAAAACAACAAAAGCCATTATCAATAAGACCTCTCTTCCTGTTGACATCAAAAAATCCCTAATTCCTCGTGAAAAGTCTTCAAGAACACCTCGAATATATGGCCTCCCCAAAATTCACAAACCCGATATTCCTCTACGTCCCATTGTCAGTGCATACAACTGCCCTACACAACCATTGGCCAAGTATTTGGCCAAAACTCTACAACCTTTCGCCGAAAATGCTTCATCCTTCGTCAAAAACTCTTTTCATTTCATCGAACTTCTTAAACAATACCCTATATCACCGTCAGACATTCTAGTAAGTTTCGATATTGTCTCACTTTTTACAAACATTCCTATAGATGAAACTCTAAACATTCTGAAAACTAAGTACAGTATCCAACAAGACCACTTATCTCTCATTAAACATTGTATGTCCAACACCTATTTCATCTTCCAAAATAAATTCTACAGACAAATAAATGGTGCCCCAATGGGCTCCCCTCTATCTCCAGTGATTGCCAATATCTTTATGGAAGACTTCGAGACCCGAGCACTATCCACATCAATGCTCAAACCCACATGTTGGCTACGATATGTTGACGATACATTCGTCATTTGGCCCCATGGCAGGGATGCTTTGGTGTCTTTCCAAACCCATCTGAATGGTATACATCCTAGTATCCAGTTCACGATGGAGGTGGAAACTGATTCATCCCTACCGTTTCTCGATGTTTTCATAAAGAAACACCAATCCCAAGGTTTTCATTACTCTGTCTATCGAAAACCCACACATACCAATCGTTACTTGCATGCCAACTCTCACCACCCACCTTCACAAATTAATTCAGTCATTAATACTCTTGTATCCAGATCAATACGCCTTTCCGATGATGCAAGTAGATCCGCTGAGCTTTCTTGTTTAAAACAAGCCCTCATCCAAAACGGCTACCGCGAAAATCACATCAATAGGAGTATCCACAGACATCAATCTCCTACTCAATCTCAATCCAAAGACTCAGACCCCTATCATACGAAAGCGTTTCTTCCTTACATCAAAGGTGTCACTGACAAAATCGACAAAATTCTTAAACCAAGAGGAATAAAAACAATATTTACCCCCCAACAAAAACTTTCATCTCTTGTCCGATCAATAAAAGACAATATTCCAAATGAACAGCACGGAGTTTATGAAATTCCTTGTGCAGACTGTCCCCGATCCTATATAGGCCAAACAAATCGTAGAATTCAAAATAGGATTTATGAACATTCCATTTCTGTTCGCAATTCCGATTCAATTTCAGCTCTCGGTCAACACCATCTTCATACAGGTCACAAAATTGATTTCGAAAACTCCAGAACCATAGCCCCCATCCGCTTTTATAAACCAAGAATTATCCGAGAAGCCATAGAAATAGAAAAAAGACCAAATTGCCTTAATAAAAGAGATGACGCCATACGGCTACCTTCTACATGGAGACCTCTCATAAACAAAATATCGCCCCCTCCATCTTTGAATCAAAATCCCACTGTCGGAAATGTTCGCGCCAACTCTCGCGCCAATCCCCACCCTAACCCCCACCTAGGCCACGTCACCATCGACGGTATAAATGAACCGTCCCCTGGTCCCAGTCGTAGTAGTGAACTAGAACATTAGACTAAATCTGAAATTTTAACATACGATCTTGTCGTTACACTTCATTCTCTATTTATAGAATTGCTGTCTGCTGTAAACGTTATATTTGTTTTTTTTAATTTGATTTGAATGGATTTAATTATTTATTTAAACACATAAGTAATTACGTAAAAATTAAATATAAGACCGATATAATTATTAAATTATCATGTGTCTTTTGACAGGTATCTTATAGTTGTCTAACAAAAAAAGTAAAATTTTATTCTTATTATAGAATACCTAATACAGAACTTCAAAAAACAGAAAACTTTGGAAAATACTTATTTTTTCATTATACTGTACAATCTGAAATTTTAACATACGATCTCGTCATTACACTTCATTCTCTATTTATAGAATTGCTGTGTGCTGTAAACGTTATATATATATATATATATATATATATATATATATATATATATATATATATATATATATATATATATATATATATATTTTTAACTTGATTTGGAAGTTTCCCAGAAATTGTCGGAGTATATTTCATTAACTGAAGAATTTTTTTTTTCGGTGATTCAATCTGCTCTTTCTGACTAATTTTATTTAATTCTTGTTTGCTTATTTTTAGTATGCTACTCTTAAAGTCATTCCACGGACTGTTCGTAAAATTTCGTTTAGACTTTTTTCTATATTTAATTTAGTTTCTTTTGTTTCTTAATTTTGAAATGTCTATCTTTCGTTCGTCTTATAATTTCGTTTATTATTAAATGCACTCACTAATATGTAGCATAATTATTATGCCTTCCGTAAAGTTATTGCCTTTATAGCTGTATTTTACAGATTTTTATATATTTTCTAAGATTTTTATCCACGAATATTTTCTATAATTCTTTGTAATATTTTATTATAGCAAACATTTTGCAATATCTCCAGCTCATTAAATATAAAATAACAATGTTGTGTTACCGATTCAATGAAGTAAATGTATTATAAATAATGAAACAATAACAAGGACCTTTATAAGTCCGATGCTGTATTAACTCTGTATTGTAGGGTTGTAAAACTGAACTGGGGAAGATAGCAAGATATATTACTTCAGGGCAGAAGCATACCGAATGCATACCTTCTTTGTTTCAGAATTTATTGCCCGGTCGTATTCTCCAGAAATATTATTTCTTGCAAAAAATGCTTTGTCTATACTTTCGTTGACGGCGAATCCGCTATTTGGGAATAGGAAATCCTCGAATAGAGTTTCATTGTATTAAACGATGTGAAGAAAGATAGGCATATTGTAAATTTAAAGTATCTGGCAATAGATATATGTTGTGACAGCGTTTTAAACGCCTTTTATTAAGTCTTTGTTGTAAAATGTCTTATTTTGTTTATATTTTAATAAATGATTAAATATAAGTATTTTTTAAAGCCATGTATATAGAAAAAGTTAATACGAGGTAATAATAAAGGTAAAATGAAACGGTTTGTTCCCCAAAACAGCAAAAAAAAAAGGTATATCCATGGAAGGCAACCGTAAATACCTATTTCTAACCATTTAGTCATCATCAGTACGGTACAATCAAGTTAAAGAAGAAGCATGTTAACTTGAGAATGGATCACTATTACTACAGGACCGATGCGACCAAATTATTTTAGAAGACTTTGATGGTTTTCAGGGCAACAACTAATACCAACCACGCAGGAAGCTATATCTACCTGAGGAAAGGAATGCCAAACGTTTAAAACAAATAGAAAAGGTTAACATGAGTAACTAAAAGGGTAAAATGTAATGATATGTTTCACAAAAGGGGAAAACAGAAAACAAAATAGGTATATCGATGAAAGTTAACAGTAAATACGTTTTCTAACTATTTTGTCGTCATCAGTACGGTGCAGCCAAGTTAGAAAAGTGGCTTGTTAACTTGGCAAATTATCACTATTGCTACAGGACCGATGCGACCAAATTATTTTAGAAGACGTTGATCGTTTTCAAGGCAACAACAAACACTAACACAACTTGAAAAAGGATCACTACAGGTACCAATGCGTCCAATTTTTGGCAATAGAGTTACAAGACCCTGAGATTCCTTTTCCCCTTCAGAATAATGGCTTAGGTTTTTTCTGCCGCAATTTTTAGTCCGTGCTGGGTCATTGATTTCTTTACGACGCCGCCTGCGTTCCGAACCCAGTATTTGAGATCTGGCTCATCCCGGGCCACTACCAGTACAGCAAAGTCATCCGCGAATGCGAAGGAGGTTGTACCCTTCTCTCAGATTGTTCATAGTTTATAACCCCGTCATATGCCAGATTAAGACAGGCCCTGGGGGACCCCGGCCGTCACGTCGACGATCGTGCCCTTCTCCACCATAATCCTACTCTCGGACAGATATTTCGTTGACACAATCATCAGGTAACCAGGATATTATCTCTGCTTCATTGCCTTGGCCGCCCAGCGATGTTCATATCCTCTATTGCGCAGTGCTTCGAGTACACTCACGATTGCATCAATCGTGATTTTCCCTTTACAAAAACCAAATTGTCTACGAGATAAATTACCTAATCTCTCAATCATGTCATCTATGCGTACAAGCAGCATCCTTTCATACAGCTTACCGATGCATGAAAAGAGACAGATTAGGCAATACTTTTCCCCAGCCATGAAGAGCAGTACTAACCTCGATGTTCTCCAAGGCTCAGAAAAGGTCTGTGCTTCCAGCAGTGCATTCATGTGTTCCAGAAGCCACGCAGGCTCCGCTCATCCTAGACCCTTCACCGCCTCAGGTGGTATCTGATCCAGTCCGGAGGAACTGCACTTCTTAATTGAACCTTGAGCGGGCCGGACCCTTTACCATGGATGAACTTGACAAGTTCATCCATGGTAAATGGTACGGCCCGCTCAGGTCCCTCGTGCCTTCATACTTCATGCCATCTGCCGTCCAGAAAGAGCTCTTGTGTTACCTCAAACTTCTTGTCCATAGGCATTTCGTAAGGATAATACGCATAGAACTTCTTCATGACGATCCTGTATCCCTGACCCCAGATGTCCTATCCAGCTTTACACACAGCTCCTTTCAGTGCCTTCTTTTTTCCTGTAAAGTTCCCTCTTCCTTGCGCGGTAATCTTCCTCGATCTTCTAGATGACCTCAGGGTTGATCCCTATTCTGACCCTTGCTCACGTTAACCTTCTTCTCATTGCTATACATTCATTTCTCAGGGTCTCATTCCACCAGTATGGCATCCTGTTGACATTTTGGCGACCTATCTTGCTTCCTTTCATCGCTTCTTTAATGACTCCCTCCAGGTTTTCCACCGTCGGTGATTGACCCTGCATCATGCTCACTCTCCATTTAATAAGCTCCTCTTATACTTTTTAGTCATTCCCATCGCCGTATCCTGCCGCGAGTGTCGGTGATAGGAGATCCCCAATTCGCAGCTTCTGTGTTTCCCACTTCCTGTATGATTTCGTCCATGTTCATCTCGTACTCGCCCACCGTCACGTGTTTAGAGAAATATAACAGCAGATCAGCCGCACCTTCTCCATCCGAACAATCACATATCCTTCTTTCGGCTTAATTTCATACACTTGAATTTGGCTCCGCCGTCACCAGCACATTGATGTTCTTTTCTACGTCGTTTGCTTCAAAGCGCTTTTTATTTAGAGTGAACCGTTTTCTCAGAAATAACTCAGGCAATTTAAATGTACGTTACTCGCGAAATCATTTTTTTTATAAAATTTGTATCAACTTGAGGGTAAAAATTCGATATCTTTTAATCAGAGGGTCCTATCAACAAGGTAAATCGATGTTTCCTGATTTATCCCACCTAAGAGAAGTAGGTTTTTTGGAGAAGTGCGGAAATATGAGCGGCAAACTTGTTTTCGTCTTTTTTGGGGTCCCAAAATTAATATTCTCGGTAAAAATCAGCCTGTTGGTATGATTTTTAGAGGTTCAGGGGCATTTTCGTCTCTGACGACTGGAGTATATATATATATATATATATATATATATATATATATATATATATATATATATATATATATATATATATATATGTACTTATTTTATTTTATTTATGTCAAACAATAAAACACTTTCATGGAACACTTCTGCAAATTAAAGTAGATAATTTACAACAACTATTTACTTATTGAAACTAATTTACAGATTGAAAATAAAGAGTCAGTTAAAAAAATGTTTACTTTTTTACTAAAAAGTTTTTATTCAATTTCAACACCCGCACAACACTAATTACAAGATCTATCAACCAAAGGGCTCGAACCGAAGGAAGATTTGTTGTCAGAGCGTTGAATATAAAATAAACCGTTTTAAAGTTGTTGAAAAGAGGCGTGAACCTTGATAAAATGAAAACTCAATTATCACCATATTTAATCATGTATACAAAAGTACAAAAAAGTGTTGTAATAAAATAAAGCTCCTGTTACTTTTCTGTAAATATTTAAAAAACTTTTTAGATATTTTTAAACCCTAACTTTAAATATATATACATATATATATATATATATATATATATATATATATATATATATATATATATATATATATATACATGTATATACATGTATATAATAAAGAAATAATAATTTATTAACTTAGTTTATATTGGATTGACGGTCGTACTCCTTTTCTCGATATATATATATATATATATATATATATATATATATATATATATATATATATATATATATATATATATATATATATATATATATATATATATATATATATATATATATATATATATATATATATATATATATTGCTGCTAAAATTAAGTGTGTAACACGGTATCCTCTACCATCTTTCTTTATTCTTTCGTTTTTTTCGCATATATCTTTCTAGTCTCGCATATATCTATTCTTTTTAGATTACACATCCATCTCTATTTGTGTCAAAGTAAATCGGAGGATATCTTCTCCGTTTAAAAATTATTTTATTCTCTAGATTTTAGACTCCTATGTCTGGCAATGAAACTGAAGATGATTTATAACCATTATATCTAAACACATTCTAAATAAATTTGGTGTAATTAATTATTTTTATTTATGGGTAGTTTCCTGTTTAAACGTACTCTCATTCGATTTAATATAAAGATTATTAAAGAGCATACATTCTTTTCTGTGTCTATATTTTTCTCGCAACGAATTTCAGTTAAATTGTTTATCCGAGACAGCTCAAACATTTAATTCCTCCGATCCTCATTTACATTCAAATTGTCAATCCCCATTCATTGCGTGAATCATCGTTCTTATTGTGCATCGCGAAATAACAAATTCTAAATACTTTGTTAGAGAAAAGCGGATCGGACAAAACGCTTGTGTTGATGTTAGCCGATTCTCTCCTGTTCGTACTGTCCAGCAGGGAATGGCAAATGAAATGTGGACAAACATTCATGCAGATTATGCGGTAGAGAATACAGAAGCCAACATTTGATTGGACTGTGAGATAAAACCTTCTGGGTAAGCCGCAGTGGACACTCACTGTCAGCAGGGACGTTACTTGCAAGATTTGGCGGGGCTTTCGACAGGAAGTAATAGGTAATAGTGGGTTACTCAAGGAGAAGGTTGAATATAGTATATTTCATTTTATATCAAAAATACACTAAATTTTCTGCGTTTTATACTATTTCCTTAACATTGCACTAACTCTTGCTTTTAGAAATTTAAAACCATCGAAAAAATAGAAAATAACTAAATTGATGAAATAGAGAAAAATAGAAAAAATAATAATAGTAATACCGCAGAACTGTCTCCATTCTACATTTATTTGTAATTATTCCGAAGAAAACTACCGCAAACGATTCTGACTTAGTTCCGAAAGATCAGTCTATTAGGTCGGGTCCTAAAACTGTTCTTGAAGATCATACAAACTAAAATTTATAACAGACGTAAAATATTTATAAATAAATTTATAACAGATATTGGTCCTACTCCGTATGAATTGAGGCAAGGCTGCGGTACATATAAAGCACTCTTCTCTTTGACTTTATTACTTCAAAAACGCAAAAATGCAAAATTGTCGCAAGGAAAAATGATGAATAATAAAAGATTCATTAAGAACCTTTACTTAAATCAAACAACATGGCATAAAGTGGAAAACCAAAGTAATAGAAGTTCCTAATAGAGAACCAGTGTATTAGAACAAAAAATAAAGTTGACATCAAGCAAAAATAAAAGTACTGAGGAAAACTGGACGAGAATTAAAGATATATTAAAGACCGTTTAAGAAACAAAATGTAATGGACAATTAAAAACAAGAAGAACACAAGGGTGGACGATAAAATGAATACTAAGAATCATGAATCAAAGAGGAGAAATCAGGAATGAAGATGAAAACGAATGCAAGAGGATCCAAGCAATAATCAAACAAAAGATAAGACATGCTAAAATACAATTTCATAGTAAAGAATGTAATAAAAAAACATGATATATTTCATCTGCACAAGAAATTAAAAGAGATCGTCGGAATCAAACGGAAACAGCTATCTTAAATTTGAGAAGACATAAACGGATACAGAATATTAGATATTAATGAACAATAAAAAGAATGGAAAAACTACATTTCTAAATTAGTTGAAGATGAAAGAATAGAACACAATAAATCGATTGCTATAAGAGAAAGTGACGTTACATGGCCAATACAAACAGCAACAAATGTAAAAGGCCCGATTAAGTAAGTGCTAAAATACTCTGAAAAGTTTTTGGGAGAAAATGGAAAGCATTATGTGGTGTCTCTTTAACATGATAATATATGACACTGGGATGGTATCAACTAATTCGCTTAAGTCGAGATTTGTCATAATACTAGAGAAACATCGTGCAAAGATATGCAGTGATTATTGGACAATAAGTCTGATGAATCCTGTTTTGAAGATGTTTCTGTAAGTAATAAATAGCAGAATATACACGATATTAGAGGAGAAAATAGTCAATACTCAATGCGGATTTGGGAGTGGCTTAGATAGGAGAGAAGCCTTGTTGAGTATCCATTAGAAATATTGATAATTTCTGGATTGGACAAAAAGGTTTACGAATAATTAAAAATCGATACTACATCAATTCACAAGAATAAAAATTAAACAAGAACTGTCTTATAAAATAAATATAAAATGAGGAGTGAGACAAGGCTGTATACTATCGCCTTTTCTCTTTAAACTGTATTCAGAAGAAATATTTAAGGAAGCCCTAATGAAGTTAGCAAAGAAAACTATATACATGATGATGGTATAAACGTCGAGACGCGCTACTGGTCATAGTGGAGAAACTCGAGTATCTCGGCAGCAATTTCAATGTCAGCTAGGATCCAACCGTAAAACTTAAAAACTGCATATACCAAGCCCGAGCCACTTTTGTAAAAATAAGGAACGTACTTTGCAGACACGATTTTAGTATTAACCTTCGCGTTCAAATGACATATTGCTATGTTTTTCCAGTGCTACTGTTTGGAGTCGAACCGTGGACTCTAAGTAAGGCGATGCTTAAACGCTTGAAAGCCTTTGAGATATGGTTATACAGATGACTACTACAAATAAGCTGAGTTGACAGAGTTAGAAATGAGGAGGTCCTTACACGCCTGAACCAAACAACACAACTGCTCAATATAATAAAGGTATGTAAGCTGGAATAATTCGATTACATTACGAGATACCCTGAAAAATATGAACTTTTACATCTGGTCATTTAGGGAAAGATCCAAGGTAAACATGGTACTGGTAGAAGAAGAACATCATGGCTGACCAATCTATGAAAATGTTACGGAAAATCGACTACATCATTATTTAGAGCTGCTGTCAATAAAGTCACGATAGCGAATATGATAGTCAACATGATATCCAATGATTGATAATGGCCATGGAACTAAAAGAATAAGTGGATATATCGAGTTTTTCTAGGCAAGATGTTTACTGAAAAAAATCACCTGATTCTACTCACGATCCTGTAGCTAGCGCAATTTTTAGAAACCGTTTCAGATTTATTATGCAGAATATCCATTGCTATAGCAATGCAAAATTGGATAAACAAGACAAATTTTTAAAAGTTCGATCTCTGATTGATACAATAATTCAAAGATTTATCGATTTAACAGCAACAGACAAATATCACAGCCTAGATAAGTCTATGGTTCCGTATTATGGAAAATATGGATCTGAGCAGTTTATCCGTGGGAAATCTATTACATAAGTTACAGAGTTTTGGTTAAAAAATCTCTGCCAAACTTAATTTTTGTACATTATTAAGCCTACAAATTAGATATTTCAAAAATACAGTTTTGGCCCTCTCTGGATTAAAGATTCAACGCTAAAGATTCGAAATTTTAGTCTTGTTCCAGTTAATAATGCGAAATGGATAGCTAAGTGCAGAGCATGTATGGAAATCTAATGTCTTAAATATATTTCTACAGAAAATCATTCTCATTATTTTTCATATATGACAGAAATATGTTCTTTACGTTAATTATTGGGAATAAACCACAATTTTAATTAAAAAAAATGTTACTTTTAATGTTTCGATTTCTACCTAAAGAAGTAAAACAGATAATAAAGAATGAGATACAACCCAATAAGGCTCCGGGATTCGACCTCATAACGGGTAAGATCCTCCAGGAACTAACCAATGACTGTTACAGAATAATCACTATGATCTTTAATGCTATGCTTAGTCTGCATTACTTCCCTCTGCAATGGAAAGTGGCACAGATTATACTCATTCAAAAACCTGGTAAAGGTCCAAAAGATGTAAACTCATACCGACCGATTAGTCTACTCCCAGTCATCTCTAAGGTCTTCCAAAAACTTCTGCTACGAAAAATCAAACCAATATTGGACGAAAAGTGGACGACCTGACCATCAATTCGGTTTTCGTAACCAACATGGTACAATCGAACAAGTTCACAGACTATACACAACAATAAGAAGTAGTCTCCAGAACAAGCAATACTGTACTGCCGCTTTTTTAGACGCCTCTCAAGCTTTTGACAAGGTGTGAGATACAGGACTTCTGTACAAATTAAAGAAAAATTTACCTTACCCTTACTTTAAACTGCTTCAATCATACCTTACAGAAAGGAGATATCTGGTAAAATATAGTGAAGCCTATACAAAACTCTACCCCATCCTATCTGGTGTACCTCAGGGTAGTGTGCTCGGACCGATTCTGTACCTGATATATACGGCTGACTTGCCAATAAGCAATAACCTAACGCTTGAAACATTCGCAGATGATACTGCTTTCTTGGCCTCTCATAGCAACCCAATAATAGCATCAGAGAGACTGCAACTACATCTGAACAAAACAAATGAATGGCTTAAACTCTGGAGAATTAGAGTAAACCCCTCAAAATCCACACAAATTACATTCACTCTAAGAAGAGGTACATGTCCACAAGTTAACCTCAATGGACATCCTTTGCCCCAAAAGCATGACATAAAATACTTAGGTATTCACCTTGACAAACGTCTAGCTTGGACCAAACATCTATGGACGAAAAGGCTTCAATTGGGAATTTTATACAGAAAACTTTACTGGATGTTGGGAAAAAACTCTCACCTATCGATTGACAACAAGCTGCTGATATACAATACAATAATAAAACCCATTTGGACATATGGCTCACAGCTAGCAAATCTAATATTATGATAATACAAAGATTCCAATCCAAAACTCTGAGAACAATCGCTAATGCACCTTGGTATATCCAGAATGATGCAATACATAGAGATCTTCAGGTACTAACAGTCTCTGAAGAGTGCAAAAAAACTTCTGAACAATATCAAAACAGGTTGCGGGTGCATCCTAATACCCTGGCACACAATCTTCTCAACAACCAACAAGCGCAGAGATTGAAGCGAAATGACCCCTTGGACCTACCTCACCGATCCTGACAGAGCCCACAGCAGTGGGAGTTACGCCTTCAACAGCACCCAGCCATTGTGATCAGTGCCGCTTTTAGTGTTCGCGTATCAGTGTATGTGCGCATCCTACCGGTAAAAAGCCAATTTGTGTCGTGATGATTTGGTCACTGGACCATACATCTCTCCTAACTCTGGACCTAAAAATTTTACTTATTGTTTTCACTGCAAAACAGATTGTAAAAATCTTAAATGTTAATAAAAAAAAAAAAAATTTCTACCTCGAAAATTATTGTAAAAATACGATATCAAATTTTCCGAACTTTGAAACGTCAGCATTAAATATTTTTAATTAAAAGCGTAGTTTATATCCATTAAATATAGCAAATAACAAAAATACCACATGGCAATGATTTCTGAACCATAAATATTTCTGTTGACCACTTATTTTTTTTGGTTATTTATATACTTTCGTACCACTATCGTGATAGCCATTATTAAAGCCTAGCCTTTTGTTCACTTTTACGCCGAGTTTAAAAAAAATTTATTTATTTTCCTCGAGCATATTACCAGATTACCATTTTATTTTCCACGTCGTTCCGGTGGGTTAGCGGTCTCTAAGTCACCAGGCAACGCACAGATATACACTAGTCGCGAAAATATTCCATTATGAGATTTCTGCGCGGATTGGTGTGAGTAGATTGGTAAAGTAGTATTGGTTTAAATACACAAAGACGCGAAATTACTGGTCGTCGTGGTACGTTTCCTTGCCGGTCGTTTCGGTCAAGTGCACGCGTACCTTTAAACACTGTTGGTCAATTTGGTGAGGCTAAGCCTCTCCACTCAAAATTCGTAATAGAGACAATTTCTAATCTTCTGTTTTTTTAAAACCCCTGATTCTCTGACCACACTTTGATCAAAATATCGTGTTTGTGTTTTACAATTTAAAAGTTTTTTCAATATTTTTAAAACCTACTGTTGGTGTTTAAGTTGGTTATCTTAACCTATTCCTAGAACTTTTTTGAACTATGTAAGTGAAATATTGAAAGTAAATGCATTTTACACAGTAATATTTTGAAGAGTTTATAAAACTAAAATATCAACTATTTAAAAATTAAGGTTCTGAAACTGTTTTCTTGTGGCCTGTCTAACAAAACACAATAATTTACTTGGACATGCCACAAAAAAAAACAGTTTTAGAACTTTATTAAATAACAGGTATTGGTAACAGCGTTACGAGTGATTTTGGAAAGACTCACTTTATAAGAAATTGGCTCATGTAGAGAGTTCCTAAGACGTTGCCATAATAATAACATCATTTCCAAAGGCCTGAAGCTAATGCCATCCTTCTCAAGCAGAAGACTGGACTTCTCAAAATCCACTTTCATATCTTTCCGGCCTCACATGGTTATTGCTTATGTTATACACTCTCAACAGAGCATATATAGCATAAATAATCTTTTTGAACACGATTTATAGAGTGGAAATCAAAACTTCAAATTTTAGCTAATCAAAAATGTAACTATAATTACAATCAATTGTGGCTTAATCCGATATAAACACAATATTTAATATTTAAATAGCGTTATTTTTGTTTCTTATAATTCTTTTGTCTTGGTATTACTAATAATGTAAAAGGGTTTAACTCGGAATAATATGTTGGTATTCCCAACACTTTCATTTCATATTTTTTGGATGTAAATTTATCGAAAGCAAAATTTTTATGTTATATATCAGAAAATCATCATCATCATTAGTGGTGCTGCAGCCTTAGTTGAGCGTCGATCTTTCCCAGTCTATTCCGCCAGTCGTTTTTGTTCATTGCCAACTCTCGTCAGTTTGCTGCTCCGATCTTTCTTTCGTCCTCGAACATACCATTCCTCCATCTCAATCTTGGTCTACTTTTACTCTTATTTCCTACTGTTACCGCTAATAGGGTTCGTCTGGGTGGGTAATTTTCATTTGCTCTTGATACATGCCCAGCCCATGTAAGCCCACCTATTTTTATGAAAGATATTATATCTCTACCATTAACTATTTCTTTATACCTCTCGTAAAATTCGAAATTATATCGCCTTCTCCAAATACCATTCTTACAGATTGCACCAATTATTTTGCGTAGTATCTGCTTTTCGAAGCCGAGCAGGCGAATTTCATCTGTTTTGGAGATGGCTCAAGTTTCTATATCAGTAAAATAGTTTTATTTATAATTTCTAGTAAAATTTTTTACATCGCGCGTTTAGACAATTCACATAACCCAACAAGCAAGAACTAATAAAACCGCGAGAGAAGTGAGTGAATGTAGTGTTAAAGTGCTGATTTAAAATCATTTGTAAACGTCGAAATATTGTGGTAAAACCAGTAGACCATTTTAACATCGATACTTTGCGAAGTAAAAACATGCGCAAAACCGTGGAAATATCATTTATCTAACAGAGTTCACCAAATTGTTATTTAACTTCGACTAGGACATACCTACCCGACGTACTCACGGGCATGTAGTAAGTCACACTAACACACCTTTATGTGAAAACTACAATGTTTTACACATGTTAGGCAAGTACTTGTAGAATGTCCAAAACATTAACGACGGACCAACCACTTAGTCGCAAGTGAAATTTTAAGAGCCAATTGCAAAATTCAACATTTGATAAAATTCTGAAAGATTAGAATAAATCAAATACGCAATTAAACTTCGTAAACCCTAGGGTTTTACCCAACATAACCGTAGGTAAAACCAAAAAACTTTTAACCGGAAATGACATCAAAACCAAAAACAAATATTCGAGCTTAACTTTTTAATATGCTTCGATTGATATATCACGTGTACTATTTCTGCGAATATATTGTAATACTTTCGGTTACAACTTTTTAACCGAAAGTGCTATATTTAATCCCACCTTGCTACGGTGCGTCGAATAATACATTGCTTCTACTATTTCGGCGATTTTAAAACAGTACTTTCTGTTGCAACTCTATAATCGGAAGTGAGATTCGAAATTTCTCATCTTTAATGCAATAAGCCTTTATTCGACGCCTTATTTGTCATTCTATATATTCTAGTAACGGAGGAGTTTGTTTACGGGCGGACAGATGGAAGGACAGACATGCATGAAACCGGAGGTACATATTTGTTCTTATTTTGCTGAAACGCGTCGATTAATATATCTCTTGCACTATTTCCGCAAAGTTATAAAACACTACTTGCGGTTGCAACTCTGTAAGTCCGAGGTCAAATTGTTAACCTTTAGTATCATCTTTTTTCAGCGACTTTAAAACAGTATTTCCAATTGTAACTCTGGAACTAGAACTATGAGTTCAAATTTCTAACCTTTAATATCGTTTTTGTGTTATTAGTTTTCATTCGACATACCATTTATCATTGTATCTGTTTTAATACCAGAGGAGTTGTGTTTACGGACGGATGTACAGACATTTTACATTTCTATGTTATGAAATGGGTGAAATCAACAAAATTTAATATTTAGAAGTAAATTATCTTATTATCATCATCATAATCATTGTGTTAATGCTACTGTCTTCTGTTGAACTTTGGTCTAATCAAAGCTCCTTCATGTTTCAGTTCCCAGTAATTTTGTGGTCGACCTCTGCTGCACGTCGCTATTTTAATATTATTTTGGTCTATAATATCGTTTGATGTTCTCGCCATATAACCTGTTCATCTCCATTTTCACTATGCCTTTGACTTCGCTCTTGATCTGATGGTGTTATTGGGTATTCCGACTCTTTAAGTGATTCCAAGTATGACTATTTCCATATCTCTTTGGGCCAGTCTTAAATTTTCGACTTTATTTTTTGTTCATTTTAATGTCTCCGGTCTGAACCAGTAACACTCATTGTTCATATACTTGACCATTTATACACTTGCGTATATTACTCTTATGCGTGTAGTTGTTCCTTCCAATTTGTATTTCGCGCCTGGGTATTTGTATACATATAATTATGTTTCTTTTATGTCGAGGTCGCCTATTCTGATTTTTTGTGCGAGCACTAAACTTGTAATTATTAATGTTTTACATTAGGTGTTTTACATTTATTCAGTAACTAACTTTTAATGGGGCCTTTAATACTTCGTAAATCTTCTGTTTTTTATTAGCGATGTTGTATGTGATAGGAGTTATGTCACCTGTAAATCTAAGGTGAGTTAACCTTTTGCCATAGGAATTGATGCATATGTTTTCCTAGGATAGTTATTGAATTGCGGATTCGAGGACAGTTGAAAAAGTTTTGGCCAAATAGTATCCCGTTCTATAACCCGCCTGCCTACGTGAATGTTACTTCTTGCTTCATAAAGTTTTACAGTTGTAGTGGCATTACTGTATAATGTGTATTCTAGAAACCTTATGTATTTGTAATTATTCTACATTCTTTCAGTGTTGCCATTATAGATGCTAGTTCAATCCTATCTCATTTTATATCTGACCAACTCGAAACATCAATAAAACACTTAAAATGTGTAATATTTCCATAAGAAATATAATTAGACCAAGGCGGATCTGTTTTGAGGTGGATTTGAGAGGTATCATTCTGATTTTTACAGAAAAGGTTATGTGATAACTTCAGTTATAATAAATAACTTATCCTCGCTCTTAACTAGGTCGGTAATATTAATAAAAAAATTAAAATATTTAACAATTACTAAAAGCATCAGTAGAACAAAAAAGCAAGTATTTTTTTCTACTTTCCTTACTTATCTTAACTTGAAATCGATTCAGTTTGAAGCGAAGTCGTAATGAAACGAACTAGCGATAATTAAATTTTTTATAATATACGACTGATGTAAAATGTTTTAATTTATTAGGTTTGCTGTAAAATAACAATAAATACAAAAATAAGTGGGAAACAAGCATGTTCTTAATCAATGTTTTTCAACCACTTAGATTACACTACGGAATAATAAATAACTAGAAAACCATTATAACATATTTAAACAGTCCCCCAAATTTTAATAAATCAGGTTCAACAGATTGCTCGTTAAAATTTTGCAATCCAATTTTTTCCTAAATTGAAATTTTTCAAAATATTGCACAACAAAAACTAGACCAATTGGAAATTTGCCAATTTTTTGACATATAAAAAAGCACTCAGTCTATCTACCGTACTTTATAGGATTAAAATCAGGTTTTTTAAGAGGCCTCAGGAATGCTTTAAATTTAAATGACTCGGTCAGACGCTTCTTTTAAAAGAAAAAAAGTTAAATTACGAGCAGTGGTTTCTGAGATACAACCGGTCAAAGTTGACCAGCATTTGCGACGAAGATATAAATACATAATAGGAAGGAACAATTACCTTTTTCTTTCGGAGCACTTTCTCGATAAAAATATTCATTACATATTATTATAATAGGATCGGTATTTCCTGTGAAAAAACTAGGTTAAAAAAATTTAATTTCAAAGTATAAAATCGCTATACGTAAAAAAATGCATTTTTGTATTGTATATGCTATATAATTTTCTCCTTTTTCCTTTGATGCATTCATCATCATCATCAACCTGTGTGCGTCCACTGCTAGACGTAGGTCTCTCTCAGCTATTTCTATCTGTCTCCGTCTTATGCAACTTGCATCCAGTTATTGCTAACACGCTTTAGGTCGTCAGTATATCTAATTGGTAAGCGTCCTCTGCTCCGTATTTCTTCTAGTCTTGGTCTCCACTCGACAATATGTTTTGTCGATCGGTTGTCTGATAATCTGGAGATGTGTTCTGCCCCATTCCATTTTAGCGATGCGATTTTTTTAAAGGCGTCTGTTGTTTTTCTCCTACGACCCAACATCTGGCGCTCCATAGCCCTCTGAGTCACGCGAATCTTATTCATTACCTATTTTGTGAGTGTTCATGTTTCCGCTATATAAGCGAGTACAGGTAACCCACATTGACAAAGATTTTTCTTTTGTGGCATATGGGTAGATCCGATTTAAATACATAGTTAAATTTAACAAACGCTGCCCAGGTTAACCCTATGCGACGTGGAAGCTCACATGTCTGGTTATCTCTGCCCAACTGAATTTCATGTCCTAAGTACTTATACGATGTAGTCTGCACAATATCCCTTCCATCAACAGCAATATTTTGATTTGGCATCATATTAGTCATTATTTGCGTCGTGTTGATATTAATCTTTAGTCCGACCTCCAAGGAAGCGTGATATAATTTTTCAAACATTATTATTGCATCATCCATACGATCGGCTATCGGCTAAAAACGATGTCATCTGCTAATCTCAAATGACTGAGCTTCTCTACATTTATGTTAATACCATGCTCTTTCAGATTTCAGATGTGCCTTCTTACAAGTATGTTCTAAAAGTATCGTGAATAGCTTTGTAGAGACGGTGTCTCCTTGCCGTACTCCTGGCTGTTTACAGAATTTATTTGTTTTTTGTTCAGATAGTCTTACGCTAGCTGTGGCATTTTGGTAGATATATTTAATTATGTTAGTGTAGAGATGGTCTATTCGGCATGCTGTTAATGCTTTTAAAATTTTCTGATGGTTTTTGGCATCCAATACTTTCTCGTAGTCGACAAATATTAGGGCCAATTGTTTGTTATATTCTGCAGACTTTTCTATTAGGTTCTTTATTACTAGTAAGTGATCGTCAATGATGACAGAACACAAAAACCACCATAACTGGGAGACCATTTGTATGGCCCAAGTATTTTGAAAGCTGAAATTGTACACGCTATCAAACTATTAAAAAGTAACAAAACCCAAGTACCAGATGATATGTACGCAGAAACAATCAAGTTACTTAATGAAGAAAACCTAGACATTATTGTCAAGCTCTTTAACGACATTTGCGATAAGGGCCAGATTCCAAAAGATTGGCTTCGCTCTACATTTATCGCCCTACCAAAAACACCACGTGCAAACTTCTGCAAGGACCACCGACTAATAAGCCTAATGAGTCACTGTTTAAAACTTTTCCTGAGAATACTGCACATTAGATTGTTTAAGAAATGTAAAGAGGTCAGTGGATGAAGTCAGTTTGGTTTCAAAAATGGACTTGGCACGAGTGAAGCGATCTTTAGTATACAAACTTTAGTACAGAATTGTTTAGATCAAAGAAAGGATGTTTTTGTCTGTTTCATCGATTATGAACAAGCATTCAATAATGTAAAACACGAATTGATGATAAAATCCCTACAAGAGTTGGGATTGGATGATAAGGATGTAAGAATTATCGCCAATCTGTATTGGAACCAGACAGCAACAGTACGTCTTCAAAATTTCAACGAAACAGAAGATTTCTCCATTAAAAAAGGAGTAAGGCTCCTAATAATAAGGGTATTAAAATTAACGGCATATTTATTAATAACATCAGGTATGCCGATCATACAGCCATAGTGGCAGATAACATCAAAGATCTTCAATTTCTTGTAAATGATTTAACTCTTGCAAGTGAAGCTCTAGGTTTTAATATAAATATCAAGAAGACAAAAACAATAATTATAAGTAGAAATGATTACCCCAACGCAAAGACATGTCTCTGGAGAAGAAATTGAACAGGTCAGGCAATTTAAATACTTGGGTTGTTTGCTAAACGAGGGTTGGGACCCCGAGAATGAAATAAAGAGCAGAGTTGAACAAGCCAGAAATGCTTTTTTGAGGCTTCGTAAGTTTCTGACTGATCGCAAATTGGATTTCAACCTCCGACACAAGATGCTTAAATTTTACGTGTGGCCTTTTCTCTTGTACGGAATGGAAGCATGGACGTTAAAGGTCAGTTCTATTAACAAACTTGAAGTATTTGAAATGTGGTGCCTGCGTCGAATGCTTAGAATATCATGGACGGACAGGGTCAGAAATGAGAAAGTAACCAGAAGAGCGGGCTTACAGGATAGGTAACTTTTTAATTATGTAAAAAGTAAGAAGACTGCATACTTGGGACACATATTACGAGGAGAAAGATATACTTTTCAGCAACTGATACTCGAAGGGAAGATAGAGGGTAGGAGAGGTCTGGGACGTATAAAAAGGTCATGGCTGGGCAATATTCGACAATGGACAGGAATCCACAGCTATGAAATGCTTCGCAATGCTGCTAAAAACAGAGTTATTTAATCCTGACTATTTAACATCTCACCTGACAAGACGATGTAAGGTGGACGCCTACGCAGAAATGCACGGCACCTTAAAAAGAAGTGATCGTTAGTGTTGTAATCCGATCTAAATCCAGCTTGCCCTCTAGGCTGATAGAAGTCTAATTTAGCGTCCAGTCTTTTTTTGATAATTTTTGTGAAATGTTTATATATGTGTGAAAGCAAATTGATAGATCAGTAGTTTTTAAGATCGGTTATGTCGCCTAGCTTGTGTAATAAAATAATGACTGCATTGTTCCATTGAGAAGGAGTTTTTCCTTGGTAGATGCATTTGATGAAAAGCTTGTCCAAAGCCTGGATAATTTTATTTCCACCTAGTTTGACCGCCTCGATGACTACTCCCTCATCGCCAGGGGATTTGTTGTTTTTTATTTTTAAAAGTGCCGTTTTCATTTTGTATGGAGTTATTTTTGGCATTTATTCTGATCCCTGGTTTGTGATTTTGGGCAGGGGTTGATCTTGTCTTTCGACGGTGCTCGCATACATTTCGCGCTAAAAAGATTTGACCTCGAACCTCAAGGATTTTGGTTCTATCAGTATTAATGGTTCCATCTTGGTTTTTTATTTTGTACATATTTTTGTTGCCTATGTTGTTCGTATTTTGCCTCAAAATTTTAAACTTTTAAACTTTTTTTTTCTTGAATCATTTTAGTTATTTCTCTAGTATTGTTTTCTCTTACGTCTTTTTGGATTGACTGGTGGATATCTTCATTTAATTTCTTCATTGTTATAATAACCTATTAGCTTTTTGGTGTTTTGGCTTAGTTTTTCTTTATGGGTCAGTACGGTTGGGCAGCAATCCCTTTTCGTTTTTTTTAAAACCTATGTTATGCCATCATTTACTTGATCTACTACTATTTCATCTTGCATGTCTTGTATATGACTGGTTAGTTTATCTTCTTACAGATCGTTGTTTTCTGAGGGAACCCATTTCTTTTTTCTTGTTTTAGGATCACCTTTGTTTTTTTTTTAATTTGACATTTATTAGTATCTTAGCTCGGATTATTCTGATCGCTTCCAATTAAAAATCTGTTGAGTACTTCGATGTCTTTGATTATTTCTTTTCTATTTGTTATGATACAATCTATTTTATTTTTGACACTATCATCTGGGCTGATCCATTTCCATTTTCGCTGAGGCTTTTTATCAAGTGTAAGAAGTTAAACAATCTTTGCCATGGTACATTTTTTTTGCCATTTCCATACTTACCTATTGCTACTCGTCATCTTGTTTAAACCATATTTTCGCATTAAAGTCGCCCATAATTATTGTGTGCTCATGTGGCATTTAAAGCATAAAATTCTTTAATTTCTTCATCCGAGTGGATTGTCGTTGGAACATATATCTGGATTACGTTAAGGTTATATCTTCTATTTAGTTTGAAGATCAGATATACGGTCCTGGGGCTTATGCTGATAATTTCAACTATATTTTGTGTCTGATTTCTATGTATAATGAATCCTACTCCACGATTTGTAGTGTCTTTCTTGAGAAAAATTTTCTCAAACGTGTACCTTTTAACGCTATAAATACAGGCATTTTTATTTATAAACTTTAAAATTATTCAAACAATCTTTGTTTTAACAAATTAAATTTTTTAATAATTTTTTCATACCAATTAATAAAAATGAACTTCACAACTCCTTATTTATACATCTTCCACAATTAATACGGACGGGTAAAATCTAATACAATCGCGACGGAGGTGGACAAAAAATATTATTTCTAAAAAGTTTAGGCAATGGACCGGAATGTCATCAACTGATTTTTTGGAACTGCAGTTAACAAAGCTAATTGAAGCAATATCAGCGTAGCATTCAAAGAGGATAATTATTGGAAGAAGAAAGGAGAATTTAAAAAAATGACATACATGTATGATATACTGTCAGATTATTCCTATTTAATTAATATCTTAACCTAAGCTTGACTAACCATACGAATTCGCATTTGCTCATTAATTATCCTTTCCTATGATTAATTAAAGCTCTATTACACTGTTAGAAGTGATTTAATCTAATATTGATAAGGATTGGTCAATATTCCCTAAGAGCCGTCTATGTAATAATGGTTGAGTTAATCAAAGTGAACTCATTCAGTTCGAACAATCCAAATTTCATCCGGATATTTGAATAGTGCCATAACTCAAGTTCATTCAAATGAAAATAATGAAACAGTTGGGATTTGTTTTTTTCTTAACCAATGGTTAATTTTAAAGAGTAATATTTTGATTTCGTGTCAATAAAAAGACAAAATAAAAAAACACGCGATTATGAAAAGTCAGTAAATAATTATATTGGTAATTGGTAATATTGGATAATTACATTGATGTAATAAAATTAATTACCCAAAATAATAGATAATTGCAAAAATTCTTATCGAAAATACAGTATGTAAATAACATCTTCAACACACTGGAGTATCTATTTATTTCTTTCAACCGATAAAGTAATTTTATGATTGTAGCTTCGATAAAATTCGTTAAGCCTGTGTCTTCTTTGTAGATTGTTTGGTTTTTTTTTTATATGAAAATTGCTGTAGAATAGGGATAGCCCATTGTTATGTTGAAGACTCCTGTTGTAAAAGAAGCGAATACAACTCACTGTCTTTAAAATAATATACAGGGTGGTCCTTAAGTTATTGTACAAAAAGAAACACTAGATTCTACACTTTAAAATATTACTATTTAAGCCAACTTGCTTTAATAAAATATTAACATTAAGAAAGATACAGGGTGTTAAAGTGGAAATTTAATATTTTATTTTTCGCTATAACTTTCATGTTTGTGAACATTTATGTATAAAAATTTAAACTGGATGCTCTGGATTAGGAAAAATTATAATTTGATGCCACTTTGATGTAGCTGATAGAGTGTTACTAAAAAATATTCTATTTTTATAAATTAAAGGTAGTATAGTCGGACCAGCTCTTTAAGATTTTGTTTAAATCCAATATATACCCGGAGAGTGGGGTGGGTAAAATGTTATGGCCCAATTTATTGAATAATGCCGCGTGTCAGACCATTAGCCATAACCCAGCGGAGGTGTTGTTGTCACCTATCTATGGTTGTCACCTGTCAAGAACTACACTTTGTTTATAGTTTAAATTTTTATTCACTAGTGAAATTAATTGTAAGAAGGCTTAGAGCAAATAATATGGATTATTACAATGATTTGAATAACCCCAGCGTATATATATATACCTTAGGTGTACACTACTTTATCAACGGTAAGTTTCTAACTTAATATTATATCACACTGTTTGTATTTTGTGGTAATTTATTCCTACTAAGTTTCTAACACTAACTTAACTAAATTAAATAAACCTTGTAATCTATACCCCTAATTAGTAACTAAATATCTAACTTTACTTGTGGTCTAACTTAATCTAATTATACTTTAAACTACAAAATTATAATTTAAGGTTACTTTTGTTTCAGATATTAATAGTTTCAATTATCTAAACGTCTGGTGGAAGAGAAGGTTATTATAAATACATCAGTTGTATGTAACCACAGATAAACTATTTGAATATGTGACTAGTATTATCCCAAATATGATAAGGTAGACAAGATGGTTGCAGGGAAGGTAAAATGGTTAATTCTCACCAAGTTTATTGTTTACTTTCCTTCTTAGGGTCTATAGCTTGGTCTTCTATATATCCAATAACCCTACGATCAGCTTCTTGAAGTTGTAGATCCAAACGACGAACAGCTTGTATGGAAGCCAATAAAAAGTAAACACCAAATGGAAGATTTGAAGGAGGAGACGAATATAAAATAAAAGTATAAGGTCGTTGATGTAAGGTGACCTTAATGTAAAATATATCTCAATCAAGAATTTAATCCGCTATAAGCGCCTATTTTACAAATAGAATTGATTCCTGATCCTGTTGAGGTGAAATTGAGTTTAAAATCCAGAAATTTCCTGTATATTCAGTACCCTTGGCACATGTGAACCCAAAAATCTCAACTTTTTACCTCAAAAAAAACAACTCAAAAAACCCACAAATCCAACTTTTAAACGAACTGATGACAAGATCCTGTCTCCAACCTATTAGGACCAACAATTCAAAGTAGAACTTTTAGTTCCATGAACCAATAAATTGACCTTTAGAAGTTGATGTCAAACAACCTGTAAGAAGAGGCTAAATGTCATGTCACTCAAGATAAGCATACCATGCCATTAACCTAACAGTTGACAGTTTTGATAAAGAAAACATTTGATAAGAAAACAATAACCTAAAGAAGAACAATTTGAAAGATACTACCAGAAGAAAAATCAAGCCCTTTATGAAACTATAACTAAGTAAGTTTTTATAAAATAAATTCAAATCCAATTTATTGTCTATTTTTTTTCTAGTTTCATTGACCACATAAGGAAAATAAACAAAGGAAATATTAAACCTGTAACAACTCTCCCCTAACTACAAAAAAGGTTTTCCTCAAGAAAACCGTAATGGAGCCATTAAAATAATTAAAATTTGTATAAATATAAGAAGATCATTAATGCTATTCTAAGTCTGAATCGCCAGTTTTATCGGCATCTGGTGGGTGACTTTTTAAATCTTTCGCATGCCATACTCCTAAGTTTCGTCCTTTATTGTCTTTCAGTTCATAGGACCATGGAGATAGGATCCTGGTAATGTGATAAGGTCCTTCAAATTTTGGGGCCAATCCCGATGTTATTCCTTGAGCTTTATTTGACAAGGTGTATACTCGTTTCCAGACTCGTTGGTTGAGTGTGAACTTATCATCTCTTCTTCTAAGATTATAGCGAGTCCGACTCTTCTTAAAAGCAGTTTGAATTCGTTCAGCTACATCCTGAAATACCTCCAGAAGTGCTTTTGATCGAGATAAGGGGTCGTAGATATCGTCGAGAATTTCCAAGGCTGTGTTGTCTGAACCTCGAAGGTTTAGCTCTCGGGAAAACATAATAAAATTTGGGGTCATTTGGGTGACCTCATGGCGACCAGACCGCATAGCACAAGCAACCTTTTGCAAGTATGTATCCCAAAGGCGATGGTTCTTTTCCACATAGGCACTCAACATGGTCTTGAGTACTCGATGATATCTCTCAACAGTGTTTCCTTGAGGGGAATAGTTTGAAAGGTAACGTTTTTCTACACCATACTTGTTCAAAATCGTATTGACCTGATGACTATGAAACTGTTTCCCATTGTCCATAATAATCTTTTCAGGTACCCCAAATAGGAGAAATACGTTATCTTCTATATGTTCTGCGATTTTTGAAGAGGTGGCGTTTCGAAGAGGAAAGAACAAAACAAATTTGCTAAATACATCACAGACCGTGAATATGAAGGTGTATCCTGCTGACGAACGGGGAAGAGGTCCAACTAGATCTAAGCTCAAAATTTGCCATGGACGTGAGGTAGTCGGAGTCATACTTAGCATCAGCCCTCGTGGTGCTTTCTGTTCGGGTTTAGTTTTGAGGCAAGTTTCACAGCGACGAATATAACGGGCAACATCTGCTTTCATTTTTGGCCAATAATATTTTTGATTTATCCTACCCAAGGTTTTATATACACCCTGATGTCCACAAGTGACGGGTGCATGATGATCATGAATGAGAGAAGTGCGATTTTCTTTGGGAATTACTAATTTCCATTCTTGAATTCGGCTGATGAGGTTCGGATACGGAACCTTGGCTAGTTTATAAAGTTGTTCATTCTCAATTCTCCAATCGGGATATTTATCTGGAGTCTTCTTTATTTTTCCTAGCTGACGGATGTACCAAGAATCTTTTATCGGAGGATTAAACGGAGTGGTTTGTATGGTTTCGACGCAAGGAACTGATCGGGAAAGAGTGTCTGGTACTACATGTTCTGCTCCTTTCCTATGTATAATCTCAAAATCATACTGTTGTAGACGTACTGCCCATCTGGCTACACGACCGGCCTGGTCCTTAAAGTTGTACAGCCATTTGAGGCTGTAATGATCGGTAATTACCTGAAATCGCGTTCCTTCCACATAGGGTCTGAATTTCTCTACGGCATGCTATACCGCTAGGCATTCCTTTTCGGTGGTTGTATACCTACGTTCTGCCTTACTAAGAGATCGGCTTAGGTAGGCGATTACTTTCTCTCCGTCATCGAATTTCTGAGATAATGTTGCTCCGATACCATAATCACTCGCATCTGCTTGGATTATAAAGGGCAGATCGAAATTAGGACAGGTAAGTATTGGAGCTGATATCAGATGTTCTTTGATTTTCTGTAAGGCAGCCGTGCATGAATCGACCCAACAAAATTTAACATTTTTATGAAGTAACGCTGTCAACGGGGCGATAAGGGTGGCGAAATTCGGTATAAAGCGGCGATACCAGGATGCCAGTCCAATAACTCTACGAACCTCTGAGGTGGTTTGGGGGTTTGGGATGCCAACAATTGCTTCAACCTTTTCTGGGTCCACAAGTAAACCAGATTCATTACCTACATATCCCAAATATTTAAGTTCTGGTTTACAAAAATGGCATTTCTCTCGATTGAGCGTCAAACCCGCATCTTTAAGTTTCCGAAAAACTTTAGCCAGTACATCCAAGTGTTGTTCAAAGGTTGGAGTACAAATGATGATGTCGTCTAGATAGACGAATACGAATTGTTCCAGTTCATATCCTATGACACGATCAATAAATCGTTGCCAAGTCGCGGGGGCTGAATGTAGCCCAAAAGGCATTCTCTTAAATTGAAATAGTCCTCGCGTGGGGACAACAAAAGCCGTTAGAGGTCTGCTAGCCTTAGCCACTTTTATCTGCCAATAAGCTGACTTGATATCTAGTGTCGAAAGATATCTTGCATCCCGTAATTTGTCCAGGGTGGATGAGACAAAAGGTATAGGATATGCGTCCTTCTCACTAACTTCGTTAAGTTTTTTGTAATTGACACAAAATCGGTAGGATCCATCAGGTTTTCTGACCAAAACAATAGGAGAAGCCCAAGGGGAAGTCGATGGTTCTATTATGTCTTCTTTTAACATCTTATCTAGTTCAGTATTCACATGTTTTTGCAAAGCCGGTGAAAGAGGGTAATGTCTTTGTTTTATAGGTTGAGCAGTGGTTCTTATCTCATGTTCGACTAAATCAGTACATCCTATTTTACTACCCATTGCACGGAAAGTGGTCTCGATCAATTCGTCCAAATGCATCTTTTGTGTCGTAGATAGACGCTCGACGGAATGGATGGCCATTATGTGATTTAGTGGTAAATCATTGTCTGTCCGAAAAGACCATTGTCCGGAATATAAGTCAGGAACGATGTTCATAGAAATCCAAAAATCTATGCCCAGGATAGCGGTGTGTGGAAGGCTAGGTACCACCATTACTTCCATAATTTTCTTGTAGTTGGATGGGTATAGTGATGGAACCAAGAATAGGACACCTTACACCGTTGGCGACAGTACATTCCCTAGGTTGTCCCGAAGGTTTCAGTGTACACACTCTTTTGAGTCGTTCCCATCCAAGACTACCGATAACTGTCTTAGAACATCCACTGTCCAACAAAGCTAAAAATTGATTACCTAAAATCGTGATGGACAAATAAGGTCGAGTGTCATGCTTTGCATGAGCTAATACAAAATCTAGTAGTACGGACATAGAAGAAATTTTGGAAGTCGGATTTTCAATAGCTGATCCCGACCGACTTATTGTGGACCGGCCCGGAAGTTTTTTGTGCAGGTAGGACAATTCTTTACCATTACTTCGGCATAACCACACTTAAAGCAGAATTTTTTACGCGGATCAGGACAATTTCGGAATTTATGCGTATCTTTGTGACAGTTCCAACACTGTGGTTGTCGGCTAGTAGTGGTGGAGTGAGAAGTAGGAGAAGAGGTAGGAGGGTCTCCTAAAGTACTGGTCCTACTATCAGTGTGGTCGGAAAAGTTTCCTTGTTGGCCAGTGCTTCCTAAGGAGGTCCGTATCGCGGAGATGTGTGGTGGTTGAGATGGACGATGGTCTGCCAGTTCCGGTTCAAGTAAGTTTCTATAGGAGGTAGAAGGTGGGGTGAAATTCTTCACTCTTTCTTCTGTCTCCTCAACGGCTCTACATAACCGTATTAACTCCTGAACTGTCCTAACCTGATGGAGGGCTAATTGACTCTGGATATATGGTAAAAGGTTTCTTCGTAAGATGTTTACTCGGTACTCTTCGGATGGCTGATGGTCTAATCGGCGAAATAAGTTCTCCACTGCGGTTATGTAAGTCAGAACTTTCTCTTGGCTACCTTGAGTCCTACGGCGAATTTCGTCCCATAAACTGTACTCGTAGTCATATGGTCTAAACGCATCCCGTAACTGAGTCACTAGGTCATCCCAAGAATGAAAATTTCCTGTCCTGAACCAATACAACGCCTCTTTTTCGAAGAGTTTCGGGGCAGATAGAAGAAGTTGAGCTTTACTTATGCCACGTGAGAGCCGGAGTTCTTCAACTCGTTCCAAAAATTCGTTAACGCTAGAACGCCCGTTGAATCTGAGATTCCATCGATAAACGAGTGGATTTGAAGAATATGTCCCCTCTCCGTAACCAGGTATAGAAGTAGTATTAGGTCCCAGACGAAGGTTACCAAACTGCGGGGCAAGGGATCCTGCGGTATCCACAAATCTACGGGAACAACTAGGTTCTTCTAGCGTTGTCATATTACGGGGATATTCCATTTCATCAATAGCCACTATCCGTGAAATATCAGAAGTGAAGTGAACTTTGGAATTGGATGAACTAGGAAGCTCCTCGTGTGTTTTGTTTAGTCCTCGTGGAAAAGGTGCTCGGGCTGGATCCAGGTACGAACTAGATTGCCTAGTCAAAAATTTGCTCGTATATGGAGGAGGGTGGTTTAAATTGTCCTCCGGATGGTCTACAATGTCGCCTATGATGTTTAGGCTTCTTGAGATATTGGGTAAACATGGGGGGTTCAAGGTATCCAGAAGGGATTCTTCGGTTTCCCTACTAACCACTGGATTCCGTTGACCATTTGGTTCTGTTCCGATAGCGGCAGCCGGATCCTCGCGTGAGAGTAGATATCGGTTTATCTCTCGTGTTACATCACCACGGTTTCTTCGCATTGGGCTAACCATTTCATATGCCATATTTAAGTTGGTAAATAATTGGTTACATTGCGTAGTAAGTTTGCATCGTTCATGCTCCTCTTCAGGGTTATCGCCTTTAAACCTTTCCAATCGATGAGATAAGTGTATCAGTCGTGCACATATTCTACGAAAATCATTTTCATAGTTATCTGGATCAATTTCATTTGTCATTTCAGCTAACTCTTCTACTTTATCTCGACAAACTGCATATTCTTCAGCGAAAGTCAATGAAATGCAAGATGTAGCTATTTCTTGATTTCCTGTTTCCTTTTCAGATCGAAGTACCTGTCGTAATTTTGCTCGCTTTTCTTCTACTGTAGCGCCAACCGGTATGCCTCTGATCCGTAGTTCATATGTTAATTCCTCATTCTTTAATCTGTTTACTTCCATGATAATTAATATTAAATATCCAATTCTTAATACATTCAATGAAAATATAAAACAGTTTTTCGAACTTACAACTAACAACAAAAAGAAAGGTACTATCTAGATTCCGAATAAAATGTCTATTTCTATAATAATTTAAAGTTCGCAAAAAAATTATATAACAAATGAAAGAGTATACACAAAAATATAGTCATGTAAACACACAATTTCCCCTCCTTCCAGGAAGAAAAGAAATGGAAAAGAAAATCACTCCTAAAATGTGAATTTTTTTTTGTTACAAAAAAAAAATTTAATTTTTTTATAAATAATATAAAGATTTAATTAGAAAGTCGTATATAAATAAATATAATAATTTTGTTGTGTTGATGTTTTGTATATATGTTTATTAAAGATTAAGGTGTAGGTAGGTTTAAGTACAATATAGCACTAGTATTATTATTTTATTTATTTATTTTTTTTTTATAATAACCTTCCGTTTTCTAACTACAAAATGTAAACCACAAAAAATAACAATAGAAAAGCCTTTAAACCACGTAGGGCGCCACTGTTACTAAAAAATATTCTATTTTTATAAATTAAAGGTAGTATAGTCGGACCAGCTCTTTAAGATTTTGTTTAAATCCAATATATACCCGGAGAGTGGGGTGGGTAAAATGTTATGGCCCAATTTATTGAATAATGCCGCGTGTCAGACCATTAGCCATAACCCAGCGGAGGTGTTGTTGTCACCTATCTATGGTTGTCACCTGTCAAGAACTACACTTTGTTTATAGTTTAAATTTTTATTCACTAGTGAAATTAATTGTAAGAAGGCTTAGAGCAAATAATATGGATTATTACAATGATTTGAATAACCCCAGCGTATATATATATACCTTAGGTGTACACTACTTTATCAACGGTAAGTTTCTAACTTAATATTATATCACACTGTTTGTATTTTGTGGTAATTTATTCCTACTAAGTTTCTAACACTAACTTAACTAAATTAAATAAACCTTGTAATCTATACCCCTAATTAGTAACTAAATATCTAACTTTACTTGTGGTCTAACTTAATCTAATTATACTTTAAACTACAAAATTATAATTTAAGGTTACTTTTGTTTCAGATATTAATAGTTTCAATTATCTAAACGTCTGGTGGAAGAGAAGGTTATTATAAATACATCAGTTGTATGTAACCACAGATAAACTATTTGAATATGTGACTAGTATTATCCCAAATATGATAAGGTAGACAAGATGGTTGCAGGGAAGGTAAAATGGTTAATTCTCACCAAGTTTATTGTTTACTTTCCTTCTTAGGGTCTATAGCTTGGTCTTCTATATATCCAATAACCCTACAATCAGCTTCTTGAAGTTGTAGATCCAAACGACGAACAGCTTGTATGGAAGCCAATAAAAAGTAAACACCAAATGGAAGATTTGAAGGAGGAGACGAATATAAAATAAAAGTATAAGGTCGTTGATGTAAGGTGACCTTAATGTAAAATATATCTCAATCAAGAATTTAATCCGCTATAAGCGCCTATTTTACAAATAGAATTGATTCCTGATCCTGTTGAGGTGAAATTGAGTTTAAAATCCAGAAATTTCCTGTATATTCAGTACCCTTGGCACATGTGAACCCAAAAATCTCAACTTTTTACCTCAAAAAAAAAACAACTCAAAAAACCCACAAATCCAACTTTTAAACGAACTGATGACAAGATCTCCTGTCTCCAACCTATTAGGACCAACAATTCAAAGTAGAACTTTTAGTTCCATGAACCAATAAATTGACCTTTAGAAGTTGATGTCAAACAACCTGTAAGAAGAGGCTAAATGTCATGTCACTCAAGATAAGCATACCATGCCATTAACCTAACAGGTGACAGTTTTGATAAAGAAAACATTTGATAAGAAAACAATAACCTAAAGAAGAACAATTTGAAAGATACTACCAGAAGAAAAATCAAGCCCTTTATGAAACTATAACTAAGTAAGTTTTTATAAAATAAATTCAAATCCAATTTATTGTCTATTTTATTTCTAGTTTCATTGACCACATAAGGAAAATAAACAAAGGAAATATTAAACCTGTAACAAGAGGACACCACATATGCTACATACGTGGCATAAATTTGCCATTAACTTTTTTGCTGTTCAAGTTAGCCCTATTTTTGTCAAAAAAAATTTAAGATCCATTATTTTGTCATCAAAGTGTATATCAAACACTCAACAGTTTTCGAGATAATCGCATTTTACGAATCAGCAGAATAATAATTCTTAGTTGTGATATTTGTGCGGTAAAGCACTAGATACCTGTGGATAAGCATAATTATTAGTTTATTTTTATAAATACAATTTAAATATGTTAGCGTTACTTCACAAAATGCTTTTTTATGCATTTTTCTAAGGAACAAGATAGAAGCTTAGCTTCTATCTCCTTCTTTAGGTGCCTTGTCCATATTCAGACGTTGGCCGTCATTATGTTTATAATTTCCTGAAACCCTTCTCTATCGCTTCTATAAGTTTCTATACTGGCATTGTATTACTTTTTTGCCATAGTAAAATGATGAGGCGAGCGGAAGAAGCGGTACGAGACGGCATCACGAGGAGCGTCACGAAATAACGGTCTTCATATAGATTTACTATTCTCCATCATTTTTGTTTATAGTCATATATATCTTTTAATGTTAGTTGTTAATTATTCCTTTCAATCTATAATCAAATTTTGTTTTGTAAAACATCTTATTTATTTTGTATATTAATTAAATTTATTATTAAATTAATGATCAAATATCAAATTTATATTTTATTAATAATTTATTATTTAGTTTGACTTTGTGGTGTCAGTCAGAAGTAAACAACGTATGCTTTATTGATACGTTAGTAGATTGAGCTGCTAGCAATATTTTAATATAATATAATTTGTTTAAAATTACTTTATTAAATTTTAAAAATATTATTGAAATTTTAAAAATATAGAAAACGGAGCATAAAGCTTCGCCCCAGCCCCAATATAGTCTACCTACCTGTACCTACCACCTTTTTTTTTAAGCCAGTTTTTATGTCCTCATTAGACAACCCCAATGCATTACGGGAAATTTTAACATATTAGGCTGATGTCACGAATGCTTTTGAGAACTAAAAATAAGTCTTGTTTCTATTATTCAGTGATTTTTGTAATATCTACATAGTTTATTTTGGTGTATCAAAAAAAAGCGCAAAATGCCGAGGCATAATAATTTTTCTAATATGTATATGAGAGATATGATTGCTATTTATTGTCAGCAACACTTATCTGTCGTGCAGCGAAAAGTGAGTATTTAAAAAGATACCCAAACTGGCTGCAGCCTAATCGTCAATGTTTAAACGTTATCTCATTTCGAAAGTTGTTTATTTGGTTCTAAATGAGACAACTTAGGCCGACTGAAAATCGTTACATCAGATCAAGAAGAGTGGTTGGGCGTTGACGACGATTCTCAAGTAAGTACACGACGTTTATCTTCAGCGTTAGGAATCAGCAAAACTTCCGTTTCTACAACGCGAGCATTTTCACCCTTTACCACAATATATATATATATATATATATATATATATATATATATATATATATATATATATATATATATATATATCGCCAGTTCATTTTGCTGAATATATTTTATAGAGTTGCAGTAAAGAGCTTTGGTGAAATTGCGTCTCCTTGTCGGACGCCTCTGGTAGTGGGAAATTCTGAAGTGTTTTTATAAATTTTTACCTTAGCTTTTGCTTGTCTGTATATATTTGCTAAAGTTTCTATGAACGGTTTGTCAATGCCTCGGTTGGTCAAAGCTTCTATTACTGTCTTGGAATATATAGAATCGAAAACCTTTTCGAAATCTATGAAGGTTAATGCCGGAACATATAAGAAGACAGGTGGAGTTAGATTGGAAAATGACACTAGTGGTGAGGAGAACTTGAAAAAGGGAAATAGAGGAGAAAGTGAAGAGGAAGAGATTTTTGAAAATAGCAAATTAACGAAGAGGTGAGTGAGCAAGAACAGCCCCCCAAAACGAGTATATGCTTAAAATGTTGTGTGAACTTTTAGCGAAAACTGATGATGTTGAAGAATGTTCATAATTTCTTTAAATTATTCCCTTTAATAAATTATTTTCACGCCGCCCATGCCTGCATACCTTCCTCAAATAACCGACACTACCGAGCGTTTCGTTACGCCTTTTTTTAACAAAGAAATAACTTCGCCAAATATTTCTTCTTCTTTTTATCTTGTTTTGGTACATAAAAATATTTCCTAATAACAAAGGAAAAAGGACCTATTGTGAAATCTCCGAGCTACCTTCTCAGAAAAACAGAAGAGTTGTTTTTCGTAGAAAGCTTACTTTCCATTGGTAAACGCTACGAAAATGAACCCCAGTAGCCAGGCTATTTAATGTCAATTCCGCGCGGCATCCTTCAGCCAATATCCCCTGCCTATTTTCAACCTTCACTTGTCTAAGCCCTTCTAAGTTCACAATCCGATGTTCATTTCCAAGTTGGTTCCTGTGGCAAGCGGTCTTATCTTCGACAATCGGCGGTAAGTGGATTTTTAATTCACCCTTATTTATCTTTACACAGTGTGTCTTATATTGATTATTTTCTCTTTTGTCAAACAGACGTCTTCCAATTGAAGTCACTTCTGTTTGCCGTTCCTATGCTACCCAGTTCGGATTTTAGACCAATTCAAATTGTACACCAATTTAGATTTTACACCAATTCAGATTGTACACCAATTTAGATTTTACACCAATTCAGATTGTATACGGATTCCTATTATACACCGTCCATACGTGTACAATTTTCAAGCATTCACCGCAACGTTAGTTCACCCGATCATCAGTCATCTTTATGTTATCTCAACCACCTGTAGTACCCCGGTCTAGCTGCCTCTTTTCGTCGGCCTAACAGACAATCTAAGGGATTACGTTAGGAAGACTGCAATTTATTGTGGTCGTGTCGTCCCAACTACCTGTTGTTTGGACCGAAGTCAAGTGCCTTATTGAGGGCGTCATACCATTATTTGAATACACCTGTTTTGTGAGTATAAGTTTTATTGACTAAACCGTGATAACGAAATCTTTAGAAGTTGATTTATGACTCCAGTTCAGTGTACCTTCTTATTTATGGAGGTTTGGTTTGACTGAGTAATATAGTAAAAATACAGGATAATATATACGTATAAATAACGTACCATTTATTTTATATATGTAGATATAATTATAATGTTCCTTGCCTTTTTTTTCTAATTCTTGAGGATACTAAATTATTTATAACTATTTTTTAAAGAGATTTTTAGTTTGTAATTAATAATCAGTTAGGCAATAATCATGACATTTAACTGTTTAATAAAATTTGGTATAGCACATTTACTTTAACAAATATACCTAAATATAGTTTTGTTAAAGAACTATTTGCTTTTTATTTCTTTTATATTTTTTTTATACAATTTGGATTTATATTTTTGTGTTTCTCTTCCAGGCATTTTTTATTGAATTATATTATTATATTTATTTGTTTGATCATATATTTTCAGTATATGTGTCGAAATATTAGGAGTGTACCGCATAATTCCGATACCTTTTCTTTCACGGTTTACTTTATCCTCGCGTGAGTTCTCTAGCTGTACCTTACCTTTCTCGTCATCCTTTTCTATGTGTCTTAAGGTTTCCCTGTTCCTCTACAAATAGGGTGGTGCCCAAATAACTTTTCTTCTCTTACCTCTTATCTTCTCTTCTAACTTCATGTCTTTGTGTCGTAAGTACTTCTTTAATTGATCCGTGATATTTGAGCTGTAACAAGAACCCCGACCAAGATACCTCTACCAGACTGAAGCCCGAGCCTAGTACCGTTCTTTGTGTAACCTCCAATCCATCATCTAGAGGGTACAATGTGATGGCCGAAATGAGAAAACTGCGTAAAAAATAAAAAGAGACACCGAATTGTATTAGAGAATTGAAACAGAAAAATTTGGAAAAAACTGAAAGGGTTTTAATAAGGCAAATAAGAAAATCGAATGCTCACAGGACATAGGAACTTCCGTAGCTACTTGCACTGGTTTAAATAGACCGAACCAAAAAATTGCCTGTATTGTGAGGCTTTCAAAGCTATGTCATATACTCTTATGGAGTGTTTCAGATGGGTAAGAGAAAAGAAGAAACTAGAAATATTATTTGAGTCGGTGAGATAGATCGTAGAGAAGATGGTGACAAATAAGCGGTGGTGAAACAAAATTTGCATATATGTGAGAAAGGAGCTCTAGACAAAAGATAAGAAAAGAAGGTACATGTCGGCTGATGTGCAGACGGACTACGATAAAGAGCATACGGGAAAGCTTTTCAGAGCTCGGTCTTCCGCTTGCAGACCGGGCTGTGATAAGACTGAAACAAGGATGGTCGGGAGGTATATATGTATGTATGCGTAGGAATGTAAGCGAAGGGGAAAATCTGGTTAGGGAGGAGCGGACGTAATGGTTGCATGATTGCGAAAGACATAAGTTAATGTGTGATTGGAAGAAACTTATAATCGGTCAAAAGACATCAGGGCGACGTTATGTTTTAATAGACGTTCTACCCCAATGCCCTAGTATGCGAAGGGTGAGTTTCGCTAGTTTTGGCCACATCGGAGTTACGGAGAAAAAGGTTAACATAGTTTGGTCATATTCAACGTCGAGACGTTAATTAGTCAATACGAAGAATTGCTAAGAGATAAAGACCAAAGAAGATCTAGAGAAAGAAAATTGTATTAGTATACCCCAAGAGAGAAACTTACGTAGATATCAGTAACGCCGACCCCGCTTGGGTATAAAAGTAAAGAGAATGATGATGATATAACATTTTCACCAATTATTTTTGGGTCATGTATGATTCACCACAATGTGATATTTGAAAAAAATAAACCTGAATGTTGTTCTAGGGTTAAGATATTTAACAATAAACCTACTATAGAGCTATAAAGCTCTTTGTTCACACCAAAAAAAATAAAGAAGAGATTAATTGATATCTAAAATGGAAAGAAGCCGAGATATCCCGTAATCCGATTGAATTTATGTACGACAGATTAAAACATAGGCGATTTTTATCATAAGGATACAATTAAAATAATATAGGAAAAAAGATACACTGGTATTTTGTTTATTGCTTATTGAGTACTGAAAATGTAAAAATGAAAGTTGACCATGCATAGAAATACAGAATGGAATGAATAGTGTGAATTAGAATTCCGGATTACTATTATCTAACTGAAAATATATTATAAGTTAAAATGGAAAGAGTGAGTCGATTTCAATACTCAGGAGGTAGGTTAAACGAGCCAAATGAAAAAATCAGAGCAAACCTTATCCTTTAAAGTTAAATCACTTCCTAAAGACTGCGCATTTTGGTTATTTCAAAATAAAAAAAACATACGAAAAAAATTCTTATAATATACAAAATGGTTTCATACAAGAAATAAGTCGACTTCAATTAGATAAGCCTAAGAGTTTCAAAATGCAAAAGGAATTTCAAACAATGGTGAAAAATTCCAAATAAAAAGCACAATATAAATACGTATCTATTTATTTACAACAAATAAAAAGATCTCTAAACCATTGAAAAGAATTAAAGGTATTTCATAACAAAAATTACACTTTTCCGATAAACTAGATACAAATACTTAAGCAAATATTTTCCTTTTCCTTTTTAGATATTTGGAATAGATATATTCAACTCCAAACAAATACAAAGAATACATTTCAATATTTGCCAGCGGCCTTTTTACAGTTATATTTTAGCGATAGTGCCAGCATGTCGGTTTGTAGTTTACTCCCTGGAATAATAATGTGCAGAGTAAGTGCATTTTTGAACATTTTGTCGTTTTTCTAGTACAATCTCATGTACTACTAAAGTAAATTCTTGTTTTATTCATGAGCTGACTAGAAAATCCTACGGTTTAGGTAAACCACCGAAATTTAGCAGAAATCTTATACAAAAATAATGTATAAAGTAAAAAATAGCTTTACTTAGAACGTAGATTAACTTATAATTCTATTAATTTAATAAAAATGAATCAAATTGAGTTGAAAATTAAAATTGAATAACGTTTTATTAACACTTAGGTCCTAAATTATGCGTAAAATAATTAAAGTACATCGTTTCTTCTGTAGTATTATTTAACCTGAATTGTTTTTATATCTCTATGTAGAACACTAGAGAGATTATTTTATCGAACATTACCTTCTAGTATTTATTTGGTTTTCATTTATAAAATTATGTTTATGTGGGATTAATCTTCAATTAGTTTTAATAAAAATTCCATTTTATAAAATTACTTGAATGATAAGAAAAAACGTCAAATAACTTTTAAACTTTAAATAATCACTATTTTATATCTGTGGCTATTTGCCAAAAGTTGATATGTCAAAAATCATGGTCTTCAGCTTTGCGAACCATGATATGTGTTTAAAGTTATATTTTTATATGCCAAAACTTGATATGTTAAAGGACAATATTATTAAAGATAATAATTACTATTTAAATGGGAATAAGCCACAATTAAAGGGTTAAGTACGTTTATTGACGTTTCAATTTCCACTTCAGAAATCGTTCTATTTTCGGAAATCGAACGATTTCCGAAGTGGAAATTGAAACGTCAATAAACGTACTTTAACCTTTAATTGTGGCTTATTCCCATTTAAATAGTAATTACTTTAAAATGCCACAAGAAAATAGCTTCAAAACAATATTAAAGATAATGTTAAAGACTAAACATGATGTATTAAATTACCTTATTTTAATATTTGCCAAAAGTTGATAAGTCGACATATCAAGTTTTGTCACCATCAGATTTAAAATGTGGACGGATGTTTTATAGACATATAAAGTTTTATATTTAAATGGGAATAAGCCACAATTAAAGGTTAAAATACGTTTATTGACGTTTCAATTTCCACTTCGGAAATCGTTCTCAAAATACAAAACAGGTTTTGTATTTTGAGAACGATTTCCGAAGTGGAAATTGAAACGTCAATAAACGTATTTTAACCTTTAATTGTGGCTTATTCCCATTTAAATATAAATTAATTTAAAATGCCAAAAGAAAATAGCTTCAGAACAATATATAAAGTTTTGGTTACCAGCTGACGATAACATAACCTAATTTTATTGTTGGGCATTTTACTAAATTAAGGTGGTTCTTTGGTTGTCTTAAGAAAACTATTAGTAAACGTGGAAAGCTGTTAGTTGATATGGTTATTAGCCAACATGAAGATTCGGCAGTTTTAGTAAATATCGAAGACACAGTATTATACACTTAAAGTGAGGACTTTAAAAAATCAGTGGGAAGTTATATAAGAGGATTAAAAAGGTGTTTAGTTGATGCCGAAATTAAAGAAATAAGTTCAACTTCTGGACCCACTAGCCATTCTGAAGAATTAGTGTCATATTTGAATAGTGATAATTCAGATGTAGATGAAGATTAATTATATTCCTTCGTACACTTCATCTGACACAAGTGACAATGAGAGGCCAGGTAAATATCAAGCAATGCCATCTAAAAAGTGTGAAACAACAGCTACTTCCAGTAATAATACGGATGACATAGTAAGTAATGATACTTTTACAAATAAAAGTGACAATGGCAAAGACCAAATAAATACCTCTAATGTTCAACCTAAAAAACCGAAATATAACAGAGTAGAAATGAAAGAAGAGATGTTAGGAGAAGAACATATTACAAGAAAAGGTATACAAAAACCTGCAAAAGTATTTCAAGCGCTTATTAGTTGCTGTCGCAATAAATGTCACGAGAAACTCTGAATAGATGAACAAAAAGAAATTTTTTATAATTTTTAAAAAAAAGTGCAAGACAAAGACCAAGTAATAAGTTTGCAAATACATGTTCCAGAATCTACATGGTATCACAAGAGGAAAAATTAATATTTTGATAAAAAAAAAACAAATATCACCCACAAAAAGCTGAAGCTATAAAACACATACAGTCTTTTCCAAAATATAAGAGCCACTACTCTCGAAGACACACAAGTCGACTCTATTTAGCTCCCAATCTAAATATTAAACTTATATATGATCTTTATGTATCAAACAGAACAATGCCTGTATCATATTCATTTAGGCTAAAATTTTTTAAGAACTTGGATATAAATTTAAAAATCCTAGTATCGATACATGTAAGACTTGTGATTATCTAGGAAACAAGAAAAAATTATCTAATAGTGAAGAAATACGTGCAACCGTGGATGAAGAGAAAAATAAACACCTTCAGCTAGCAGAGATTGCCTATTGTGAAAAAAAAGCAGATATTAAGTTCTCCAGAAACAGTAGCGGTAAAATGGTTGTTTTAGTATTTGACTTACAACAGAACCTACCAACACCCAATTTAAGCACAAATGCAGTCTACTATAAAAGATTGCTCTGGATAACCTCACCATCAGAAATTGCACTGAAAATACCACTTCATGTTTTATGTGGCATGAGGGGTTGTCAGACCGTGGATCAGATCAAGTTGCTTCTTTTCTTTTAAAATACCTTGACAGCTTAGTTGATACAGTTGAAAAAGTTGTTCTATATTCGGATTCTTGTCCCGGATAAAACAAAAATAACATTGTTACAGGAGCACTGTCTTTATTTGTTTATAGATCAACAACCATAAATGAAATACAACACAAGTTCCTGGAAGTGGGTAATACTAGAATGGAATGTAATGCCGACCATGCAAGAATTGAGCGTGCCAAAAAATCAACACAAATTGAAATAAGGATATCTCATGACTGGTACCAGTTTGTTAGAACTGTCCCCGGTAAGAAGAAATTCCAGGTTATCGAAATGCAGAGGAAAGATTTTCTAGCGTATTCAAAACTTTTCCAGAATATCTATGTAAAGCATGATAAAGGTGTGGATAATGAAAATGTGAAATGGCATGATATAAAAGTTCTACGTTTTGGTAAAGAGTTGGGTGTTATAGACATTAAATATGCACATAAAGGTCTTGACGTTTCTACCCTTAACATTAAACGCATAGGGCAGCAGATGGATCCTACATTCGAACCTGTTTATAGTGGACCTAAAACCATAAAACATCAAAAAAAGGAAGACTTGCTTTTCCTGCTGCAATACCTTCATCCAGTGTACCATCCATTTTACCACGGACTCAAGACTAGTGAGAATGTAAATGATGAAATTTAATGTTTTATTTTTAAATGATAAACATTGCTTTTTTATGTAGATTGATAACAGTGAACAATAAAAATAATTTTGCTAATTGTTATTCCTCATTTCAAAGAGATTTATACACATTATTTTATAAATTGATTAAAAGTAACCATCTTTATTAAATATCAAGTTTTATTAATTTCAGTATAAATTGCTTCAGTTTATATTTTGTAATTATGATATTCACGTATTTTATATACTTCACTTTGACATGATATGTCTATATATGGCATCTAAGATATTTGCCAAAACATGATATGTTAGTAAAATCATTTTTCACAATAGAATTTCCAAAATTAATGTACACCATTAGTTTAAGCAGCATTGTATTTATTTATATACGAAATTTCATAAAAATCTAATAAAATTTGAGCAAGTAAAAAATAAAAACAAATTGTCATGAGGTTATATATATTTTTGATTTCGCTCTACTGAAAACTTGTTCTATTTGACATATCAAGTTTTGGCAAATAGCCACAGATATATCCTAATAATTTCTTAAATTTACAGAGCAAAAACAATTTGTAAGATGAGGGTAAATAAACTTTGGAGAATAAACTGTTACGAAAGCCGACTAAGCGGTAAAATAAAATACAGTTCATTGCCATGACTACATTGTTCTCGTCTTCTTTTTAATTAGTTTAACTTAACTGTCGAACCGTCACTTGGTAGCTTAAGGCGTGTTCACATATGTTCTTCTTGCTACATACTCGTTCTTTGGATCACAAAACCGACCCGGGTGTGATACAATAAAACAAGCAAGAAGAATTTACAGGTCCAAAAAGTGGCGTTTTAGACGAGGCACTCACGAAGAACGACACACTTCTGAAACCGGTGTATACGACGCACCAGGCTCCTGGAAGAGGTGCATCAGGATCTGTGACAATGTATCTGGTTAAAGCAAACGCATGGTAAATACCTAATGGCACAGATGGAGTATTCGCATTCACTAATTCATATAAAGTAGGACTTATAACGTAGGAAATCATATAGGGTCCATCTCTGCGAGGTGCAAACTTTGAAGCCGAGAAAACTATTTAAGCCTTTTATGCTTACTGAGGCTCCTCTAGGATTAGCCGATGCAGCGTCCCTCTCTGGTTAAATGTCGAAAGACAATTTTTTAAAGTAAATAGAGTAGGGGAGAGGGGGGCAAGTTGTTACATAATTGATTCTATTATTTATTTGGGCAATAGTAGATCTTTTATATGAAAACTAAAATCGGATTAAGGTAGTTGATACATTTACACAAATAGTGTTAATTTTAATTTATTTAAAAAATCATATTTAACATTTTGTTATTATCAATTTAACTCAACTTGTAAAGTGTAACAACATACCCCACTATGAGGCAAATTGTTACAGTCCATGGGGTAAGATGTTACAATAGAAAAAAAATTCTAAAAACTTCCCACAACATTATTTAGTGGTCACAGAAAGAACCCTTGCTTAGCTACAAAAAATATTATAAACATAACACAAAATGAAATAAAATAAAAAATGAAAATCTGAACAAACCTGTTTACAAGAATGTTAAACTAGTCACTATCGGACGAGCAGTGAATACAAATATAAAAATCATCGTCTTTTCCACAAGCAATATGTGCCCACTTTTGACACACAATGCACGGAATCCATTCTTCGTTTTTGGACTTCGAAAATGGAGCTAAACATACCAGACACGTCGATTCCTCATCCTCTTCCGAGCTTTCAGAATCTGATTTTTTGAAGGTGTTTTTAGTAATGACGGTCCGTTTCTTACATTTTTTAACAGTAGTTTTTACCTTGTTTCTTGATTCACCTGATATGTTTCTTTTGGTTGCCCCCACATTTTTTTTTCTTTGTCTTGCCTTTTCTTCCTCCTCCAAAGCTGATTTAATGGGAGTATCAGTCAAAACAGCGGAAGTTTTTTTCTTCCGACCCCCTTTGGATTTCCTTGGCATTGTTTTTGGATAAGGTTTCAACTCCTGGGGCGTTATATGAGTAGGTGAATCGACAGGTTCATTTATCGCCAAGTTAAAATCTGTGCTTGTAGAAGGTTGCTGTTGGGAAGGAGTTTTATGTGTTTCGGTGCCAATAGGTGCCGGATCTATGACTACTGTTGCGTTTATATTTTCTGTTATTGGCCTATTTGTTATCTCTGCAGGCAAGAATTCATCATCTTGAAAAATTTCTCTGTTGTATGGCCAAATTCCTGTCACACTAAATGCTTTTTGTATATTGAGAGGTGTAACAGCAAGAGGAAATGAATCTTTAAGAACGATAGGTATATCGTAAATGTTCATTACTTTACCGGGATTAGATCTTAACCATGCATCTGCAGCACTATTAAAATATCTTTTAAGTGGGCCAAATACCGTCCTATCAAGCGGCTGCAACTTATGTGATGTATGTGGCGGGAAACTTAAAAGAACCACTCCATTTTCTTTGCAAAAATTTAACACCGAAATAGACAAATGAGACTCGTGATTATCTAATACCATCAAAACGAAATGTTTCATAAACAACAAAAAGTTATCACATGTCATCCATCCAGAGGAATGAGACGCACCTACACAACCAGGAGGTCCATTGGCTACCATAACAACTTTGAATTTCTTTCTCGGAAATATTAAAAATGGAGGTACAAAATTTCCAGTTGCGTTGACAGCTAAGGCCAAGGTAACAAGTTGACCTCTTTCTCCAGATGTGATAGCACCTACCTGCTTAGTTCCCTTTTTTGCAATGATTTTTGTAGGCCTTTGGACAGTTGTAAGTCCAGTTTCGTCCATATTGTACACTTCTTGGAGCTCAAATTTATATTTATCATAAACTTCGCCGAGATTGTTAAAAAACTGTGACACATTATGACGATTAAACGCGGTAGCTCGACCCATACTAGTAGCTTCAGGTGTCCGGACTGATAAAGTTCGATGCCTCTTCAAAAATCCATATAGCCAGTCTCTGGAAGCTATTTCATTAACCTTCCAATTTTCCGGAACAGATATTTGGTTCGCTGTTGCAAATTGAAATGCAAATTTTCGCAAATCAGAAGTTGTAAGACCGTAATAAATTTTAGCAGAATGCTCAGTATATTCGGCAAGTTCCTCTTCTTCAGCATTGTTAAATATTTTTCTGGCCGTAGCGTAGCCGACTAAGTTCTTGTTACTGTTTTCAGCACCTAAGTTTGATTTTCTTTTCATATAGAGGTGCAATGTCATAAAATTAACTCTATAGCGAGTAGCAGCATCCCTAATTGACAAGTGTTCTTGTAAAACCGATTGCGCCGCCCTTTCAAATTGTTCGGTTGGAATAATACCCCTTGTGGTTTTCTTGGTATACGTTCGCACCATGTTAAGCTATCTGAAAACAACCAAAACAATTTCATGATAGAAAAATTTAATAAAACCTAGTCTGTGTTTCTAACATGCTTTGCGAAAATAAATGTAGGTAGGTATGCTATTCATTACAAACAAATTACTATCTACAAAATATGTCTCATCATAATATTGGATTTTTAGTGAAATCATAAATTATGGTAACCACATTGTAACCATTGTAGGTATTTCGATATATTCTTACATTAACGTGTTCGGAGCAAGTTGTTACAGTAACAACCTGGCCCCAGATTATTGTAACAACTGGCCCCGCGTGTACGAAATGAGGTAAAGTCAACGTTTTTTGGTAAATATTGAGAATCAATTACTAACAATAGCATGCTAATAACGAGAAATATATACGCTTCAAAACTATATAATACACATATTTATACTACTTACCAATTTCTCACAAATAAAAACAAAAGCCACCTGACAACGGTACAGTTTTAGACCCGAAACCACATTCTAAGCAATAACACTATGATGGATGTCTGACTTGAGTATCAATATCCGTTCACAGATGACGGGTCGGTTGACCCAACTTTCCATAAAATATCGGCAACTCATGATACTTGCTGCGTTTTAAAATAATTGTGTAACAACTTGCCCGTGTAACAACTTGCCCCCCTCTCCCCTACTTTATCAAACACGTGCAATGCAGTAAAGAAGAATTTCCAGTTCTATTAATTCTTGACAACCATGAGAGCCGTTACGATGTCCGTGTGCTGAATCTGTGTAAAGACGAGTTGATGACTGAATGTTAAACCATCCTGCCATATCTATGAGCATTTATGATGTTTGTAGTATTGTTGGTACCGCCTACCCTAAAGCATTAAATTCTGTCAACATTCTCAATGGATATAAAAAACAGGCATAACCCCTAAATCTCCAAATTTATTCAGAGATGATTTTATCCCATCTTATGTCACTGATAGGCCCAAAGAAAATGAAAATGAAAATGGTAATGAAAATAAGACTAACAAAAGTGTGGAAGATGTTCAGAATGTAGATGTTCACGATGTAGAAAATAATCAAATCAGTGTGTAAAAGAATAACAACATGTCAGCCCAATTAATGGCCCATCTAATATAATAACCCCTCAGTAAATTTGACCACATGACAAAGCTGCTCCTAGGAAAAATATTTTGGAAAAGCAGAAAATAGCTACAGTTAGCAATATTAACAGATACCCTATAAAAGATACCCTAGAGGAACAGCACAAAGAAAGATTGCGTAAAAAAACGCTCATAAAGAGCAAAAGCAACGCACAAAAACACAAGAGAAAAAACATAAGGCTAAACAGTTAAACGTCATGTTTTTAATGACGACATTAGTTCGAACAGTAATGTTAGTGATTAGTTGTAGTAGGTTAGTTCCAATGCTTTTAGCGATTTAGAAAACGTCAAAGAATCAAGATTTGTCTATTCAAAATCAGGACTATGTTATAGTAAGATACGTGACAAAAAAAAACTGTTAAACATTATGTCGGTCATGTTATTAAGATAAGTGGAGATAAATATAATATCTCTTTTATAAAGAGCATTGTGGCCGGCAAATTTGTTTTCCCCGATAAACCTGATGCAGATACCGTAGGAGCAGTAGATATTTTACTAAAGCTACCCCCTCCTACCATTAGTGGAAGTATAGCTAGGGCTGCTCACCAGTTTATGTTCCCTGTAAATTTTTTCCAATTTAAAATAGAGTAAAAGTATTTTTTAATAAAAATCCCACTATGGACCACTATGATTTCCACAATGGACCATATAGTGGTTCATAGTGGGACGAGTGGAACTTGTTGAATTACCTGTATTATAAATAAAGTATTACTTGAAATTATTATTAGTTTACTTCCTTACATCCATACTCATGCATAGGTACCCTTACTATAATTTACAAACGCTTAATCAAGGTGCCATACAGTTTAAAAAAAAAAATACGTCCCACTATGGACCAGTTTACCCTAACTGCAAAGCTCGGGTAGTGCCTATTTGCAAATTGTAAAAATATGATTGGTTTGTCTCACAGACACGCTGTAACGATATATTTTGCCTACCTCAGGGTAAGAACATAAGGGTAGAAAAATTGGGGACAGAAACTATGGGGGCGAAGATAGGGCAAGCAAAATAAATCGAAACGTATGCGAACGGCACTCAGGGGGTTGTTGGAGAGCTAGGGTCGTGGATAAGTTGAAATAAATGGGTCGGATTGGGGTATCTACACAATGAATGAAATAAAGAGGTACTTACACAAATCTCCTGGGCAACTGGGCAAATAAAACAACAAGGAAGGGCTTCTAGCAATTTAAAACAAGGGCGCCGCTTTGAAGGATCCTAAACTTGCTGGAGGAAAGAAGAAAAGGGCTCTTTCTTCCTAAAAAGTAAACACACAAAAAAAGGTTAGGAGATTTTTCTAAACTAACATAAACAAAATGGTTGGAGCAATAAATTAAACATTTATTTGTGTCTCTAACAAACAGTTATTAAACATATAAATGGCATAAAAAATATACTATATAAATAGTTGCCAAATACAGAATAAAAAAAATTACATGTGTCCGTTTACAAACTCCGTTTACAAAGGGGTTGGAGATACTACAAAAACTTACAAATGTTACCGCACAGAGGTTAACCTTTTTTTAAAGCAAACAAAGCAAATTAATATCGAAACAAATAAAGCTAGCTGTCATACGTTAACATTAAATTAAAAAAAAAACAAATAAAATGACAGCTAAGTTAAACTATAAAATTTACAATTTGTTAATTTAAACTTTAATGAAAGCAATTATTAATAATTATCAAAAAAAGTCTGTCTTTACTTTAAAATTTAAAATGTTAATTGTTACCTTAATTTCACTTGTTTCACTTAACTTCAAAGAAAAAAACTTGCTACTATCTCTGGGATTTGAGCTGCAAAGGATAAAACTCTCAACTTGAACAAAAGGAAACCATTTCCATTCGCAGGCAGGAACGATTGAAACAGGAACTTGGTGGAGGAATCAAGCTGACGACGGGGACATCCTATATACTCATTTTACAAAATTTCTTCAGTGCCAGTGCACAAATCTTATGGTGATTACTCTGTTTTAAACTGCCATTATGCAAGGAGTATTATCACTTTAACCGGTCTTAAGTCATAACACAAAAAAATTGAATCGACTCGCGATTCCTAATTACCCAAACATCTTTCTACTCTCATCTCTTGCTTGACTCCATTCTAGCACGTCTGCCCTGCTTGGAACTTAAATGTCGACTCCTCTTTGTTAGATTTTACAAATTCGATCAAAATAAATTTCCCTTTACGTCTCACAGCTAGTTTTTGCCTACAAACTTAAAACAAGCATAATACCCTCGACAATCGTTCGTCGACAACCTTGAAATATCCCAGTGTTACTATGTCTTAGAAAAAACGTAGCAATTCACTTGCAATATTATATTAGGGGACTCGAATGTAAACAAATCGTTGTTCAGCGACAAAAAAAATTGAAATATTATAGTTAGAAATAACACGTACGAAATGGGGAATTTTTACATTCCCTTTTAAAAGACAAACGCAGATTTCCTGGTAATTTTTATGCGTACTGACGAGATAAACGAACAGGGACGTATTATAAAATTTAAAACGCTACAACGCACCCGAAATGGGGAATTTTGAATGTAAATAAAATAACACTTGAAAGCTGGATACAAAACTTGTTATATTATCGATCGTTTTTACATTCCCTTTTAAAAGACAAACGCAGATTTCCTGGTAATTTTTATGCGTACTGACGAGATAAACGAACAGGGACGTATTATAAAATTTAAAACGCTACAACGCACCCGTGCCGCGAAGAGTTAATTAACACGGAACTGTTTTTAATGTTGAGCAAAAAAAGTAAAACTGCTAGGCAAACAAACATTTCCACGTAAAATGCGCAGTTAACATGAATTATATCAAAATCAATTGCTATAAATAACTTTTTATTAATACTGTAAAAAAAAATATTAAAAGTGTTTCTTTTAATTCAACAAGAATTAACTTGATTGATATTTTCATTACTAGAGCAATTTACTTTCGTACTTTTTATGTTGTACAGTAGAGTGGACCATTGGCTGTTGAGTGGCTAAATGATTATTAATTCAAAAACTACTTAACGTAATAATGATTTAACGTAAAAATAAAAGTATTGAGGCCTTAATGCTCTAAAAGGTAATAAACTGATCTTTTCAACTTTTCTAGCATGTTTTATGTTATTGACCTTAAAAGTTCGTTAATCATCAGTGGAAGTTTTTCTAAATTTTTAGCTGTTTCATGAAGATAACTATATTTTTTTATCAACATATTCCCATAGAAACCTTAATATTTTCCTAATAGCCTTTCTTTCATGGCTATCGAAATTTCTTATTTCCCCTCCGTCAACAATTTTGATATGTTTTGTTAGAACTAAGTTAAAAAAATTATTATAATCTTAATTAAACAGAAAATTAATTTTCGAACACCCTGTAAATGTTTACTGAATCCGTTTGTGGTATTTTATTAGATCTATCTAATAGTTTGATTCCATATCGTGCAGGAACTCATTTACTCCGGACGTCATCAAGTACCCCGAAAATGATTTATTATTTCAGCGGGAAAATCAACAAACATCCTTGTTGAATTAAAACAAGCCATTATTTTAGTGAGGAAAAAACAAAATAACGTTCGGTCCGAACTAGCATGTAATATCAACAGAACGTGTGAAAGCACAACTGAACGACAGCTGTTCCGGAATAATATTCCGAACACATCACCAGATAACAGTCGGGATACTGCTACTGTTCATGTTGTTACTGCTGCTTTGCTTTAGTTTCGGGGTATTTTTGAAGTGAATTACATTTTTCGGCTGTTTCGTTTTTCGTACGTGCTCGTTTGCCGTCTATTAATAATATTTAAATGCGTTTTTAGGTTTAAGATAATATTCACATTTCTCTGCAATTGCTCGAGTTCTGGTTAAACCAATAAATGGATAGCACAAGTTTTTTTTATTGAAGATATACCGGTTTGTTTTTGATAATATACTAAGGTAATATTGGCATACATAGTAAATTTAAAAAATGTAGATCAATAAAATAATTTATAAAGTAATACAATAGACAATATTTTTGAACCGAACAAAATTAGAAATTCTTGTTTTATAATATTACGCCACTACACCATCCAATTTTATGATCAATATCTCATAATGATTTATGTATTGGTTTTAGGAAGCCACAGTTTGGATATTTCTTACTGATTAGGCGAGGAAATAAAGCACTAAAAAGCACTAGACCCACCGATTTTCCGCAGCAAGGTGAATTGCTGTGCAACTTTTGCATTCGATTCGGGAAAGTGCCGGGAAAGTTTGTAAAAAAAAATCATGGTGGTAAAATAAAAATTGCATTTTCTGCATAAGGATATTCCATTTCCAAAGTGCATAAAAAATGAAAAATTTGCAACTCAGTTAGTATCGACATGAATTTGTTGAATTTTATTACTCGACGGTTTTCGAGGTCGCTGAACACGAATATGATAACGATGATAGTACTCGAGCTATCAGGTGCCCAGGGTGGACCTCGTCTCCTAGAGATTTATGTTATTTTCATTCGAAATCACTTAAATGTAATTACTTGCGGGATTTTCAAAGTAGTTGAACAAAAATATTATGGCGGCAATTATCCTGGAACTACCTGGGGCCTAGAGTGAACCTGATCTTCTGAAGTTTTATGTTCTGTATAAAAATTTCATTTTCTATGCACTTTGGAATTGCATTTTTCTTATGCATAAAATGCAATTTTCATGTTACCACCATGAATTTTGTTCACAAACTTACTGACACCTTTTCGACTCAAATGCAAAAAGTTTCACAGCGTGTCATTTTGCTGCGGAAAATTGGTAGGTTTAGAGCTTCGTTTTTTCGCCTAGATGTTTTGTCTGCGATTTTGGCATACAGCATGATGCAGATGATAAGACAGTACAACGATGAGATAACTGTTGGAATGTACTTACCGACGTCGTCTAATCATTGAGTAAACGTGATTAGAAATTTAGGTTAGTGTTGTTTTATATATCATGGGGCTGTAATAATAGAAGTAAGTATTTTTTAATTCTATGTTCTCCGTGAACATCCATTGTTAGTATACAGTGTGTTTCAAAAAAAGGTAATCCCGTCTCTAGGGTAGGTAAAAAACTGAAAAATAATTGGGGTTTGCTTAGTAAAAAAATTTTGTAACGCCATCCGTTTTCAACATACAGGGCGTTGAAGAAAAAAAAATTACAAGGTTTCAAAACTCTAATTATTGTTGATTTATCGTCATAACAATCAATAAATGTCAGATTTCCATGGCACACTTGGAGAAAATAGAGGTATATCTATTAGAACTTTATCATTACTACCAGCATCAATTATTACTTCATAATTTTCAAATCAAAATATTCCGAAAACGGTACACAGTATCGAGTTTTACCAAGAGTACCTTTTTCTTGTAAAATTGAATGATGTTTAAGTTTACTTGAAATTTTAATTAATAATTATACTCTTAGAAAAGTTATATTGACTAATACTTAGTACGATCCGTGTAACTAGCGCCCTCTATGAGAATCAGATATCTAAAAACAAATTCATGGGATGTATCAGCTTCCAAAACATATTCGTATAAAATTTCATTATAATGTTGTACTATGCAAACCCCAATTATTTTTTAGTTTTTTACCTACCCTAGAGACGGGGTCACCTTTTTTTGAAACACCCTGTATAGTATAGTTCAATGTTTTAATAGGCACCTATTTTATGAAATCTTTGTAGACTGCATTTTGTTTTCCCAGTGTTAACTAAAGCACAATTTCTCAAAGGAAAATAATCTCTTGAAGAAAAAATTGGATCCCTTAGTTTGTTCATCGGTCTTAATTTTTTTCTGTAGATATAGTCTTTAATTCAAAGAGGGACCTCACATAATTTCTTTTTTAAAAGTTGAGCCCAAATTAACTAAAATGCGTTTTGAAATTAAGGAATAGTCTATAGTATGATATATAATTTTTAAAACACTAATATATATATATATATATATATATATATATATATATATATATATATGATATGTAGAATCTCTTTCTCCCTATGGATTCCACTACGGGCAGTCTTTGCAATACCTACATAAGTTATTTTTACGAAATGTGTGACCAATTCAATCTAGACTTTATTTCATTCTCTATCTCCTTTTGTTCGGTCATGTGTAGCAGATCTTTGTTTTTGATAAAGTTAGGCCAAAAAATACAAACAATTTTTCATAGGTGTTTTTTAACAAAGACCTGTAGTTTTTTATAATGATTTTTATTACTTTCCACATTTCACATTCGTAGAGTAAAACAGACTTGACAATCTTGACTGGAATATTTGGATTTTTGTTTTTGTAGTATACTGGCCAGACCCCCAAACAGGGCCGAGTATAATAAATGCTGACTGAGATTATCGTACTATCATACGAATTTCGTATTCTATTCCTTACCTTTATGATGTAACACTTTCGAAGTATGTAAACTTTTCTACATTATTTTAATCTGCGCGTTGTTAATGGTAAACAGTTATGTATTTGTTATGTTATTTCTTGCATTATTTTTCATGTATTTGGTTTTACTTATATTTTCCAATTGGTCAGCCACGTCTTGAAACCTTTGCCCTAAGAGGCAGATATCGGCGTGTGGTTAACCTCCGTTTCTATGTCGCTTGTATTGAAGTCGAATTTGGAGAAAACATAGTATATATAGCTGTATTAAAAGGAAACGGATAAAACGCATCCATGTCTCACTTCGGTAAGAACGCAGAATTTACTGCTCCTGGGACGCGGACATCCCAGTAGAAGTGTAAATATCTTAATCATTTCGTTGCTTTTTTTCTGCAACACAACAATGCCTATATCCAATAACACCAAACCTTTAACATCCACATCTTAGGTTGCTGCCATGAAATCTAGACCCAAGCCTTCTTTCCCTAAAAAGGAACAAGCAATTATTAATCGGTCTAAAAAAAATTAAAACTGTTCGACTGTAAATTCCACTGATGACATTGTTTTTTCTAAAGACATAATATTTGCGTCTCGAATCTCGAACTACTGGATTTGTAAATACCGAAGCAAACTTTAACTTGTTGACCAGGTTATTACCAAAAATCCCACTGTTAAAACGTGTCATAATTTTAAATGTTTTTCCCTTAATTCTTCATGATCTCGAAGAATAGGCTTTGAACAACCTTAGTTTAAAACTAGCTTCTCCCGTCTTTTTCTTAAAAGCTGAAATTTAAGAAGATGAATAGAGCTTTATTATCTTATTATGAAGACAATTGTACGTAATTCCACCTACTGAAAATTATAAGCTTCATACCTCACTAGTTATTGAATTCATTTCTAATAAAATGACATTCTTTATTTATAAAAAAACTTGCCATACAGAGCGAAGTTGTTCAAATTGTCAAAAGACCAATGTTTCATTCAGATGAATCATAGCAAATAAGAGATATTTACACCAAGAAACCACAAAACTTCTCTACTGCACTAGATAATCACATAGCCTTTTGACAGATCGAAATCGACCTGTCAGAGCTTTAACTCTGAAAATAATTATGTCATGAGATAATAGAGCGTTTCGCCACTATATGACTGCCGTGTATAAAAACTATTTAAAGTAGATTTAAATGACCCCAAGGTTCTTTATTATTTATTACAGATATATCTTGAGAAATATAATAGTCAGCCTTGCTTGCAATAACCTCAAGGCGAGATATAGGATTTTCGTAAATGTTTTTATAATTTATTATTCTATTTTGCAACTGATACCATCTAGTCAACTTTAGTTCAGTTATAAAGAGCCACCTTAACTTATTTGTTTACGTTTCATTGTACCTGTTGTTAACATTCACTTTATGGACGTGTACGAACTCATCACTACATTATAGCCCCCCATAAAATTATTAGATCCTCGAAGATATAGTAAACTGATCACCGGCATCCTTAGGAGATTGGTAAACTCATCACCGCAGATAGGTAAACTGGTCACCGGGATTTTTGCCTGGTTTCTAATGCGAAAGATTGCCTCTTACCTGTGATACTTCTCGTTTATGTGATAATTTAATAAATTCAGAAATTATTTTAAGCAAGTTGCTTTAAAATTTAACTGAGATATTAATATATCTCACGGTGTGGCATATTAGACGTATCTGCCAATCTAAATGGTTTTCAGATCTAAAAATTTAGTTGCATAGGATTTCGATAGTGAACTTAAAAATGAAAATATTTGTAAACATTTGCTATTTTTGTTTATATCGGAAGTAGTCCCAACTTCGTTATTTGATTTTCATTGCATTTTTATATTTCTCATTGAATTCTCGAGATAATTTGTTAAGCATACATTCGGTCTGTCTTACTGTTTTGGCGTTATTTGACTATCTTGAAAATAATAGACGATTGTAGACAGGAAGTAAATATAAAATGTCTAAAAAATAGGAAAAGCTAACAACTTGAGTGTGCTATTAGTGCATTGAAGTCGAAGGAAACTTAATTTTTTACACTTGCAAACCTTTACATTTTATGGCATCATTGGCGGAAATTTTTAAATTTGAAGTAATTAGCAACGCATTTATTGTGACAGAATGCATCAAAATGCTTAAGTACAGTTTTCTGTACTTTATCTTTCAATGACTTGTACAAAGATCCCACAATTAGAGTGCTTTTAAAAGCAATTTTTTTACATTTATTGGTTAGTTTGCGCCATTATTTGTAGGAGTCAGATGAGTTGTTCATTTCATTTTATAAACATCATGACAACTGACCTCAATTATTGTAAGATACAAAATAATTTTTATTCTGTAATTTGTACTAATTTTGTTTATTGTAGCACCCTGATGATGCAAATAAAGATTTGCGAAAGCTTGGAAAACTAAAAATAGTACTTATTTGTCCTATCTTCAACTGCACACCCAAATAGTTGTATTTTGTAGTCTTAGGCCGTCCGCACATTAAGCTACTAAAAAGAAACTAAACTTGTTGGTAACGCAACGAGTCACTTCTTGCCTGTACGAGTAGCTTTGTTATAGGGTGTTTAAATTTTAACCTTTATATTATATTATTAGATAGAAGGCAGACGCGTCCCGGGTAGACGACAAATGACCTGGCTGTGCAACATCAACGATTGGACAGGATTAGACTTTCAAAGTTTAATAAGGAAAGCCCAAAATAGGGAAGACTTTGCAGATGTCATCGCCAACCTTCGCTAAGAAGACGGCACCTAAAGAAGAAGAATTATATTATTGAGTGTTATTATCGCATTAAAAATATCACTCACTCGAAAAAATTATAAGATAACACAATCTGTTTGTGTTCTACATAATTATGTACAAAAACGGGAAGGAATACCATATATTATCATTCCAAGCCTTTTCGGTAATATCTTTACGCGAATATGTATTTAACGTATAGTTGTATAGGCAGGGATGTTTTTCCACTTCTTGCACTAATTTTATGTTAAACAAGCGTTTAACATAGTTACAGTTAATCTACAGCAACAAAGTACATAATATTATGCCTTGCCTACAAGAAACATCTTATACAGTTAACTTAAAGAACTTAATTACGCTGATTTTTTTCTGTTTGATCGGGATGATTCGCGAAAACCAGTGCGAAACGACTAAACAAAAACGGTATAAAATTTCTATAACTCACCAGTTGTATGACATTTAGCTTTACACCCTTTCGTCGCACAAATCCACAAAAGGCAATTCGATTTTTTTAGAGTCTTTCGCAATTGAAATTTGAAATTATTGATAACCATTATTCTTTGTCCGCATTGGCTCAGGACGTAATCAATTAGCTGTTCACTATCCATGTGGAAGAAACAATGCCAAATGAAGAGAAATTTTTCTTTTCGCATGATTTTAGGTAGCTATCAATAGAATTTTGTGGAATTCTTAAAATAAAAACTAATAAATTGCAGTTGCATTTAAGACATCTGGATTTGGATTATTCTGTGAAATTACCAAAAACTAGCCGTTTGCTGGGATTTTATGGTCTATACCTGATCCGGGGTGCCGGGGTATAGGTCAGTGATCAGTTTACCAATCTCTTAGGGTCTATTTTGAAAACCCTACTTTTATGGCGGTGATGAGTTTGTACTATGTACGAGGGTATTTATGGTAATTGGTGATGAGTTTACGTGTACCCCACTTTATAGGATGACCACACCGATTTAGAGTCACGACCAGGATCAAATCCACTTTCAGCATTAATATTTGAAATTTTAAACTAACACCATTACCTGTTACTTACCGATTCAACATTGTATTAAAATCCTTCAAATATAAAACAGTCATAACTCACTTTAAAGTCACTTTAAAAAAACATGGTATACAGTTAACTACTGGATATTATCTTTTGGTGATTTTTTTTAGTAGAAAATTATTTTTTTTATTCTAAATAAAAACTTTTATATTAAAATTATGATAGGTAATTAAGAAATCTCTAGATAATATGCTCTCATAAACACAATTAAATCCTAAGAAAGCTTGACAATGGATCAAAACAATTCTGAGAATATAAGGATGTTAGGTAAGCTGTGCTTTGAATAAAAAGTCGAGGACACGAACCTGAAATTCCTTTGTTCGAAGCACAAAGGACTCTTTATGGAATTTTCAGTAAGAATACTATCTCGTGAAAGTGTAAGTATCTGGTTTTACTTTTAAAATGAACAAGATTTTATGAGTAATTAGTCGTCACTACGTAAAAATTGGGTACATAATACCTAATGGAATTAAAGTTTTTATAAAAATTTAATTTCTTATTGGCAAAACAAGCGCGTTACTTTCTCAAACTTACAATTAAAAAAAAATACACATATTGCAGATTTGGTCTATGTAATTATTTAAGAAAGTGGAATTCTACTTTTTCTGCTTCTTTTCAAAAGTCCATCTTTACGTTCATTTCTTTTACCTAATTGATACCCATCAACCTATGACTTAACAGCACGCTCACCAATTTTGACGTTGAAATCTCCTATGATCGTTACCTCATGCTTTTTTGTTAGGTTCAGAGAACTGTTTAGTTTATTTAAAACGTCTTAACTTTTTCTTCATCTTTATCATCTGTGGGAGCGTTCACTTGTATTATGTTTGTATATTACTGTTTTTCACACCTCATGTGTTTTCACACCTTGCTTCATTTGATGATACCCTTTTTACTGCACCGTTAGCTTTCATATCACCCCTACATAATGTTATTGTTGGTTTTATCGTTATGGTATAATTTTTATAAACATGTCTAGTTTTAACCACAATTTTAGTTAAAAATAGTTTTAAAATACAACAAATTATTTTGTTTTGTTCTAAATAACACCAAAAATCTTTTAATAATTTAATTTTGTCAGCATCATTCATATTAAAAATTCAAATTCAAATTAAAAAAAAGAACATAAAAAATTGAACATATTAATTTAGGTCTCACAAACAGGAATTTCCATCACAATTTAATATCTTTGCACATCGTTATAGAAGGTTTAATATAAATTTCTCGCAATGATCTGGTAAACATTTTCTGAAAATGATATTAAAATTGAATGCTATCAAAAATTAAAATTTAAAATCTACCAGAGCCATTTTATTATATCATGATATATGTAGTTTTTTTAAGTTCCTAATCTACATACAGAATATAGTTTTACATACAAAAAAAAATGGCGATAAAACTAAAAAAATTAAGGAATGTACCCATTTAAAAAACACTAACACTGCACGACACTGGGTATATAAAATACGAAAAAAAAAATAGTGCGAATTCTTTGTTTTACTTAGCTTGCTTCCACTGTAGATTTGCTAGTTTCTTAAATAAAATAAGGACTGTTTCTCCCAAGAATAACAAAATCATGACAGATATCTCAACAACCAAAAATAAAAAAAGCATAGGTATGCTCTGCCATACTTCGACAAGCAAACAAAATAGCAATTTTTACTTAATTGTTACTGCACTAAATTCAAAAATTGTTATTGCTTATAAGGTGGAAGGATATCGGTACTACCATCCCATTTGAAAGCATGATCGGTACTTAACTAACTCAGTTCTCACACACACATCGCAATTTTACAAACACTTCTAAATTTTGTTTTGTTAGAGAACTAAAGTGATCCTATTAGCAGTTTTAGAGACGTTTATTAACATCATTATTTCGAATATAAAATTAGACGACGCCATATCTGGGTTGAATAAAAGTAAATGCAATTTGAATTAAATTATATTAAAAAAAAGTAAAGAATTCTGTAGTAGTTAAACTAAAACTTGAAGTACTTGTATTGATTCGAAAACTGAATTTTCAAGTTGTTACACAACTTTCTCCTTCTTTCGACTCAACATCCTTGAATCTTCTAATGGTTACTCTCAAGCATTTTTCTTTCAAGCAACTTTCTTTTCTTAAGCCGAGCATTTTTATAATTTCCTTATTTCTATTGGTCACATAAACACCTATAAAGGTGCCTTTCCACACAATTTTCGTTATATTGACGCCCATTTCATTGTATTGACGCCCATTTTTGTTATACATCGTAATACACATCTATAATTGAATTTAATATGAATATTAAAAAATTTCTATGTGGATACGCCACACCCGTCACAGAAATCATAGCATGTGATTTGTCGTTAAAAATACTTCCTCTTCTTATTGTGCCTATCCGTTATGGATGCTGTACACTAACATGGCTATTTTGACTTTATTGAATGCTACTCTAAAAAGTCCTTTGATTGTCAACCACACTTTTTTTGGCTTGTTTAAAAAGACAACTAAACTCAAACATAAGAATGAAATTATCTAGCTAGTAATTTCCTTGTAAATTATCAGGAAAACAGGAAAAACTCATGATATTTTCCCGACATGGTAATTATGTGGCCTTAATCTCGTACTCATATTTATTTTATTCTCAATATAAACGTGAAACCCTACTTTTTTATATATGTCACTTTAAAACACAAATTATGTTCGAATTTTTATAAGGGTTATCAAATTTTTATATTGAATTTCTTTTCCTGCATCTTTTTATTTTCCTAGTCATGATTTTTGATAGAGAAAGTAAAAACTGCTTTATTTTGTGAAGGAAGTCATTTAAAGTTCGCAATATTAATTTTTTTCTTAGACTATAAATTATTTACTTCAAGCGAGGAACTGGATTATTGCAACAACATCGCTTTTGTTTTCTTTTAGAATCTTTAGTAAGTAGACTAATATTAGGTCAATTGCTTATTTCGATTTAAACTTTTTTAAAACTTATTATTGCCGACACCAGTAGATTGTCTTCATTCTCTGCTTAATTAATAGAAGTCATCCAGATCTTATAAAGTTATAAATGTCTCTATTTTTGTGAACAGATGCACCAACATATTGATTTCTTGAAAATTTGGATGACAATTTCACTTAGGAAATCGTTTTCAAAAAAGATTATTATAGAACATTCTGCGAAAACATATAACCAAAAAAGTTGTTGCAGGTTATGTTTTGTTACCTTAATTTTGAAAAAAACAATTAAATGGATACTTTACTCCGAGAAGTTAAAATTATTTTAAACGTAGCTCAGGCTATAATAAATCGCTGCTGCGCGTGAAAAGGGGAACAAGTAATAAAACTTGAAAACGAATATATATATATATATATATATATATATATATATATATATATATATATAACAAGAAAAAGGATAATGCGAGTTAATAGTAAAATAAAGGTAAAAGATATCAGCATAGCTCGCAATAAAAAGAGAAAAATATAAGAAAATATGTGTATAAGATGGAAGGCAACCGTATATACGTATTTCTGACTATTGATCGTCTTCAGTACGGTGCAGCCAAGTTAGAAAAGGAGCATATTAACTTGGGAAAGGATCACTATATATATATATATATATATATATATATATATATATATATATATATATATATATATATATATATATATATATATATATATATATATGTATATATATCTATATATATATATATATATATATATATATATATATATATATATATATATATATATATATATATAGCTATGCCGATATCTTTTACCTTTATTTTACTATTAACTCGCATTATCCTTTTTCTTGTTGTTTGAAACGTTTTAAACGTTGGGCATTTCTTTCTTCAGGTAGCTTAGCTTCCTCCGTGGATGTGTTGGTTGTTGCTCTGGAAACCTCAGAGTCTTCTAACATTATTGCCACAAATTGGTCGCATTGCTCCTGTAGTGATCCTTTCCCAAGTTAATATGCTCCTTTTCTAACTTGGCTGCACCGTACTGAAGACGACCAATAGTCAGAAATACGTATATACGGTTGCCTTCCATCTTATACACATATTTTATTATATTTTTCTCTTTTTATTGCGAGCTATGCCGATATCTTTTACCTTATATTCATATTAATGTAACAATATAATAATGCCTTTTTAATTAATAAGCATAACAATTAATTCTATTTTCTACATTATTTCGATGGTTGGATTCATTACTGGAATATTGTCAAAATCGTGTATTTTTAGCAATGTATGTAAAATGATTTATGCATATTAAAAATACTTTCTGAATCACTTAATTAACATTTAAAATTAGAGAATCATGAAAGAAAATTGTTTTAAATGAATGTATTACCTTAACATTTACAATCAGAGAAAATTGTTTTAAATTAATGTGTTACAAAATATGTTCGAACTTTGACTTGCATTTTCCAACATTAGCATAATTTACCATGTTTCGGTGATGAATCCGGCCGACAATTCATAATAAAGATTTATTGAATATTTTTTACGACAGTATTAAAATTTATTTTTTAAAGTTTGACATATTTTTGTCAAGTTCTCTTCAATAGTTACTGAAACTAATCTGTCTGTTCATTTTTCTTAATCTTATATATGTGCGTGTCCTACGGATACATTGGAGTACCTCAAATGGTAACGTGGTATTCTCAAGCTGAACTAAAGTTTTCTGTGCCAGCTGTTGAAAGATTTTAGGTTTTTTTGATAAAGAGCTTTCATGGATTGTACAAAACAATGATTCCATTTTTAGTGTAGCTTCCCACAATTCTTCGTTTGGGTACAAAAGAGAACCTCTAGAGACTGTCTGTATCTGGTTTCATATATGCCTCATAAGTTTTTGTAGGATTTCCTAAACTATGTTTATGTTTGAATATGTATGCAACAAAACCAGCAACATACTTCAAAGAGTCCCTATGAATTTTTTCTTTCGCCTCATAATTGTCTGCGACTTTTAAAACGTTATCGTCAATTATATTCTCGTCCAAGTAGTGAGCTTCTATAAATGTATTTTGTCCTCTTCAGACTGAGATTTTTTCGAACCTTCAGTTTTTTCTACCAAATTAGACAGCATTTTTTGTGTCAAAAAAAAATATCTTATGACGCCGAAATATAGCTTGGCAATTAAGGACTTTCTACAGAGCTATTACTTATGCAGGATTCACTAGTTTCAATAGTATTGCGACATTCTGAAGAGATCGCTACCGAATGTTTTCCTAAAATAGGATAAGAAAGGATAAAACAGAAAGGATAAAGAAAAATAAAGAAGGATAATCACTTGCACCACCCATTTCTCGTATATAAGAAAAAAAGTTCTCTAGCACGTCTTGATTCGAAGTTAAAATATAGTCAACGTTGTATTTTGCTTGTAGGTAAGAAAGTAACTCTTTCAGAGATCTATTAGTAAGCAATATCTCTTTTTGAAATGGAATAAGTCCTTTAAGTTTACCAACCCGCATTAAATTGACTATTTCTGACATTACATCCAGTAGACGTGACTGCTTATCTAAATCTGTACCATATGCATTTCGCGTTGGAAAATGAGCAACGAACTTACATCAGGAATTTAATAGACCAAACCGATTATTAAATAGCTAAACAATTACAGCAGCTTCTTTCCAGTAACTGTCTTTTGGCATAAGTCCAATTTCTCCAGCATAACTAATAGCTTAACATAATTTGACAATAATTGAACTACAGGTCTCACTCTTAATTTATGCGCAATTGTCAATTCTGAGGTTGATAATATATTTAGTAGAGCTTCAAGGTAATCCTTGTTGAATATTTTAATGTCCATAATAAAACTATGATCAATTTCATGCTTTCGGGACAGTTTAATCAAATGTGAAAGATCTGCAAAAACAAAAATATTTAAAGACTCATTACAGGGGTCATTAATTTGTAAAAACAATTTATCTACCGCACGATTAACAAATACATCTACCGGGACAGGGAATCCTACATTTGGAACACCGTAGTACCCTGTACTGTTGCTTCGCAGGTGACGTCATGCGCGTCGGAGTACACATTTCTATTCCTTGAGTAGCATACCGGTATTTGTGTATCGTGGTTAAATTAAAATCTAACCGTGATAAGGGGACAAGTCAAGTTGTCTCATTATTCACTTAGAGAAATACTGGTATAAGCAGTGCCAAAAGAAATATGTTAACATATCCCCTTTTGCACTAAATTTTATGTACTATTTTGTAACTGCCTCTTTTGGAACAATCAACTTAACATACAAATTCAGCTTCATTAACTTGTCCTCTTTTACCCACAATTAAAACATTTTTTTAACGTATATTTGAGTTAATCCCGTTTTCATGAAAAATTGACCTGTCCCCTTATAATATTTTTTAAAAATTATTTTTTTTACCATATTTTTCCTCTTAGTTTGCCGCTAACTAAAATATTAAATGCACAAACATATTGCCTGTTTTATAATTTGGATTATTGTAGTTAATGCCATCATGTATCACCGTCTATATCCCCACTGTGTATTTGATATACACAGGTTCTTATGCAGTAAGCGTAATGCATTTAAACCATCCTGTAGACCTTTTCTTTTGAATCGTTCCCATTCCCATAACGCAGCGTATAACCTTTTGTCTTTTATTATTCAAATTTATTAATTACTAATTTCTGGCCGCATTGTGAACTTAATATTTATTAGGATGCCATCAACAAACATTATTTATATCTAATATACGAGACTGATATAAAGTTCCTTTGAAATAATGTAGGAAGGGTCGGCAGGTCGGTCTCTATGGGGTGCCCTAGGGCATACTAAGGGAGGCACCATCTGTAGCCCTAATCAGAAATAAGAACACGAAAAGTTAACTTTATCAAATTTAATGGGCCACATTTTTTATAAGGGGTAAATTACATTTAAGTCTCATGATGTCTGTGAAATAAATAGATTCGAGGGGGAGTCGGCACTAGCAAATGTTGCTAATGAGAAATGATTCATGACGGTTATTACATAAATTTTAAGAAGGCACTTTCTTCTTAATTAATAGATAAGATATACTGCCTTTATAAAATGTGTAGGGTTTCTTGCGAGGCTAAAAATAGTACAAAATATATAACTAATAAACTCAATGCATTAGTAAACAAAGTAGATAAGTAAAAGACCAATAAATTTCACAGTTTATCAATGAAAAAACTTTTTTATTAAAAATACCTTACTGCTTAATTTTAACATTTTATAGTCAAATTTGTTTAACAGATGCTTTTGTAAAAACCTAAAAATCTTTTATATAATTAAAATATAATTAAAGAATCAAGTATAATGATGACGTGAAAACGTCAATCTAGAATGGAGTTGACAGCACTGCTGAAATTCATTTCTGTTAACATCTGATGTATTTTTTACTGTCAACCTATCTCTACTTTTACATTTCCTATACATGTGCTCCATGTACTTTATTATATCATGCATGTGCTCAGTCAAATATCTAATCTTCTTCTTCTTCTTTCTTGTATGTAGACTTTAAAGCTTGTTTCTACTTCAATATTAGCCTCCTAAATTGTTTAAATTATCGCACCATCCTTTTCTTAGTCTGCCAATACTTCTTCGTCCTTTTGGTGACTTATCTCGTACTATTTCTAGTATCCTATCCTCTGCCATTCTGCTAATGTGTTCGTTCCACTTCTGGTTTGTCATCTATCCATTTATGTCTTCTATATTGCAAGCTCTTTTTATGTTTTCGCTTCTCTCCCAATCCAACAGACTTTTCCCTGATATTCTTTGAAGTATTTTCATCTCTGTTTGTGGCTTGTCTTAGGAGTTTGTTCTTACATATTGTGTCATTGAGAGATTCCGCCGCTTTACTTGCTTTTAAGATTTGTTGTCGCACTTCTTTTTCAACATCTTCGTAACTAGTTCTATCTATTACCAGATACCTAAACCTTGTTTACTGCTTTATTATTTTCCTATTAATTTCGATTTTACATCGTACTGGGTATTTAGATGTTGTCATTTGTTGTTACATTTGGTTTTTTCTACTGATATTATCATATTGTATTAATTGGCTGTTGTATTGAAGATATGTATATATATATATATATATCTTTGGATTTTTTCTTTAACCTTATTTTCCTAAGATTGTTTGTAAACTAGATGTCACCTGGTCCACCCTAGCTTTTTGCTAGGGTGTGCTAAGAAATGCCCACTTGTGGCTACACAGCGCAGCACTGACTCTGCTTTTAACTAACTGCTCACGTCCTTATTGTCGCTACAATGCACAACACTAACTAAGCCTTGCACATTTTTTACACATTACAAAAGCTTGAACCGTTTAGTCGTCTTGAGCTTTTGCATCTGGGCTTGGTTGATCACAAGCTAAAGTACATCATGATTGGGATACTTATGTAGACTCTGTAGACTCTCTTATGGACAATTTGATGCCAATGGACAATTCGATGTAAATATCAGGATTGAATTGTTTTCTAATGCCTCTTTGTCCGATTTTTCTCGATCGACGATGGTAAATAAATGGTTGAAGTGTGTAGTAAAAATTATAGTCTTATTGACAGCTACTAATAATTACACTCTAGTTGTTAGTTAGGTAACTTTCTATAATAGACTTGGCTCAAATGAGCTCAAATCCCCAATTTATAATTTCACAAATAATGTATACCTCATCATAGAGGTTAATGCTTCTATTGTATTTTAAACAACAAACAAACAAACAAACCTTTTCAACAAACTTTTAACTATGAGCTTACAATACAATTCAATCTAGGCCGTTATTAGAAAGTTCAATTAGAAAATATATTATTTGGCAATTTATTAAGTTTGCAGGTTTGCAGGTTGACTGGACTCTAATTATTAAAATATTACTCGATATGTTTCAATTATACACGGTGAACTTATAAAAGGTTAAGAAGTTAGGAATATTGTGAGATTACAAATTAAGGGATTAATTTGTGATGGAACAGTCCTTGTAATTTTCTTAATTGTATTTGAAATAGATTCGTCTTTAAAGTCTCTACGTAAATCATCATTCCAAACTTACAAAGGAGCATCTACAATATTGTTTTGTATTTGGTTCTGGAGCGTTTCTAAATTTCTATAATTTCTTTATATGGTACAGCTCTATAATTGTAGACCGAGGGTGCACACATGTTTCAGAATACGTTTATAAATCAATACTTTGTTCTGTTTCATATGAGAAACTCTTGAGAACTTCTGTTCTCATATTTTTGTATTTTATCTTTAACTGTTCAGTTTTCTGTTTAACATGCTCCTTCCATTTGAGTTTAAGGACCAGATTTAAACCCAGGTATTTCACTGTTTTCTTATTAGGAACAATATTATTGTTTAAGATAATTGGAATTTAATTGATTTTTTTTGTTAGTAAAAGTAATATGAACTGATTTCTGTTCATTAAACCTTATACGTCATTTTATGGACCAGCGTTCTATGCCATAAATTGCATTTTGTAGGTTACTCCTATTGTCAGGACTGCCGTATGATCAGCAAATGTGGCTAGTTGAATGTTTTCTCTGTCCCGATATATAAAGAATAACAGAAATAAAAATATGTGACAATAAAGTCCAGAGAATTGATTACTTTAAATACTTGTGAGTTGTTAGTGGACGGCAAAAATGAAAGGAATGCCGGCGAAAAAATTAAAAAGGCGAAAGAATTAAAACGGAGAACCGGGTCCGTCATGAAATCGTTGACTATACATGGTCGATTCTTTCTGGGTCAAAAAATAGCAAACCGAATAGGTGGTGCAACCACTTGCCGTTGGGATCTCTGTTAGTGGTTAATTAACCGAGTTTTTGGATTTTGTGAAACCAACTTTGCATGTTACGTGGTTTAGGTTGTTTTTAATAAAACACCATCTTCAATCTAACACATATTTCTTGTTGAATCTAGAAACCATATTTTTAACTAATAATGGGATCTGTGAAGCTACATATTTGACATTTAAAAAATTATTTGTAGATCGTTCGTAAACACCAAATATCTAAACCTATTAACGCACTTTTCGCAAATTAATAATGCTTAAGTAACATACATGCCTTCTTCATTTACTGTCACTAAGCTCTTAGTTGTGCACTGTGTCAGGCAAATTTAGGAAATTTTCATATTACAAATTTTTATTAGCTAGGTTTATCTTTTGTTACGTTTTCGGATTTTTTGTATTCAAAAGATTTGTAGATATTAATTTTCTTATTCTTATTGCAATAAAAATTCAAAAAATTTAACCAACAATTAAACTTTAATAATTAAATGCTGGCTGCTGTAAAATTGTAATTAAAAAAAAAGAAATCTTTTGTGCCCCATCTATAGTCACCTTAATATGTGTCATACTCTTTGGGATACTCCATGTATTAGAATGACCTACAAACTTTTTTGGTTATGTGAAACACTTAAATCTTAAATGTGCATTTAAAAGTTTGATTAAATTGAATCTTCTTCTTCTTCTTCTTCTCGTAACACTACAACCCGGGGTGGGTTTTGGCTGACTGCACAACTTACTTCCATCTTGAACGGTCGTCCATAATAGTTGGGTCAGTGGCCAGTCCCATTGTTCTTAGATCTGACCATATATTGTCTCTCCATCGCATTCGTGGACGTCGTAAGGGTCTTCTTCCTGTGGGGGCTTCCTTCAATATTAATTTGGCAAGGCGGTTATTAGGGAGTCTACGGGCATGGCCAGCCCAACTAATACGTTGGGATTTAATCTCTTGGACTATATCGCTCGCTCTATACATCTGCTTGACCTCAGCATTTGTTCTCATTTGGTATTAGTTGCTATTAATATCGTGATAAGGCCCAAAGATTCTTCTGAGGATTTTCCTCTCAAAACATCTAAGTTTTATTTCAGTTTCTTTGGTCAAGGTCTACGTCTCACACCCATACATGAGCACCGGTCTAATCCCCGTTTTATATAATATTCTAATCTTTGATGTTCGTGTTAGGCTTTTAGATTTAATAGTATTGTGAAGGCTGTACATACATCTTTTTACTGCCTGAATTCTTCCTTTAGTCTCCTCCGCAATATCGTTATCTGCAGTGATTGTTGCTCCGAGATATTTAAAACTCTCCACTCTTTCAAAGTTATATGGGTCTATTGTCAGATTTTGCCCTATTCTATCTCGTCCCTTTTGTCTGTTGATGCACATGTATTTGGTTTTCTCTTCGTTTACCCTTAAACCAGTTTTTTTGCCGCTACCTCCAATTTATTAAAAGTCTCCTTCACATTGGTGACAGTGTTTCCCACAATGTCAATGTCATCTGCGTATGCTAGTAGTAATTTTGGTCCATTTACTGTCAGTAATTCTGTTTTAAGGTGTGCTGCTCTTACTACTTTCTCCAGGATGTTATTAAAGAGGAGAGGTGATAGCGCATCTCCTTGTTTCAGACTATTGCTTATTTCGAAAGATTCTGAGAGTTTGTTACCTATCCGTACTCTGGATCTACAGCTATTCACACATTGTGAATTAATTGTGATTAAACTGAATATTGTCATTAAATTAAATAATTAGGTAAAAATAAATGTTTCAACTATCTTATGCTACTTATATACTTACATATTTCGTATTATCATATAAATTTCATAGTTATTTGAAACAGTAGCAACAATAAAGAAATAAATATAAGGTTGAATGCTCGAATAAATGAACTTTGATCAGATAAAAGGCATATATCGAGCATTCATCAGTGACCTCCTATAGTAGTGTCAGTTGGACTTTTGGTCAATACTTAGTTTCATAGAATTGTAAAAGGTGCAGATCACATATCTATGATTGTGACTGCTCATCCAAGTTGTCATTTGTCACATGTCACCCCAACATTTCTGTTAGATCAGGAGCCATTCTGTCTCCGGCTTCTTCAAGTAATGTAGCCTTCCTTAAATTATTTTAAAGTGTTTGTTTGTCCATTTGTAGTGTAGTGTAATGTACATTTATATGTTCATGACATCTTGTTCTTGCCGGATAGGCCACAATTGACGAAGTAAGTCTATAAACGTTAATCACATAAAAACCTTTTTTCAACCATAAACTTCCAGTTTTTATCGAAGTTAATCAATTTCTTTGGTTATAAAAAAACGTTTCTTGGCTTATTTCAGATGCCCCTGAAGATGATTTAGGGATCGAAAGTACTTGGGCAAGATTTAATTAAACTGTGCTCGATATATGCCTTTTATCTGATCAAAATAAAGAAATAGTAGCATTATCCGTTAAAATCATGAATCTGTATAGATTATCTGTGTGCAGCCCTATATAAAATAAAAATCAATCATTCATTTCATTACTTTAACTGGATCAAATTTTTCTTAATTTATTTCACGCAGTCCGCAGCCTTTAACGCACTGCGTCATGTATTCCGTCAGCAGATCCTCAAATCAAAAGATAAAAGAAGTTTCTTTTTCCCCGGGGTAATAAAATTCGAGGAATATTATTATCAAGATAAGCAACCGAAATTAGTATGCCCACAAAGGGAGTAATCGCCTTAATATTCATTTAAAATTCACCTCCCGCTCACTACGAACAACTTGAGCTCCAGTCGGAGTACCTGTCTGAATTTTAAAATTTTTCTACATATATTTTACGGAGCAAAGCGACTTTGTGCCCGTTTCATGCCGTTATCTATGTTTCCTTAGAGGAAATAACAATGAGATAAAGAAGTAACAGGAGTTGGAATCAGAAGCGTACATATAATTTTATAGGAAATTGATAACGTCCGAGACAATCGAGAAAAATTTATAATTTGGACAGAACATTCACAGTTAATACACAGTTATTTTAAACTCAAGGGTTTAACATACATCTGACAACATGGAAGGAATACCAACTTCGAGGTAAAGTTAAATTAGAGTTAAATCATTTATGAAAATCTTAAATCAGAAGCAATGAATATCGCAGAAGAAACTGCTAGAGTTTTTAAAAATATAATATACACCCAATACAAATTATAATGGTACTCATAACTTTCTCTTCAGTCCTGACCCCCGGAGGGAAAGAAGTGGTCATCGTAATGTCATGTATTGTTAGTCTCCAAATATCTCTGTCCCTGGTTATGTCTTTTAACTCGTACATACACCTGTTAGTAAAGCATCCGTTAAAATCAGTTTATAAGCATTATCATTATCATTTAATAATAATAAGCATTTCATATCCCAAGACCGAAATAATAAGGGAGAAGTCGTAATAGAAAGAATAACCAGAATAGTCAGAAATAATATAACATAGACAGTTTTAAATATGGCTTTATTAGCTTTCTTTACAAACTTTGTTTAGCACAGAAATTGGATGAAGATATTGAAGGTACACTAGAAGAAATATATAAAATTATAAAATATATAATTTACAAAGTAGCACTAGAAGCCATTGGGGTTAACGATAGAACTAACGATAAAAATTAATGGGGGATAAATGATGTAATCCAAATAGTAGAAGACCAAAATGTGGTGCTACTGATGTATTTTAAGGTTTTCATAAATATATACACCACAAAAATATCATCAACTATTCTCTAGGGGCAGAGAAAAGTCAAAGAAATTAATAATACTGTAAAGAACAAGAAATTGGCTTACTTCGGCCACATTATGCGTATTAATACATTCAGAGTTCTACAGTTAATTCTACAAGATTAAGAGCAAGAGAGGTAGTTAACGCAGATGTATATCTTGACTGGCCAATCTTAAGAAATGGATTAGACTAAAACGGCAACTGATCTATGTCGAGCTACTGTGAATAGATTAAGATGGGTCAATGTGGCCAATATATAAAGGAGCAGGGGATCTTTAGAAAAAAAAAGAACAGAACATTTTATATTACAAATTGTTATATGCAAAGGATGGTGAATACCGAAAGATCTGGGTAGGTCAATGGTAGGGTTATCTACGTCAAGAAAAGCTTAAATAACTATAAATGCTTTTAGAAGAAATACAAATAAAAGAAGAAAAGTAAACTTTATAGAAAAGGAACAGTGGAAAGACTACTATTGCAATCTATTGGAGAGTATTTAGATACACAATTAGATCTAAAAGAAACAAGGGTTAACGAAGTAGATGACTAGAAGAAAATAAAAACGGGTTTACAAAAAATGAAGAATAATAAATATCAAGCATCAGGCGATTTGCCTATCGTGCTATTGAAACATGTAACCATAAAAACATATGAGCTGCATTGTGTAATTTTAAATATGTCGAGAACGGAAATAAGTTTCCATGCTATTGAATTGTGGAAAGAAAAGCAGTACAAAAGAGTCATTCTGATTAAAAGAGAAAGCAACAGGAATGGTAGAACAAAGTGGATTGACATAGTCGATCTCACATGGACAATATATTCACGATAAAATACCTGGCAAAAATGAGGCTAGCAAAAGTAATAGAGGTTCATGCAACTTTTGTAGATCTTTGTAAAACCTTTGACTCGGTTCCTTTGCAGAAATGATGGGTCGATATAAAAGAAGCAGGTATAAATAGTGTATTTACAAATGCTGTAAAAGCATTGTCTAGAGAAAATCAAGCTGTTGTTATAATCGCAAATCACACCACCGAAGATTTTTTCACAAGCAAAACGTGGTAAACAGGGCTCCTGCCTCTACCCAACAATGTTTAAAATTGATCTCTGTAGCGCTTTAAAACAGTGGATATGACCATGTAGCCCCATGAGGATACAGATAGTGGTCATTTACTTGAATACAATCCTTTTTACAAATTATCAGGTTGTTCTAACGGAAGATCAGCAGGATATGGCATGCATGATAAACAAGCTTATTAAATAATTTACAAATGGGGTCAAGAGATAAACTTAGAATAGTTCTTAGATAAACTAAGAAAGACACAAAACATGATTATGCAGGCAAAGAAACAGACATCAAAACAGAAGGTGGAATTATAAAAAACGTTAGTCAGCACGTTAATAAGATAATACTGTACTTTAAGGTAATAAAGGTATACTTAAGAAAATAGGTAAAGGAACAAATATTATTTAGGCACTACACTAAATCTTGTGGAATAAAAATGTGACAAAAAAAAAGAAATATATGTGAGGCTTTAATTCAGCCAGTAGTGCCTGGTAAATAAATTCACACTAAACTATGGCTATGCATTCACTTATGTCAACATACGTTGATTTTTTAATAATTACGTTAAATCCAGAGGTACCTATGGAAAAATGCCATCAAAACAATAATATTATAAGTTAATGTCAAATGTATTTTGTAGTATTGTAAAGCTTTTTGCCGTTTGTGGATTGTACAATGGGTCGAGGTAAAGTTATCCATGAGAAAATTTGTTCAATCATTATTAAATTTTTTAATTTTGGAAAATTCAATTAGGAAATCGCGAATATGTTGCAATTGTCACGCTATAGCGTAAAAAATATGGTCAGAAGTTACAAAAGTACAGGTTCGGTAGTTATCATCATCATCATCATTATTGGTGCTACAGCCCTATAAAAGAGCCTCGACTTTCCCAAGTCTATTACGCCAGTCAGTTCTATCCTTAGACCATAAAAACTGATAGACACGCCGTAATGCTATTCTTTCGTCTCGAAGAGTGAAGCCAACATAAAACGATTCACACAGCTGTGGGTGACGTCAGTGTGCGGCAGAAACGGTAGAGATTAGAAGTGTTTATACGCGTTGTAAACTTTTTTAAGTGTTCCAATTTAAAATTTTTCCGATACATTAATATTTTAATTATGGTGGGGTCTTGCAGTGCATTTAATTGTACGCAGCGACAAAAAAAGGGACAGATATATCATTTCATGGGTAAGTAAATTCACAAATTAAACTTGAAAAACATACCAGAAATTTAGCACCTATTATTTTACTTTTTCCTCCCAAATTGTTTAAAATAGATACATATGAGAGAGAGTCTTATATATAATTTTCATTTTATAATTAGATTGAAAACTAAAGGATTCAGTAAATAAATTGTTTTAGATTTCCTAAAGATTCATCATTGCAAAAACAATGGATTATAGCGATGCGCCGTGACAATTTTAAACCAACAAAGAGTTCTAAAATTTGTTCCAAACATTTCACAGCGGATTCGTATATTACTAGCGGTTGGAGTCCAAAAAAACAACTAAAAAAGATGCTGTACCCAGCATTTTCGATTTTCCAAACCATTTAATTAAGCAAGTTACAACTAGAAAATTTTTCAAAAAAAAGAGAAACTGTCTCAGTCAAACCAACAGGATCTAAAAGGGAAAATATAAATGTAACGAGTGAATCTACCACCATAAAGACTCAAGTAGAAATTTCAGACGAAACTACCTTAGAACCTCCCTTGAAAAAGCGAAGACATTACCTTGGTGACTTTGAACAAGAATCATCTAACAGAGACCAGGGATATAAAGTAGTAGTAAACAAATTAATTCAAAGGAAAAACAAACAAATCAAAATGTTGCAACAACGAAATAGAAGGCTTATTAAAAAAGTAAATACCTTAAAATCTTTATTAGAACATCTTAAAGAAAAACAGATGATCGATGAAGATTCCTCTCTGAAACTTTCGGTAAGGAAAATTATTAATACTTAATTATTAGTGATCTGTTTAGCTTTGGCATGTATAACAGTGTATTATTTTATATTGTTTGTAGTTAGTAGATCAAGTTTTGATTATTGCTTTTTATTTTATTAGGATACGATGCATGCTTCTGCAAAAACTATCTTTAAGCAGCTACTTAAATCTAAGAGCACTAAAACATATCCACCGGAGTTAAAAAGCTTTGCGCTTACTCTTAATTTCTATTCACCAAAAGCTTACTTGTATGTCAGAAAAACTTTTCCTAACATGTTGCCTCATCCACGAACTCTTCAAAAGTGGTATCAAGTAGTAGCTTGTGAGCCTGGATTTCAAAAAGAAGCAGTGAATGTATTAAAACAAAAAGTAGTTGAACTTAGAAATAAAGGAAAATCATGTATCTGTGCTTTGATGGTCGATGAAATGTCTATACACCAGAAAATAGAATGGGATGGTGAAAAGTTTTTAGGGTAAGTGTAGCTTAATATTTATTAGCAATTATAAAAAGTATCAACATTATATTTTCTATTTAAATAATTGAAAACATTAATTTTAGGTATGTTGATATAGGAAGTAAACCTCAAAGCGACTCTTCCGACATTAAAGCAAAAGAAGCAATTGTATTCTTAATTAATAGTTTAAATGATTCATGGAAGCTGCCGATATTCTACTTTTTAATCGCTGGGTTATCAGGTGTTATAGAGTTGTTATCTGAGTTATCAGATTAAATGGGAATATTTGCAAAAATTAGTAGACATTTAAGAAAAGGAAGGCCTTCATCTTGCAACTAGGATAACGCGAAGGCATTTAAATTGGTATAAGGAAAAAATGAAAGTGAAATTAGCTGCCCAAACATTCAGCCAAAAAGTTGCTAAGGCAATACATTATTTGAGAAATAAAAGCTCAAAAGAATTTGTACATAGCGAAGCTACTCAAAATTTTATTGAACATATCAATGATATTTTTGATATTTTAAATAGCCGAAATTTATTGGCAAAACACCTAAAATCTAGTTTACAGCAACATAATAAACAAGCGATTTTTCAAAAAACTGAAGAATCTATAAAGTATCTTAGTTCACTTAAGGACTCCAAAAATGGCGAACCCCTATATCTAAGCCAAAGAAAGACGGGTTTTATTGGTATGATCATTAGTTTAAAGTCACTAATGGGAATTTGGAAAAATTACGTGGAGGATATGGATGGAGGTCTGAAGTATCTTTCGGCCTATAAACTTTCTCAAGATCACTTAGAAGTTTTCTTTAGTTCTATTAGGAGTCATGGAGGTTACAACAACAACCCAACGGCAAAACAATTTAAAGCTGCATATAAAAGACTCTTAATGCACACAAGTGTTACAGGATCTACCCAGGCTAATTGTATAGAACAGGCACCTTCCATAATATTAGCAGTGAGCACAACAAATACGGTGAAAATGAAAACTGTTGATCATCAACTCATTGACAACTTTATAAGTGATGAAAATAATAGGGAAACAATAACTAGTAAACAGGATCAGGATTACACTGTAAATAATTTAAGTTTTTCAAGAACATTGTCATCTTATGTTTGTGATGTTGTTGACTATATCGCTGGGTTTGTCGTTAAGAAAGTTAAGAAAACATTAGATTGTGACATATGTTTGTGTGCAATTGAGTGTGATAATTTACAATCTCCATTCATAAAAGACAAAAATTATAGCACATCAAAAAAATTTTTAATTCAACCTTCTAAAGACGTCATTCATATTTGCAAAATTGCTGAAAGCGAAATTAAATTTATGTACAATTCAAAAAAATTAAACGATTCCAAAATAATGACAAAATTGATCTTAAACGTCATGAGTAACGTGCATGGTTCTGTGTTTAACGCATACAAAGAACATATGTTTGATCATGATTTTGAAACAAACCATTTGTTTAATCTAATAAAGATCATTTGTTTCCATTATTGCAACATTAGATTGTACCACGAAGGTGAAAAACTAAATAATGTAATACGAGTTAGAAGTAAGTTAACAAAAGCTATTTTGTTTTGTGGTCAATAAATTTATAGATTTCCTACATATTTTTTTTACCTAACCTGAAACTTCCACCCAAAAGAAAATTACTCTCCTTTAAATTTATTTTTGAATATCAAACAAGAAGAGATATACCAACGATATATAATAATATAATACATTCAAATAAAACATTTATTTTTACAATCTAAGGCAAAAATATTTATTAATTACTTTACTAAATAATTTATCTTTCATATTTTTTACAAAATATTGAAGTTATATTAAAATTAATCTAAAATTGGGTAATTTTACTAGTGCTTTGCTAAGAATCCAAGCGGGCTCTTGCCGCATTGTGACGTCACTTTCGCGGAAGGTGTTTGCTTCATCGGTTCGGTACAAGGCGTGTCTATCAGTTTTTATGGTCTAAGGTTCTATCCATTGCCAACTGTTGCAAGTTTGCTGCGCCTATTTGTCTACCATGCTCATCTACACCAGTCCTCCATCTGAGGTTTGTCCTACCCCTACTTCTACTTCCCACAGGTTGTATAAGGATTCTTTTAGGAGAGTTGTTCTGCTGTGATCTTGAAAGATATCCTGTCCATCATAGTCTTCCTATTTTTATAAAAAATACTACGTCTTTACCACCAAATATATGTTTATATCTGTGATATATCTCTTAGTTGTACCACCTTCTCCAAACACTATTTTCACAGATGCGACCGAATATTCCTCTCAGAATTTTTCGTTCAAATATAAGCAGGAGATTTTCATCTACCTTGGAAATGGTCCATGTCTTCGACCCATATCTCAACACTGGTTGTATAAGGGTTTTGTATATAGTTATGTTTGTTTTTTGTTTTTTGGCTTAAGCTTCTGCTTCTCATATGTCTACTCAGTCCAAAATAGCATTTATTTGCCAGGACTATTCTTCGCTTGATTTCTTGCGTTATGACGTTCTCCTTGGTTCGGTGGTCATAAAACCTAGAAATGTACGAAAAAGTGAAATAACCGAAGCAGATCCGATGCATTAAGATGCATTTTAGTGAAAAATCGACTAGCAAATTATATAGAGTTAATGGAGTGACAGTATTGGAAGACACGTTTCTAGATTAACAAGTGACCGAGAGGCCCACAAATTAGTATTTGGTACATAAATTTTTTTTAATAAATTTCATTTTATGTTAGGCTAAGGAAAAGCCACTTTTAACATTAGAATAAAAGAAAAATAGACTAACATGGTCAAAAGAGCATAAAGATCGGTCGCAATGGGATTCAATACAATGGAGTGATGAGTACAGATTTGAAGTGTGTGTTGGATATAGTAGGAGTCGCGTCCAATAAAAATGAAGCTTTCCATCCCGACTGTCTGAAGAGAAAAGCCAAATTTCTTGCATCTGTCATGACCTGGGGCAGCATGTCGTCTAAAGGTGTGGAAAAGTTACATTTTATCGATAGGATTGTAAACACGGATAAATATTTGAATATTTTAGAAGAATTTTTTTACCGATTATGGAACACCTTAACATCAGCGGAAGATTTTGTCTTTCAATAGGACGGCGCAGGTTGTCATACCTCAAAAAAGAGTTTAAAATGGACTGAAGACCATGGCATACTACTTTTGTAATGGGTTTCTAACAGACCCGACTTGTCCCTGATAGAGACTTTGTGGCGTGAAATGAAAAAATCTTTGAGAAAATAGCCGTTAACGAATTTAAGGAAAAATTGTTAGAAATGTGGGATTCGTTTACATTAGAATTTTGTCAGAACTTAATAAAACTATGCCTCGAAGAATTGTTGATGTCATTAAAAATAAAGAGGATGTAACTCAATGGTAAACTTTTACATTGTTTTTGTTATTATTACATATTCTATACGTTTTTTTTTTTAAATTTATTATTATTCTTTTTAATCAATAGTTTTTATTACGAGGTTGACAAAACGGTAGTGGACAACATAGATAAAAAGCAATTAAAATGGAATAGACATCTGTAATATATGAATAAGTAAAGAATACCGTTAGAAGTTTGAAAATGGACACCAGCACAAAGAACCAAACGAGGAAGGCCACGGAAAAAATGCAATCCAAATATCTAAGTCCAAATAAAAAGTAGAGATCTCCACGAGGAAGGGCTCCTTTCGCCGTTTCTTTATATATCTAACATTTCAATTCAGTAATATATATATATATATATATATATATAGTAGCTATAAGCTCGTTAAAGACAAACAAGACCTTAAATATTATTTAGAAACATATCTGCAAAAGCTATCGTCTTTTTTTCTAGACGCGCTCTCTGTTATCAGAGTGACAGATCAGCCTAGTGTGACTTCTAACATAAATTTTTGTCTGAACTGATTGAATTATTTTATTTCATTTATTCTTATAACTTATCCAATTGTATGTAATAAATTTTTGTTTGCTTTGCTTTCTGTCCACCAGATACATATTTAGCATTCTTCAAAACAGCCACTTTTCAAGATTTACGTCGCTCCTTATTATTTATTACAAGTGTCCATGTTTGGACTACTTTAGTTATGGAATAAATATTAGTTTTTCGTCCGATATAGATCAGTCGGTGATGATTGATATCGATAGTGAACATCGAACTCATGTTCACACAATCCACAATCATAAAAATAATATAACTCGTATATATGCACATTTTAATATGTTCGAATGCTGCATAAGAAATTACTTTGATTATTAGGCGAAAATAGAAGCTCTAATAGAATATGTCAAATCGGCCATCAAATAGTAAAGAAAATCTTTATCAAGATCAACTGTTTCGAGATTTATAATCATTTCTGTAAAACAAAAATATTTCTTTAAGTACATGTTTCTACTTAGTTTTTTTATATTGGCATTTGATTGGTATTCTACACCATTAGTAAAACAACTTTCGTTCCCCTTTATCTCTCTTAATTAAAGACATTTTACAAAGGGGATATTATTTCAAAGGTCGTAAAATTTTAATCGGAACCACGCTTTAACTGTTATATTCCTAACGTAGCAATAATCATGTCTCATATCCTGTGTATCCCATAATTAACCCGACTAGAATATTATAAATATGTAGGTGGTCCCCTATAAAAAAGCTATAAAAAGACAATTAAACGTCCATTTTGTCTTGTTTGTCGTAGAGGTGAGACTGTTATTTTCATTACTTAAGAGTCGAAGGGCTTATTATACAGGTTTAAAAACAGAAACTTAAATATACATTGGATTAAAAGGGAGAGTAATAAAGTCATAAATTAATACATAATTATGTACATATAAGATAAAATGCGAAAATTTTTAAACAGAAAGTAAAGAAATAAATACCTAGGATATGTGTAACCAAACATCTAACTAAAAAATTTAAGTTGAGTTAGACACATTAATTTATAGACATAAGGGTTACCTATAATCATATAACATGTTACCTGTAAAACAAATGAAATGGTAAACGGTAGGATTTTATTTATATCCCCAGAAATATGTCCGTTTAAAGTACCAGTCGAAAAGAAAAACGGACGTTCTCTTATGTGATATGTATGCAAAGTTTTACATAAGACAGCGACGTAGTATAAATGAACTACAGCTATATTTAAGATTAAACACGATAATTTTATACCAATTTTTGTTAAACTTCCCAAGACTGTGCATTGAAACATACATGGTGTCACTTTGGAGTGGTAAGAGTTTGTATACAACATCGCGCGAATTTGTCCATTTTCACGTACAACGGTGAAGAAAATAGTGAATCACAAGCACGAACAATATCTGACGTATATGATATATTAATAATATTTCTTAAGAAATTAACAAGTTCCACGAAATTACACTAGAAGATATAAATAACATAGATTATTGCTGGGAACAAATTAAGACGACAATAATCACTCAAAGAAAATCTGATCAATAAACAGTTAAAAATTACTGGATGACACAAGACGTCTTAGATCTAATGGACGCTCGGAGGCAGTACAAATCCTTACAGACACAAATATAATAAAATGCATAAAGAAATCCGAAAAATAATTAAAGGAGCAAAATACCGATGGCTACACGAAACCTGTTTAGAAATTAAGAAACTAGAGCAACTACATGACAGCTTCCACTTGCATAAAAAAACTAAAAGAAATAACGGGCAAAAGTAGAATTTACAGGCAAAATATATTATAAGACTCTGGTGGTACAATTTTAAGTAATATTAAAGAGCGCTGTACCGAATGAGAAAATTACATAACAGAATTATTCAACGAAGCCCAAAGAAATAATACAAAACCGAGATACAGGCCAATTTATTTTAATCTCAAAAGTTCAGAAGACCATCTACCAAGCGAAACGATGGAATTCTTCTAGTTCTGACGAAATACCTGCAGAATTATTACAACTATTAGATAATGGGGGTGTTTTGCTTTTATTACCTCCTTCTTTAACAAGATATACCGCAGCGACAAATTACCAAAAAACGGGTTAGAATCAATATTAAAATTTTTAACTGTTCCCAAGAAAAGAAATTCCAAAGAGTGCAGGGACTATCCACTTGTCAGTTTAATGAGTCACACGCTCAAAATTTTTATGAAAATTATGCATTATCGCATATATAAACTTTATCGTGAGGGATAACTAGTGATAGTTGGGTTTCCGAAACGGTATGGGTACTTGGGAATTTTTTTTGCATGCGAACAAAAGAGTATTGACTTTAGGAAAAATATTTACGTACCTTTCATACATTTCGAAACAGCCTTAGATAGAGTAGCTCATACATTACTATTTCAAAGCTTAGACTTAGTTGATCTGGACACACATGATATTAGATTGCTCAAAAATATTTACTACAATCAGACCGCTTGTATTAAAATGGATGAAGAAGTTTCTACTAAGTGTGGTACCAGACAGGGATGTGTTATGTCACTAATGTTATTTAATGCCTAAATAAACCAGTTTTTTAGATAGCTTTAAATAATCGTCACGATGTTAAAATCGGTGTTGAAATTATTCGTAATATTAGACACGCAGATGACACCGCCATAATGGCAAAGATTCTAGAAGACCTTCAAACTTCGTTAAACGCCGTAAACTACGAATGCACTAAAAAGTGCTAACAATCAACGCAAAGAAAACAAAATGGATGGCAGTCAAAAAAATTAATATTGAAGACTCAGTACTAAAATTACGTAAGATAATCCTGGAAAGGGTGGTACACTTTAGATATCTGGGTAGCTGGATTAACTGCACCAATTTGCACCATAAAACTTTATGAACTGGCGTTCTGTATTGTGCAGTAGAAGTCTGTCATTGACCACACGTTTAAGTGTTTAAACATTTGAAGTGCTACGGCTAGTCTGCTTTGTTCTATGGATGTAAAACCTGGACAACAAAAATTAAAAATTTTAACAAATTAGAAACGCTCGAGCTGTGGTGTTACCGTCGCATGCTCAGAATCCCGTATACAATTCACATCTTTAGCAAACGCGTGGTAGAGACCATGCAGAAAACGGGAACTGATCAACATCGTTAAAATGAGAAAGTTACAATACTTTGGTCATATAATTAGAGAACCTAAATATCGCTTACTCTGGTTGACCATTCAGAGAAAATCGAAGGAAAACGCTGGATCGGAAGAAAACAACTATCCTGGATGCCATGGACAGATCGAACGGTCGAGGAATTGTTTTATCTAACTGCCGACCGAGAAACATTTCATCAGATTGTTAACACAAAGATAGCCAACGCTTAAAAATAACACGGCACACAAATAAGCTGATGATTTAGTAGTTACATGGAAAATATAGCACAGTTTGTAAGAGCAATGTATCTATCACTAAAAATAGCATTTTCTCCGATTTATTTTATAATATTACTAAGAATAACTTGAAGGCATATAAAGTTTTTACAAATAGAATTCTAAATATTTAACAAAAACTTGTAATTATTAAAAGTGCAGAAGAAACGGATACGCCAAAGAACTGACGAAATCTCATTCTTATATATCAGATTGTATTAGTATGACTTAAAACTGGTTAAAACTATTGTTTTAGTTCCTTTGATTATCAACGCATAAGAAGTAATGGAGTAGAAGAAAAAATATAAAGATGGAAGCATACATGCAAAAATTATTCGAAGATACAGAAAGAAAACTTACTTACTTACCAACAAAGAGGATATCCTTTTACGATGGGTAGAGCACTTTGGAGAGTTGCTGGAAGGGGAACCTACTAACAATATAGAGCTGGAATACTGAAATGAGGAACTCATGGAACCCCCCTGTAGATGAAGTGAAAATATTTATAAAAAAACTAAGAAACCATAGGTCCCCAGGTAGCGATGGCATCCCAGCAGAGTTATTTAAGCACGGTGGAGAACAGCTCACCAAGGTGATGCGAGAAATTGTTTGTAGAATTTGGTCTGAGGAGCAAATGCCTGAAGAATGGAGCTTAGGCTTAATTTGCCCGTTACACAAAAAGGGAAACCAACTGGAATGCAATAATTACCGCGGAATAACTCTCCTAAATACAGCATACAAGATATTGTCAAATATTTTGCACGAGAGATTAAAGCCTTATACTGAAATGTTTCTAGGAGAATATCAGGCGGGATTCAGGCGTGGACGTTCAACCATTAACCAGATCTTTACACTACGACAGATCCTCGAAAAAGCGCAAGAGTTTAACATAGATATGTATTATATTTTTGTCGATTTTAAAGAGGCACATGACACTGTCTTAAGACCAAGTCTTTACAACGCTATGAATGAGTTAGGAATTCCAAAAAAACATATGTTTGATAAAAGTGACAATGGCGAAGATGCTATCAGCAGTAAAAATTCAAAACGACCCCATTTCAAATACATAGGGGGTTAAGGCAGGGATATGCGCTGGCGTGTCAGCTTTTTAATGTCGCCTTAGAAAAAGTTGTATGAGACGCTAATTTAGATAGCAGGGGAACAATATTTAATAGATCAGTCCAAATTCTAGCATATGCAGACGACGTGGACATTATAACAAAAACTAGGGCGAGAACTGCGGAAATCCTAACCGAGCTAGTAGTAGCAACAGAACGAATGGGGTTACAGATAAATCAAAATAAAACCAAATTCATGGCGACTAACACAAACACAAGAGCTGGAAATGTTGACACAAATTTAAACATCAATGACCAAAACTTCGAAGCAGTTAAAGAGTTCATATATCTAGGGACATCGGTTAACCCCAATAATAACACATCTGAGGAAATAAAAAGGCAAATAATAATTGCAAACAGGTGTTATCATGGTCTATCAAAGTACTTAGCTAACAAACGTCTGTCTCAAAAAACTCGTATAAGGCTGTATAGAACACTGATAGTCCCCATTCTTACATATGGATCAGAGGCATGGACGCTAACGAAAACAGATGAATCCGCTCTATACATTTTTGTAAGAAAGGTGCTACGCAAGATATCGGAGCGGTATGTGAGAACGGAATATGGAGGCGTAGATATAACTTTAAACTGCAGAATATCTACAAGCATACGTTTGGTGGTAAAGATATTACCACTATCATTAAGCGAAACCGCCTGCAGTGGGCAGGACATGTAGCCCGGACCCCTGAGTCAAACATGATAAAAAAGATTCTAACAGCGCAACCCGTGGGAATGAGAAGATCGGAGTCGGCAACTGGAAAAAGCAAGCGAGGGACAGAATAGAATAGCGTAGAAAGCTTAAGAAGGTCGAGGCCCTCTAAGGGCTGTAGCACCAAGATGATGATGATGAAAGAAAGAAAACTAACTAAAATAGACAAGTGAAGAAGTAGCAATGGCCATTAAGCGGATTAAAGATCAGAAATCACTAAAACGTGATAAAGTGCAGGGTGAAATTTTCAAGCTATTAGAGCACACCAAACCACAGATCTAACAAATCTATTTAACAACATTTATCTGTCTGAGTCAGAGTAAGAGTCTGGTCACTTACCAAAAGACTGGATACTATCAATATCCATTCCACTTCTTAAAAAAGCCAACGCTACGTAATATTTTTTTTAAAGCGAAGCTTCATAAAATAGCGGTTTTTCACATCGATTCACTACTTTCGATCAATTCGTTTCTAGTCATTATATATTCAGTCTAAGCAGGTTTAATTAAAAACTAACGACAACTAACTAAAAACAAAAAAATAAAAAATAACGAACAAAAAACAGACATCAAATAAGAAGTAAAAATCTAAAACAATATTTGTCAATAAAAGCTTCGATTTGCAACGATTGTCAAAATCGAAACGTCATAAATGTCATCCTTAATAGCAATATTGAATCATCTGTTTAAATCTTTAACACACTTTTAAAATAATTTTATATAAATAAAACTAATATTTTTAAAATATTATTTATGATATTTATTTATATCTTATTATAAATTAATATTTCGTTTAAATTTGACAGGTCTGTCAAAAAGAAACAACTTATGCTCTATTAATAAGTACGTTTTAAGGTGGTATTAGGAGCAAACCTAATAATTAATTAAATTATTTGAATATAACCTAATTTGTTTAAAATGTAAATAATAAATAAATAATACAATTACTTTAATCAATTTTAAAAATATTATTTAAATTTTAAAAATATAGAAAACATGGTATAAAGCTTCGCGCTAGCCTACTGTTCTGCCTACTATAACATATTTTTTTATAACACCCCTTAAGAGCTGGCTTTTACATTGCAATCTGATCAGAGAGATTAATGAACAGTTTTGTTCCGTCCTAAATTAATAGGTACTAATAAATCTTAAAACTATAGTTTCATTCAATAATGTTTCTGTAGGGTCTTTCTTACAGTAATTATTTACACAAGTTCTCGTGTACGATAAGCCGCACTATACTCTGTTTTTGAACTATTCACTACACTATTAACTCGAAGAGCTTCACGCTCTTCAGTCCTCTTACTAAGTTTTTATTACCCAGGAGTTGAAGAGCCTCGATAGTCACATGTAGATGCAATCTTTGCTTATGATTGTTTGCACAATTCCTTATTATCTCTTTAACTGTCCCCATCTGCAAGTCTCGGTGAGTGTTGCTCTTTTTAACGTACCAAGTGGTTTCGATGCTGCTACTTAATACCTTGTTCTGAAAGCGTTGTGTCTTTAAAGTATTGTTCTTGCTGGCACAATCCCAGAGCTGAGCACCCTATGACCACACCGGTTTAAGTATTTGTTTAAAGATCTAAAGTTTATTATCCATGGAGAGTTTTGAGTTTCTTTCAAGCAACCAGTAAAATTTTTTTGTATTTTAGTTTAATTCCCTTTCATTTTTTCCTTATACGGACCTTCTACTCTACGAAATATAAAGAACATGGATTAATTAGTTTAAATATATGAGCTGTGAGCCATATACTCAAAGTATTCCTTACCATCATTTATCCGCGCATATACACTAAATTAGAAGAACCCCTAAGTGAAGGTCAATTTAGAGTCGAAGTGCAAATCCATCAACAAAGAAAGAAAGAAGAAGCACAAGAAAAATAATTTTTTATAAGGTATTTATAATTCTAGCGTAAAAATATATTATACCGCAAATTTTGATATACATTAAAATTTTTAATGTGTCAATCTTCAGAACATTATTATATAAAAGCCAGTTGTTTACAGTCATTTAAAAAAATTGTTTTAAGAGAAAAAATTGAATTATTTAATTGACTATACGCTTATCTGCTGTATATTGTTCTGAAGCTATTTTCTTGTGGCATTTTAAAGTAATAACTATTTATTTATTACTTTTTTTATTTTATTTATTACTGATTTCATGTAATCGAATGAACTATCTTAGTCGTCCCAGGAACGCAACTCAACAATATTGGCAATATCATTTTAAAGTCGTCTACTTTAAAATGTATAATGTATGTCTGAATTGTCAATATAGATGAGTCTGATAAAATTAAATTAGAAGAATTTTTCACTTCTTCTTCTTGAGATGTAAATCCACTAAGGGATGTTAGCGATCACATTTTCCATTAATTCTCTATTTCTTGCAATATGTATCAGAGATTGTATGTCGTTAATCCCTGTCCATTGCCTTATGTTTCGGAGCCAGGACATTTTCTTGCGTCCCATTCCTCTCTTGCTTTCAATTTTACCCTCGATTATAAGTTGGAGGAACTGGTATTTTTCATTTCGCATGATGTGACCTAGATACGCCGTTTTCCTTTTCTTGATGGTTTCGTAATTTTTCACTAAGTAACAAAAAAAACAAAATTTGTTTAATTTACTAATGTTTGTATTTTGAGAACGATTACCGAAGTGGAAATTGAAACGTCAATAATAAACGTACTTTAACCTTTAATTGTGGCTTATTCCCATTTAAATAGTAATTATCTGCTGTATAGTCTTGATTAAGAATCAAATGACGTTTTGTTCTTGAACGTCAACGAGAACTTCGTTTTGAAAGAGTTAGTTTAAGTACTTTATTTTAAAGTGTTTATGCACTATGTTTCATACAACGTCAGTATTTAAAAATCTATATTTTTAGTAAATTTATATGTTCACATGTCTATTTCCAATCTTTTCGTCACTGTTTTTTCAATAAAGAAAAATGCAATATACACAAAATAATGTCAATTTAAAAAGTATAATCAATAACATTTACCAATATCTTATTACTAACCTAAAACAAACAATCCAAATTAAATATAATTAGCCGTTTAGTTCTTCCTACCCATTAAAAACGATGGGTACGGCAGTGACAGAGGCGGAGCCACTTTAAGGCAGGAACTCGAATACCCACCAAGAACTGTTTCTGAATTCATTAAATGTAGAGAATAAGAATAATTATAGCCGCGAGCTAGTTCCGTTCTTTGGCTAGGATATACGGTTGAAGTTTTTTTGGTAAAAGCCGACGTTTGAAAACATTGATGTTACCTGAAGGTCGCGTGGTTGATGAAGGAAACTTGTATTGTATGCTGATATGACAGTTCAGTTGGAACTGTGAATTGTTTTATTTGTTTTAGGTCGTTGTTTTAAAAGGGTTTGGTTGTTTTATGGAAATCGAATTAAAAAACAAGTAGAGGTAAACATTTATGTTAAATAATAGGTGATAACAGCTACTTTAACAAAAATAAAAAAATAAAATAGTGAAAATAAAACAAACCAAATATAAATATCGTTTCGTCCCTATCTCGGCAATTGAAAATTGCCCAGTTTTATTGATTCGCTTTACTAAATAACCTATATTTCTTTACATAACTTTATATATACTAAAACATTTATAAACTAAAACAACTTTATAAATTTAATCAGTTACTGTTCAGTTTCAAAATTTTATATCTCTATAGTATTGTTCTCAAATTTTATTAAATCGCTTACCTTTTAATTTCATTCAATTCTAAAATTGACCCGGATTGATTGATCTTGTCAGACTCGCTAGCTAACTCCTTCCTTAGATCTGATCGAAGACAAATCTCGATCTCACGTCCTAACCAAAATTCTTATCTCCTTTTGGCTGTTAACATTAACTTCTGAACTGCAGATACATGGACTAAATTAAGCATACTTGTAACCGCCACTGCTACCACTTTTTCAAGTAATTTGGTAAACAAAATTACTTTTTAATTCACATAACTTAATTTTTTTTTCTAATTGACTTTATTTCGTTTTCAAAGTTCAATCAAACATACAACGACTCGTACCATTCTCTCTTTTCAACCAATTATATTTTTAGTATTTTAAACAATCAATCACGAATAACAAACAGAATAAACAACACATTTTTTGACCACAACGACCAACACAAATATACATTCAATAACACTTGTGGACAAAAATCTATGATAAATTATGTTATAACTAACAGAGATATACATCTATTAAAAAAAATTGATGTAAGATTAAGATGCCTCAACTTAGTAGATGTAGTAACCCAGTAAAGCTGGGAAAAACTCAAATGTAACATAACTAACGCAGAAACAGAATGACCTGGATAAAGAAAAGTAACGAACACTAACATATCAGAAAAGAAAACCCTGTGGTTTAGAGAGGAAGTGAAGGCAAAATGTAAAGAAAAAAAAAGAAAGCATTTTTACAGTACAGAACACAACTAACACAACAGGCACATAACCAATATAAATGAATCAGAAATAAAACGAATACTTTAGTTACAAAAATAAAAAGGTAACACTGGCAAAACTTGTCAAAACAGATGTAACATAAGTTCTACAGAACACAAAAAGAAAGATAGAAAATGATCATATTACAAAGCAAATAGATGAACGAACTAACAAAAACAAAGCACATTCAGAACGAAATTTGTTCAAACTACTTTCGACCCCTATTTGCTAAAGGTGACTATAGTGAACCTCCAACACCAGATGGGACGACAAACGAAAAAATAAATATTGAGGAGAAAGAGGTAAAGGCAATTAAAAAACAGAAAATTACCCAGAGGGGACAGAATAACGAACGAACTCAGTACGGAGTACCAGATCTGACCAAACAACTATTAAAACTAGTCCAAAAAATAATAGAACAAAACATAATTTCTCAAGAATAGAGATCAATCATTTAATACCTCTCTTTAAAAAGGGAGACACATCGAATCAGGAAAATTACAGAGGAATTAATTAACCAAACTCAATACTAAAATTAACAATCAATGTGATAACAAATAAACTGAATGAAATTATAACACTAGCAGAAGAACAACAAGGTTTACGTCGCAAAGATCCACTGACGCTATATTTATCATCAGGTAAGTGCAAGAGAAATCATTTAGCCCAGTCTGGTTATGCAAAAATCATCGATTTCACGGCAAAATTTTTCGCAGATATCTGAAGCTTTTAAGACATAGGTGGGGGTTACTAGATAACGAATAGATGAAAAGGTACTCGTATTTTTACCTTGCGTTTTTTTAAACAATAATTTAAGGTCACGATTTGATTTTTTGTCTATAAGTTTTTTCCCTTATATTTTAAATAAACAATATTTATATCCTTTTTTTATATCAAGAATATCTTTATTCTCCCGTTTTTTCAATTAAAATTGATAAATAATTTACAGAGATAATTGCAAAAAAGCAGTTTTTTGCACTAATTTATAAATTTTATTAATGTTTTTATTAACAAAATAAAATGTTATTAATACATTTGAATATCGAGGAGTTACCGTCTTTTAAATTTGTGTGAAATTTCCCCCCGATCGGTCAAATAGTTTTAAAGTTATTTAATTTATTTATCCCTGAGGCTAATTATTTAAACTATTGAACTTGCCCTATGAATGATACTAGACACATTTAGCAAATTTCATAGGTTTCTTTAAGACTTAAACTATCTCAGAAGTTAAATGCATATTGCGTTTTCATCGAAATTATTTACAAACTAAACGTTTGAAAAGGGGTATGTTTTTTAGTTTTAAAGAATTGTAATAGCTTTTAGATTAGCAAAGACACAAAAGCTCTCATGGAAATACGACGAAACCTAAGCGAGAAAGAAAAGGGAAACAAAGAAGAATATAGAAAACTAAATAAAAGAATTTCAGCGGATATTAGAAGAGATATAAGAAGATATAATACTAATGTAATTACTCAAATAGTAGAAAAGAACAAAGGTTTAAAGATAATGAAAAGAGAACTCACACAAAGTAAAAAAGAAATATACAAGCTAGAAGATAAAGACGGAAAGGCAACAACAGATAAACAAAACATTCTGAAAATAACTAGAGAGTTTTATAAAGACCTCTATACCAGCCAAAGATCACAAGAAAATTTACCGACACGAGTAAAGACTCTCATAAATCAGGGATCGGAAATACTTTTACCCATTACTGTGTCAGAAGTAAGATCAGCTTTAAAGGAAATGAAGAACCATCGATCGCCTGGTGACGATGGACTCGTTATTGAGGCAATAAAAGCAGGAGGAGAAATTCTATTAAAATCAGTAAGCGAACTGTTTAATAAATGCTTACATGCGGGTACGATTCCTAAAGACTGGAACAATGCAGTGATAGTCTTGTTACACAAAAAAGGTGATATTACTAAATTAGAAAATTATAGACCCATCAGCCTCTTGACACATATGTATAAACTCTTTATGAAAATCTTAACAAAGAGACTAACACCTAAACTAGATTTCTATCAGCCCAAAGAACAGGCAGGCTTTAGGAGAGGATATGGCACAAATGACCATTTGCACACCATAAAGATCTTAATTGAAAAATGCATCGAGTACAACATACCACTGGTTCTTGCATTTGTCGATTACGAGAAGGCTTTTGATACTGTAGAGTTTGAAACCGTACTGGAAGCCCTAAATCAAAGCCGAATAGATTACAGGTACACGTCACTAATCAAAAACATCTACGAGAACGCTACATCAAGTATACGACTACACGAAGACACAGAAAAATTCAGCTTAGGTCGAGGAGTAAGACAAGGAGACAATATTTCACCAAAATTGTTCACGGCAGCTCTAGAGTCAATATTTAAGAACACCCAATGGCAAGATATGGGCATCAATATAGATGGAGAAAGATTAAATCATCTGAGGTTTGCAGATGATGTCGTATTAATCGCAGATAACTTACAGGATACGGTTTCTATGCTACATTCGCTTAAAAGTCTGTCTGAAAGAGCAGGATTAAAGATAAACTTTGAGAAAACTAAACTTATGACAAATCTCGTAATGAGTGGAAATATAACTATCGACAATAATACCATACAACAAACAGACACTTACAAATATCTGGGACACGAGATCAAAATAAACAGAGACAATCAAACAAATGAAATACAGAGGCGAATAGGCCTGACATGGGCAGCATTTGGCAAACTAAGCCATATTCTAAAAAGTTCAATTCCCATGTGTCTCAAGCGAAAAGTTTATAACCAATGTGTTTTGCCTGTACAAACTTATGGAGCAGAGACTTTAACACTCACGCAGAAATCTGCGAATAAACTAAGAGTTACACAACGAGCCATGGAACGTGCAATGCTGAATGTGAGCCTCCGAGACCACATAACAAACCGACAAATCAGGCAAAGATCAGGAGTTCAAGACGTCATCGAAAGAACCACGAGACTTAAGTGGAACTGGGCAGGACAGTTAGCCAAAACACAAGATGGACGATGGACAAGACGAATTATGGAATGGAGGCCCAGAAATTATAAAAGAAGCCGAGGACGACCACCGACTAGATGGACCGACGACATAAAAAGAGTAGCGGGAAACTGGCTACAAGCGGCCCAGTGTAGAGAACACTGGAAAGAACTGAGGGAGGCCTATGTCCAGCAGTGGACGGAATTGGCTGATTGATGAATAGCTTTTATATTTTTCAAGCTACATACTTGTACGTACAACCATTGGATAGCTGGTAAAAAAACTCACATTTAAAAACAAAAAAAACCTTCTATGACCAATAGGAACGAAGTTAGCGACTATTTTTAAAAAAATCATATCTCCATTGTTTATAAACAATAACAAGTAAAATTTGCACAAATTTTTAATGAAAATCTAAACTTTATATCAAAACTAATATCTATAAAATTCATTCAATTTTTCAAAACTTACAACCTTTCAAAACGAAGGTACTTTCGAAAGTTCGACATAGGAAAGTGGAGGGAAAACTGTTTCAGCTCCACGCTCCAAAATTTCGTCAGTACTCCGTGTAGTGGCTTTATACTTATAATAATATTTTGTGTATTTTAAACAAAATAGTTTTCACTAAACGTATTTAATTAAGCTACATTTTCTATCCTTCTAGTAACTTCTGCGTTTGACATCATTTAAGTCCATGGTATACGTAGCATTCTTCTGTAACACCAAAATTCAAAGGCAGTCAACTTATTCAGATGCACTCGTTACAATGTCCTTGCTTTCAAGCCATAAAGAAGAGTAGTGAATATGTAACATCGAAGCATCCTTAGGCGTATTCCTATCCTTATATCCCGACAATAAAGAAACTTTTTAAGTCTAACGAATATTGTACGTGCCAGTTCAATACGTGTCTTAGTCCGTGACAGCATTCATTAAGGCGTTGCATTACGTTCTGTAAATCATTGATGTCATCCGTCATTATAACTGTATCGTCAGCAAAACGCAAGTTATTTAAAAACCTCGCCATTGATAGATATACTTTCTATTGAATCTGAGAGAGCTTTTTTAAATACCGCTTCACTATAGACATTGAAGAGTAGTGGTCACAGCACGAAACCTTGGCGGATTCCTCTCTGTATTTTGATATCTCGGGTATTTAATTGCCAAGTTTTATCTTGGCAATTCGATTCTAATATAGATTAGAAATAATTTTTGTATTACGACTGTCAATATTTTTGCTTTTGAATATATCTACAAGCTTTTATGTTCAAATGTATCAAATGCCTTTTCCAAATTTACGAAACATACGGACATGCCCTGATTCATATCCATGCATCTCTGGGCCACCCACCACATTTAAGCCGAATTAAGCATCTCTTGTGCCCATATCATTTCTAAAACCAAATTGTGTGTCAATAAGTTTATATTCAAGAGTTTTTTTAAAAATGTTTTAACTGTGTGACTTAAAGTCACACAGTCGATGTAAATTAAAGTCATTGTTCTGTGATATAAGCAGGATGTTACACTTGACTTTTTGGGTATTGCCACAAAGGTCGATTGCATTCATTGTCTGAGGATTGTGGCAGTCTGATATATTAGATCACAGAGTTCAACCAATAAATCAATAACATCTTCATCAATTAGTTTTAATGATTCGATGGGCATATCATCTGGTCCAGTAACTTTGCCCTTTTTTGTGTTTTTGATGGCATATATGACTTCTTCCTGTAAAACTGGTTGTCCGGTATCCTCTGCGGTTTATAATGACAGTTGTTCTCTTTTATCATTAAATAGCTTTTGGATGTAATTGGCCCAGTGGCACAATCTTTCCTTCACATTAGTAAAAATATCTCCTTTATCATTTTTAAGGATGTTCGTTCTTGCTTTTTCTAGAACCTGTGATTTTTTTTTGTCTCTCTTTTGTCTTTCGCATTTTTTTTCTGATGTTTTTCTGGATTTGTTTGTTTCTGTCCAGGTCTTTTGCTTTCTTTGTTCTTTCATAAGTTCAAGAATCTCTACTGTCATAAAGGGTTTTCTTTTTTCCCAAGTGGTTTGGGGGTTTCTTTTAAAACCGATACAAGGGCATGTTGAATTGAGAAAAACTACAATGTCTTTAAATTGACCAATAAGATGGCATAACAATGGAAGCAGAACAGAAGTAATTGGTAGAAGGCGAGGGAAATAGTACAAAGGATCGAAAAGAGTTCTAATTGCCATTTGTGTGACGCTATTTCGCCTTCGAGCTTGAAGTATAAAAATTCCAAGGGATATGTTATTTGGAGCCTTGGGAATAAAGAAAAGATTCACAATATTGGTAAACTAAGTGTTATGTGCAATTGTGTGGTGCCATGTTTTAGATTATACCACACAGTTGAAAATTGGTAATTTTGTTCTAAAAAAATTTTTAATTTTCTTCTGAGAAAATTTTTAATTTTGTGGTTTGAATAAAAAACAGGAAGAAATATTTTTTTTTATCTTCTGAGTTTTCTTATAATTTGCGGTTTGACCTGAAGCACTTTGTGAACGAATTACCGTTTTGAAAATTTGGCTTGTATTTCTCAAGATAGATTTATTTACACGCAATAGCTTCTTGCGCACTGATGACACGACAATTTTTATAGAATTCAGTAGCGAAAAGGTAAATGCCATAGTGATGTTCCTCATCAGGGAGGTTTTTTAACACATTTGTGGCGTATGGACCTAAATTCCCTATTATTTTATTGGTAGATAAACATAAAATTCACCTAGTTCTTCATACCAGTGAACTATGATCCAAATTATATAATTTTGGCGTTGTATCGAAATGATACTAGAATTTACAACTGGGAATTATATAGCTGAATTTTTTATGTCTTGAAATTGATCAGAATTTTTTTAAAATAGACTAAATTTTTGATTTTTTAGAAGTCTATTCTATTTCTTCGGATTTTTCATTTTTTGCTGTATAGATACTTTCAATGCAAATAACCAGAACGTAAATCCGCACAGACACCAATCTACTTCTCTTCCTGTTCATTTTCTTACGTGTATATAACCAAACTATTTACTCTTTGTTAACCAACAACATATTACTGTTATAACTAACTAACTTTCAATGAAGTTCCACTTTGCTCTTAGCAATATTTAATTTTTCAATTTATATTTAAATTGCATTTTGTATGGAAAAAACTAACTACCGTGCCTTTGAGAATATGCAGTTACATTAGTGCTTTGGGATTTGCCCTAAATATGTACTTGATCAAATAAAATAACCAAGTAGTTATATTGCATGGATTTATATTTTAAAAATATTCATAAAGTTATGAAAAATATTGTAATGTTGTTTTTAATGGTCAAATGAGCAAATATAAAAGTTCACTGTGTATTTTTCAATTTTTTTAAAAGATTTTTGTACAAATTTGGTGTACATATGTGAAATTATGAATATAATTTCAGTTAAAGAGGACTGTATTACATAGGGCTGGTTCAAATAAATTAGGATATGTGGTAAAAGGTTATACAGATTATAGCAAATTAAGTTTATATAAAGTCTTACCAATTCTTCTGCTGCACATACACACACTCGCGGTATTTAGATACTTTCAGTCGCGGTTGTTCTTCATACGGGGAAACTGTCCGGTTACCGGTTTCTGAAGACGTGTTTCGCGGTACTAACACTTAGATCACACGAGATATAGCACATTTGCGTATTTTTCGCGAAACTATAAGCGAGAGAGATAATTAGAGTAGAGAAAAAGCGTGGTAAGTCTGTACCAAGCGATAGGTAGCGATTGATAGAGAGATAATACGTCTGCCTAGTAGGACTCAGCAGACGAAAGAGAGGACGACTGTCTCTAGCAACAGTCAGCAGTCAAGAGAGAGTGTCTGTTATCATCGAGAGACAACAGGCAAGAGAGAGAGACTTTCTTTGCTATCTTACAACTGTCTGTATTTCTAATGGAGTGGGGTTAAAATGTGAGTAGGAAGGGTTGGAGAACGGGAAATAATTGTAAAATTGTGGTAGAATGGTAGCTAGTAATACAGCGAAAAAATGACATGATTTTTCGCATGTGAAAAAATTGAACATACTGGGGGCGGGCGAGAAGAGTTACGCCACTGGGATCTTCTTCTTAAAGTGCCTATCCGTTCCGGACGTTGGCGATCATCACGGCTATCTTCACTTTGCTTATTGCAGCGCGGAACAGTTCAGTGGTAGTCGTGTTATACCACTTTCGCAAATTTTGAAGCCAGGAAATGCGTCTTCTTCCCGGTCCTCTCTTACCATTTACTTTCCCTTGGAGAATCAGCTGGAGAATCAGCTGGAGAAGGCCGTAACGTTCTTGATTTCTCACTGGGATAGGGTATCAAATAGTTACTTCGAGAACGAGGGTAAACCAGTATACATTAGGGGTACTGTTGTAATGAACTAAGATACCTAAAAACTATTTAAAATCTAGAGAAACTAAAGTCTATAGAAACTATATACATGTTTGGCAGAAAGTACCACTATTGGTTAAAGGGTAACCTAGCTACTTTCTTTATTGACCTAAGATATTCGCCATTAGGTGTGGATACCCTAACAGTTCGAACAAGAGAGTCTTTGCCTGGGAGCACTTCGATAATCTTTGCCAGAGGCCAAAGGAGTGGGGGAGTCTCTTCATCTTTAATTAGTACAACATCACCTATCTTTAAAGGATCAGTAGCGATGTTCCACTTACTCCTACTTTGGGTCATATGCAAATATTCCACCGACCACCTTTTCCAAAAGGTTTGATGAATTTTCGAGATATGCTGAAAGAGGGAAAGACGGTTCTGTGGTATTTCTGAGAGATCTGGTTCTGGTGGACTTGTGAGACTTTTTCCTACAAGGAAGTGTCCGGGCGTTAAGACTGAGAGATCGTTTGGATCATTTGAGAGCTGAGTGATAGGTCTTGAGTTTAAAATGGCTTCGATTTGACAAATTATTGTATAAAAAACTTCAAAGGTAAAACGAAGATTTCCTACAAGACGATAAAGATGGTATTTGGCACCTTTAATCCCTACCTCATGCAGCCCAAATTGAGAAGGGTTACGAGGCACTCCAAATTTAAAACGAATAGAGTTTTCAGAGCAGAAATTAGTAATCCTCTGCGAGAAGTTCTTACTTTTAAAGAGTTCGTTTAACTCAAGAAGCTGATTGCGGGCACCATAGAAATTAGTAGCATTGTCTGACCATATAATCTCGGGAGCACTCCGCCTTGCAATAAATCTTTTAAGGGTGAGAATAAAAGCATCAGCTGTTAAGCCGGTGACAAGTTCGATATGAACACATTTGGTGGTTATACATATGAAGAAGGCTATGTATGCTTTGTATAATGGAGCCTTTCTAAGATGAGAGGATCGGATCATGAAAAAACCTCCGTAATCTACTGAGACCTTTTGGAAAGGTCTTGTCGAGAGAACACGATCGGGATGGAGATCTGCCATAAGTTGTGTTGACTTGGGTGTCATGAAACGGAAACAGTCGTGTATTATCTTCTTTGTTTGTCTTAGTCCAGAGATAGGCCAATATTTCGAACGAAAATTTGACAACGTGGTCAAGGCACCTGCATGTCCCAATTTAACATGCATTTGTTTTATCATTAATTTGACAACTGAATGATTAGATGGTAGTAGCAAGGGATGTTTCTGTTCGAAAGAGATAGGGGCAAATTCTAATCTACCACCTACATGAAGAAGTCCAGTTTTCTCAGAGAGGAAGGGGTTTAGTGCCCTGATAGTTTTATCAGAGATTATTTTCCGATGTTTTAACTCATGAAATTCTTTAGGAAAGGCCTGTGATTGTATGTACTTAACAATCACAGTGGTGGAGGAGCTTATTTCACAAACCTGCAGTGGTCCTAATTCTAAAGGTGAATTAGTATGTCTTTTTCTTAGATTTGAGAGAAAACGAAAAACATATGCCAGAGTTCTCTGAATTTTTGAAAATGACGAACATTTATTAAAAAGGGTTTCAAGCGTATTATTCACTTGAGATATGTCAGAGGTTGTGCTTAAAGTAACCTGAGTGAGTTCCAGTAAATCTCCCGTCCATTCTTTTATCCTGAATTGAGAGTAGTCTATTACACTGGAAACTAAAAAGGGGGGACCTTCGGTCCACAATTTTTTTAAAATTGACTGAGTGATATCTGAGGCTCTAGAGGGCAAATCTGCTACGTTTAAAGAGGAACTTACATGATGAAATAAAAAGGATTTACTTAATTCTTTGATTTGACTGACACGATGAAGTACAAATGGATTCCATGTAAATTTAGTTGTTAAAATCCATGTTAAAGCGATGAGGCTGTCTGAAAATATGTGAACTTCAGATATTGTGACGTTTTTTGAAAGAACCTCAAGTACCTTTCTAGTAAGAGTGACACCTAATAAGATACCAGACAATTCTAACCGAGGAATAGTTAGTTTATTTTTTAGTGGAGCTATTCTAGTTTTCGATGCTATGAAGCGAGACGTGACTGTGTTGTCACTATACACGACTCGAAGATAGACACAAGCAGCATAAATGTCCTGAGAGGCATCGGTGAAACAATGTAATTGCATATCCGATTTAGGCAGTGGAAGTGTCAGGCATCTGGGAAATGTAATTATTTTAGATATTGATTGGAATGTATCCAATAATGATTTCCAATCCGGGATCAATAGGTCATCCAGTATATCACTGTACCAGTCTAAGGGCAATGACCAGATAAGTTGTAAGAAAGATTTAGAGTGTACTCTAAAAGATAAGAGTTTTCCTAAGGAGTTATACATTCGAGAAACATAGGTACATAATTTTCTTTTTGTTAAGGGAGGCGCCTCTTCACAAATAGGCAACTTAAAAGAAAAATCGTCTTGATAAGGTGACCTGTTAATACCTAGGACCTTAGAGAAGCTACTAACTAAGTCAAGATTAACTTCTGAAGTGAAGATCATATTATGCTCATTTGAAAAGGCACGAGAATTTAAATATATTTTATAGAGTTGGAAACCGTGAATGTTCAGAAGCGAGCGTAGTTGAGAATAAAGTATGTGTAACCTTTCCAAGTTATTGGCGCTGGTCACGATATTGTCGATATTTGCATAATTTTTTATAGTATGAGAGGCTACTGAGTGTGTGGTTTGGTTAGCAAAAGTTTGAACCTGAGGGACAGTAAACAACGAAGTAGGGCACGTTACATTAACGTTTACCGTATCAGGAGGCGGCAATGCAGACTGGGCCTCCAGTAACAGAATATTGTTGGGCACTGCAGGAGCTGTTGTTACTTGGCCCTCTACGAATGGTAGGGCCACGGTAACAAAAGACAAGGCAGGTTCTACTGAATCTAATGAATTAGATTGTGAGGTGGTATGAGTAAGAACAGTTTGTCTTGAGAGAAATTTGATGACATCCGTGTCAATACGAGGCTGTGAGAGGAGTATTTGATTTTCGTGTATTAGTGGAGGAACTATGGGTTTATTCCAAGGAGGGATAATTTTAAAAAAATTGACATGTACATCACCTTCACAAGGTGTTGCAATTAATAATAAATCAATAGATTTTTGTGTAGGAATTTTATTGAAATGTAAGAAAGTGGGAGTGAATATATTCTGAGCTTGAATAGAGAGTTTATTAACCTGTCGTATATTTAGAGCATTTAAAGTTTCATGTTGAGAGATATCTTGAATTTGTATACGAGTTTGGGGAGGTATATTTGCCAATTCCGCTTGCACACCGCAAGAAGGCGGTACTTGAGTTAAGTTTTCAATAACCAATGGAGACAAATTGACAGTTTTTAGAATAGGAGCAGAGATTAAAATATTTTGTGTATGTAAAACTTGACTTGAAACCAAGGTATTGGATTCTTGTAATATTTGTGGGGGAGAAATGTTAAGAAGCACGGGAGATGCAGATATTACAGTTTCAGTAATCATATTTTGTTCTGGAGTATTTTGAAAAGTGACTGTTTGTGCTGGTAACACATTTTTTAAGAGAGGCTGGCCTATTACATCTTGAGTACTAATGTTATTAGAAGTGTTTTTATAAGTCGGCTTTTGAAGCTCTTGCGTCTGAGCTTGAACAATTGCAGAACTAAACGAAGTACTTATAGTTATTTCTTTCATCTCTTTGAACTGATTGGGGAGGGAGTCAGAGTAAAATGTATTTTTAACTTCTTTTTGGCCATTTATATTCAAATCAGTACTTTTAACAATGTGTTTACTGGAAGTATTCGCCTTAAATTTTGTATCAAATTTAAAAGCCTGTTTAGCTTCCAGTTTTTCTTCTAAGAAACATAAAGCATCCATATATTTTTCATAAGTAATATCTACTTCCTCACTTTCGAGAATAGTTTCGTCGTCAGCCAGGTTTTCCAAAGCATAAAAATACGATTTATAAGCTGCCCTAAGCTGAGTAATATATTCTCTAATTCTACAATTAGAGAGGCCTTTTTCATTTGAACTAACAACGTTCGCAATTCTGGCGATATTTCTTTGTGAAACGTGCATTGCATAAAAATATTCTGCAATTTCTGCCATTTTGAATTGGAGTATATTATAGTTAGATAAAGTATAATAAGAGTGTACCAGACAGAGATGAATGATAAAGAGAGTAAAACCTAGCGACCCTTGGAAAGGGTACAAAGAGAAGAGAAAAAATATGTATATATAAGAGTGTAATGAGATTATCAACTTCTTGTTTTTTTGTGTGTGAAAATTATATTTGGTATCGTGGATTTAATTTAAATTGACACTAATAGAGATCATTTTCATTGATTTAATAAAGCAATTAATACGCAAATACTTTCTAAGAGCAGAGATTATTTTAAAAATTAAGTTTGTGTCATCAAGCGATTTGAATAAAGCGATTATTATGCTAGGGATTAATGACAATAACAGCGGAGAATTCTTGTAAAAATTTATTATTCAGAACAATAGGACAAAATCCCAAATTATTTACCTAGACGTGTACCTCTGGCAAAACGTGTCAGAGAACAATACAATTAGTTGGGATTATAATGAGAATCTTTGGTTGACAAAGGCTGGGATTTTTACTCCGTCACAGGTATCTATCAATGGGTAATTTTACCTGACTTTCTAACGTCCTTTAACAATAGAATCATAAAATTGGAATTTACACAGATAAGAATTATTAAACAACGATCTATCAATATATCGATGTATCAATACATACGTATATACATATATATCAAAGAACATATACACATATATAGAAATACATAATTTCGAAGGACCAAAACTAATGAGATTTACAGCAGAGGTAAGATTTATCTGAACCGAATTAGATCAAAATATGTTCAATCGAGCATGAGATAAAACAGAGAGAATGAGGATTTACATATGACTCAAAAGTGTACCAAACTATGTAGAATCAAGATGTGAGACAGAGAGATAGAGAGTGAGAGAGAGATTATGATATTATGATTTATATCCGGCTCGAAGGACCACAATATGTACAAATTTGGTGTACATATGTGAAATTATGAATATAATTTCAGTTAAAGAGGACTGTATTACATAGGGCTGGTTCAAATAAATTAGGATATGTGGTAAAAGGTTATACAGATTATAGCAAATTAAGTTTATATAAAGTCTTACCAATTCTTCTGCTGCACATACACACACTCGCGGTATTTAGATACTTTCAGTCGCGGTTGTTCTTCATACGGGGAAACTGTCCGGTTACCGGTTTCTGAAGACGTGTTTCGCGGTACTAACACTTAGATCACACGAGATATAGCACATTTGCGTCTGTACACGATTTAAAATAGTACTTGCGGTATTTTTCGCGAAACTATAAGCGAGAGAGATAATTAGAGTAGAGAAAAAGCGTGGTAAGTCTGTACCAAGCGATAGGTAGCGATTGATAGAGAGATAATACGTCTGCCTAGTAGGACTCAGCAGACGAAAGAGAGGACGACTGTCTCTAGCAACAGTCAGCAGTCAAGAGAGAGTGTCTGTTATCATCGAGAGACAACAGGCAAGAGAGAGAGACTTTCTTTGCTATCTTACAACTGTCTGTATTTCTAATGGAGTGGGGTTAAAATGTGAGTAGGAAGGGTTGGAGAACGGGAAATAATTGTAAAATTGTGGTAGAATGGTAGCTAGTAATACAGCGAAAAAATGACATGATTTTTCGCATGTGAAAAAATTGAACATACTGGGGGCGGGCGAGAAGAGTTACGCCACTGGGATAGGGTATCAAATAGTTACTTCGAGAACGAGGGTAAACCAGTATACATTAGGGGTACTGTTGTAATGAACTAAGATACCTAAAAACTATTTAAAATCTAGAGAAACTAAAGTCTATAGAAACTATATACATGTTTGGCAGAAAGTACCACTATTGGTTAAAGGGTAACCTAGCTACTTTCTTTATTGACCTAAGATATTCGCCATTAGGTGTGGATACCCTAACAGTTCGAACAAGAGAGTCTTTGCCTGGGAGCACTTCGATAATCTTTGCCAGAGGCCAGAGGAGTGGGGGAGTCTCTTCATCTTTAATTAGTACAACATCACCTATCTTTAAAGGATCAGTAGCGATGTTCCACTTACTCCTACTTTGGGTCATATGCAAATATTCCACCGACCACCTTTTCCAAAAGGTTTGATGAATTTTCGAGATATGCTGAAAGAGGGAAAGACGGTTCTGTGGTATTTCTGAGAGATCTGGTTCTGGTGGACTTGTGAGACTTTTTCCTACAAGGAAGTGTCCGGGCGTTAAGACTGAGAGATCGTTTGGATCATTTGAGAGCTGAGTGATAGGTCTTGAGTTTAAAATGGCTTCGATTTGACAAATTATTGTATAAAAAACTTCAAAGGTAAAACGAAGATTTCCTACAAGACGATAAAGATGGTATTTGGCACCTTTAATCCCTACCTCATGCAGCCCAAATTGAGAAGGGTTACGAGGCACTCCAAATTTAAAACGAATAGAGTTTTCAGAGCAGAAATTAGTAATCCTCTGCGAGAAGTTCTTACTTTTAAAGAGTTCGTTTAACTCAAGAAGCTGATTGCGGGCACCATAGAAATTAGTAGCATTGTCTGACCATATAATCTCGGGAGCACTCCGCCTTGCAATAAATCTTTTAAGGGTGAGAATAAAAGCATCAGCTGTTAAGCCGGTGACAAGTTCGATATGAACACATTTGGTGGTTATACATATGAAGAAGGCTATGTATGCTTTGTATAATGGAGCCTTTCTAAGATGAGAGGATCGGATCATGAAAAAACCTCCGTAATCTACTGAGACCTTTTGGAAAGGTCTTGTCGAGAGAACACGATCGGGATGGAGATCTGCCATAAGTTGTGTTGACTTGGGTGTCATGAAACGGAAACAGTCGTGTATTATCTTCTTTGTTTGTCTTAGTCCAGAGATAGGCCAATATTTCGAACGAAAATTTGACAACGTGGTCAAGGCACCTGCATGTCCCAATTTAACATGCATTTGTTTTATCATTAATTTGACAACTGAATGATTAGATGGTAGTAGCAAGGGATGTTTCTGTTCGAAAGAGATAGGGGCAAATTCTAATCTACCACCTACATGAAGAAGTCCAGTTTTCTCAGAGAGGAAGGGGTTTAGTGCCCTGATAGTTTTATCAGAGATTATTTTCCGATGTTTTAACTCATGAAATTCTTTAGGAAAGGCCTGTGATTGTATGTACTTAACAATCACAGTGGTGGAGGAGCTTATTTCACAAACCTGCAGTGGTCCTAATTCTAAAGGTGAATTAGTATGTCTTTTTCTTAGATTTGAGAGAAAACGAAAAACATATGCCAGAGTTCTCTGAATTTTTGAAAATGACGAACATTTATTAAAAAGGGTTTCAAGCGTATTATTCACTTGAGATATGTCAGAGGTTGTGCTTAAAGTAACCTGAGTGAGTTCCAGTAAATCTCCCGTCCATTCTTTTATCCTGAATTGAGAGTAGTCTATTACACTGGAAACTAAAAAGGGGGGACCTTCGGTCCACAATTTTTTTAAAATTGACTGAGTGATATCTGAGGCTCTAGAGGGCAAATCTGCTACGTTTAAAGAGGAACTTACATGATGAAATAAAAAGGATTTACTTAATTCTTTGATTTGACTGACACGATGAAGTACAAATGGATTCCATGTAAATTTAGTTGTTAAAATCCATGTTAAAGCGATGAGGCTGTCTGAAAATATGTGAACTTCAGATATTGTGACGTTTTTTGAAAGAACCTCAAGTACCTTTCTAGTAAGAGTGACACCTAATAAGATACCAGACAATTCTAACCGAGGAATAGTTAGTTTATTTTTTAGTGGAGCTATTCTAGTTTTCGATGCTATGAAGCGAGACGTGACTGTGTTGTCACTATACACGACTCGAAGATAGACACAAGCAGCATAAATGTCCTGAGAGGCATCGGTGAAACAATGTAATTGCATATCCGATTTAGGCAGTGGAAGTGTCAGGCATCTGGGAAATGTAATTATTTTAGATATTGATTGGAATGTATCCAATAATGATTTCCAATCCGGGATCAATAGGTCATCCAGTATATCACTGTACCAGTCTAAGGGCAATGACCAGATAAGTTGTAAGAAAGATTTAGAGTGTACTCTAAAAGATAAGAGTTTTCCTAAGGAGTTATACATTCGAGAAACATAGGTACATAATTTTCTTTTTGTTAAGGGAGGCGCCTCTTCACAAATAGGCAACTTAAAAGAAAAATCGTCTTGATAAGGTGACCTGTTAATACCTAGGACCTTAGAGAAGCTACTAACTAAGTCAAGATTAACTTCTGAAGTGAAGATCATATTATGCTCATTTGAAAAGGCACGAGAATTTAAATATATTTTATAGAGTTGGAAACCGTGAATGTTCAGAAGCGAGCGTAGTTGAGAATAAAGTATGTGTAACCTTTCCAAGTTATTGGCGCTGGTCACGATATTGTCGATATTTGCATAATTTTTTATAGTATGAGAGGCTACTGAGTGTGTGGTTTGGTTAGCAAAAGTTTGAACCTGAGGGACAGTAAACAACGAAGTAGGGCACGTTACATTAACGTTTACCGTATCAGGAGGCGGCAATGCAGACTGGGCCTCCAGTAACAGAATATTGTTGGGCACTGCAGGAGCTGTTGTTACTTGGCCCTCTACGAATGGTAGGGCCACGGTAACAAAAGACAAGGCAGGTTCTACTGAATCTAATGAATTAGATTGTGAGGTGGTATGAGTAAGAACAGTTTGTCTTGAGAGAAATTTGATGACATCCGTGTCAATACGAGGCTGTGAGAGGAGTATTTGATTTTCGTGTATTAGTGGAGGAACTATGGGTTTATTCCAAGGAGGGATAATTTTAAAAAAATTGACATGTACATCACCTTCACAAGGTGTTGCAATTAATAATAAATCAATAGATTTTTGTGTAGGAATTTTATTGAAATGTAAGAAAGTGGGAGTGAATATATTCTGAGCTTGAATAGAGAGTTTATTAACCTGTCGTATATTTAGAGCATTTAAAGTTTCATGTTGAGAGATATCTTGAATTTGTATACGAGTTTGGGGAGGTATATTTGCCAATTCCGCTTGCACACCGCAAGAAGGCGGTACTTGAGTTAAGTTTTCAATAACCAATGGAGACAAATTGACAGTTTTTAGAATAGGAGCAGAGATTAAAATATTTTGTGTATGTAAAACTTGACTTGAAACCAAGGTATTGGATTCTTGTAATATTTGTGGGGGAGAAATGTTAAGAAGCACGGGAGATGCAGATATTACAGTTTCAGTAATCATATTTTGTTCTGGAGTATTTTGAAAAGTGACTGTTTGTGCTGGTAACACATTTTTTAAGAGAGGCTGGCCTATTACATCTTGAGTACTAATGTTATTAGAAGTGTTTTTATAAGTCGGCTTTTGAAGCTCTTGCGTCTGAGCTTGAACAATTGCAGAACTAAACGAAGTACTTATAGTTATTTCTTTCATCTCTTTGAACTGATTGGGGAGGGAGTCAGAGTAAAATGTATTTTTAACTTCTTTTTGGCCATTTATATTCAAATCAGTACTTTTAACAATGTGTTTACTGGAAGTATTCGCCTTAAATTTTGTATCAAATTTAAAAGCCTGTTTAGCTTCCAGTTTTTCTTCTAAGAAACATAAAGCATCCATATATTTTTCATAAGTAATATCTACTTCCTCACTTTCGAGAATAGTTTCGTCGTCAGCCAGGTTTTCCAAAGCATAAAAATACGATTTATAAGCTGCCCTAAGCTGAGTAATATATTCTCTAATTCTACAATTAGAGAGGCCTTTTTCATTTGAACTAACAACGTTCGCAATTCTGGCGATATTTCTTTGTGAAACGTGCATTGCATAAAAATATTCTGCAATTTCTGCCATTTTGAATTGGAGTATATTATAGTTAGATAAAGTATAATAAGAGTGTACCAGACAGAGATGAATGATAAAGAGAGTAAAACCTAGCGACCCTTGGAAAGGGTACAAAGAGAAGAGAAAAAATATGTATATATAAGAGTGTAATGAGATTATCAACTTCTTGTTTTTTTGTGTGTGAAAATTATATTTGGTATCGTGGATTTAATTTAAATTGACACTAATAGAGATCATTTTCATTGATTTAATAAAGCAATTAATACGCAAATACTTTCTAAGAGCAGAGATTATTTTAAAAATTAAGTTTGTGTCATCAAGCGATTTGAATAAAGCGATTATTATGCTAGGGATTAATGACAATAACAGCGGAGAATTCTTGTAAAAATTTATTATTCAGAACAATAGGACAAAATCCCAAATTATTTACCTAGACGTGTACCTCTGGCAAAACGTGTCAGAGAACAATACAATTAGTTGGGATTATAATGAGAATCTTTGGTTGACAAAGGCTGGGATTTTTACTCCGTCACAGGTATCTATCAATGGGTAATTTTACCTGACTTTCTAACGTCCTTTAACAATAGAATCATAAAATTGGAATTTACACAGATAAGAATTATTAAACAACGATCTATCAATATATCGATGTATCAATACATACGTATATACATATATATCAAAGAACATATACACATATATAGAAATACATAATTTCGAAGGACCAAAACTAATGAGATTTACAGCAGAGGTAAGATTTATCTGAACCGAATTAGATCAAAATATGTTCAATCGAGCATGAGATAAAACAGAGAGAATGAGGATTTACATATGACTCAAAAGTGTACCAAACTATGTAGAATCAAGATGTGAGACAGAGAGATAGAGAGTGAGAGAGAGATTATGATATTATGATTTATATCCGGCTCGAAGGACCACAATATGTACAAATTTGGTGTACATATGTGAAATTATGAATATAATTTCAGTTAAAGAGGACTGTATTACATAGGGCTGGTTCAAATAAATTAGGATATGTGGTAAAAGGTTATACAGATTATAGCAAATTAAGTTTATATAAAGTCTTACCAATTCTTCTGCTGCACATACACACACTCGCGGTATTTAGATACTTTCAGTCGCGGTTGTTCTTCATACGGGGAAACTGTCCGGTTACCGGTTTCTGAAGACGTGTTTCGCGGTACTAACACTTAGATCACACGAGATATAGCACATTTGCGTCTGTACACGATTTAAAATAGTACTTGCGGTATTTTTCGCGAAACTATAAGCGAGAGAGATAATTAGAGTAGAGAAAAAGCGTGGTAAGTCTGTACCAAGCGATAGGTAGCGATTGATAGAGAGATAATACGTCTGCCTAGTAGGACTCAGCAGACGAAAGAGAGGACGACTGTCTCTAGCAACAGTCAGCAGTCAAGAGAGAGTGTCTGTTATCATCGAGAGACAACAGGCAAGAGAGAGAGACTTTCTTTGCTATCTTACAACTGTCTGTATTTCTAATGGAGTGGGGTTAAAATGTGAGTAGGAAGGGTTGGAGAACGGGAAATAATTGTAAAATGGTGGTAGAATGGTAGCTAGTAATACAGCGAAAAAATGACATGATTTTTCGCATGTGAAAAAATTGAACAATTTTAATAAATCATAAATACCAACACATGTTTATCATTCATAAATAACACATTTCAGATAGGTGAATCTTCAGAAAATAATTTTATCCCTTATCCTATATCAGAGTAGCTATTTAAGTTAAAAATATTGACATATTTTTAACAAACAAATTAACGTACTAAAAGTATTTTAATATGTTAAAAAAACCGATAAAAAGCGGTTGAATTTGAGAGTTATTTTGAATAGTAAAGAAGAAAGTTAAGAATAACTCGTCAAATGATTAATTACCAATAATTATCATAAATTAGTGATGGAATTTAAAAAAGTAGAATAAATTTTATTTAAGACTGCATGAGCTCACTTTTCTTCCTCTAAAGTATTCCATAATAATTTAAAAAGAGGTTTATAATTACAATTGAGATTGATTTGTATGTTTAAGTAACAATCAGGCATTAGTTTCATTTCTTTGGACATCTTAATTATCATAAATCTAAAATTATTATTTGGGACGTTATGTTAAATTTTAGTATTTATGGTAGGAGAAAAGAAATGATTATTAAATTTAATATGATGTCCAAAGTTGGATTCATCTGTGTTATTGAAATGTTGATTCTTTGAGTCAGGTTTCTCATTGTTTTAGTCACGTTACAATCACCACAAGACAATTTTTAAATACCGCGGTTATTTAGTTCATTAATTTTTTCCTTAGTTTTGCTAAAAATGGACTTAAAAAACTTAATAAACAAACTGAAAGTGGCACAGAAAGAAATAGGGAAAGCGATGTTGTGAGTCACCAGGAAAGTTCTAGTCACCAGGTTTTACAACGTATCACATAGTGTAAATGGAGATAAGCAGGTTAGATAGCCCGAATATACGACAATAGTTAGATCATCAGACTAATAACATGACCCAGAGAGGATAAAAGAAGTAGAGGTAGACCGTCAACCAGATAGAGCGACGATATAAAAAGAATAACAAGTAACTGGATAAACCGAGCTCAAGGCCATAATATGTGGAAAAAGTTGGAAAAGGTCTATTTTCAGCAGTGGACGAGAATGGCTGACTGATGTTGACGATGTAAGGAAAGTGAAACTAAAAATAAAGTTGATATAATTACCAATTGATGAATAAAAGAAAGACTTTTACAAGCATTAAGAACATGAGATAGTATAGTATGCGTGAATTTCAAGTACCTCTGAAAGTTGAAAATTTATATATGCCAATGGCAAAGACCGACTGGAGTCCTCTACAGGTAATATAACTGAAATTAATAAACATTGAAAATGAATAATAAAGAAAGAGGTAAATTAGCCTTACTCACAATCAGTTTAATTTTACTACCCAAGTATTACTAACCAGTATTACTAATTAAATCAACTTATTTTAATCTTAAATCAGATACAATTCACGTTGTCGAATAGAGATAATAAACTTATAACTATAAGTGACTGTAAATTTGATTTTGATAAAGTGTTGCAGAAATTTATTGTACAGACTTACCAATGCTGATGTGGACGTTACATCTTGCTTTGGTACATTATAAACTCAAAATAAGACTAAAATTTACTGTTATACCGTTTAAATAGCACATCAGTTACCGGCATTCATACATCATGCCCATATCCGGCGCTCAACTGTCATATACCAGAGTTACCAACCTCATTATTAATTAATTAATAACTTGAATTAATTTCTGGAATGTGTTACTATAAACAATTGTATCTATTTCTCTTGTATACACATTAATATAATAAAACTAAATTGAAGAAGTTTAAACATACCATTGCAGAATGCTCGTCCACACCGACAATAAGTTTTTAAAAAATCCTTTTTTCAAAAATTTGTACATATATTTATTACACATTTGGATTAATATTTTTCTACGAAATGCTCATCTTAATTTTTTTTTTGTTAATTTTTTGTAAATTTTTTTCAAATTGGTTATTTAAAAATTATTTCAATTATTTTGACTGTCACACTTGAATTTTAAAGTTAAATTTAATTCATCTAGTGATTGTTAAAAGTATGCCAATATTATACCTATTAGCTTACATTTTCAAATTCATTTAATTGTTTAACTACTAAGGTCTGTTGTCTTCAAAAACTAGTTAAAGCCCCCTTTTTTAAAGTTTTATGTCTGTTTTGTCCTTTTAATTGTGTTCTGTTTGTCCCTAATTGTGTTTTAGTTTTATAATTTTAACATTTGACATCACAATTCTTTGCCTAACAGAAATTAAATACTTTTATCCAAAAGTTGATAATTACAAGTCAAAAGAAATTGCACACCCACAAAATAATACAACTACTTTCATTAATTGTCATATAACTGTCCTCTTTCTGTATAAAAAAATTTCAATAATTTAACACACATTTCAAAAATATATCTCTTTAATAAATATAAATAACTTTAATAATTTTAATTATATAAAACATTCCTCTTTCATTCAACAACCAATAACATATACCTTACTCCTATATCATCTGTTAACATTCCTCCCCTCAAGAAACTTCCTCCTTAATTGTCAGACAGTTACAACATTGACCGAAGATCACCCATTATCAGCAATATGGGATAGTTCGAACTATGTATCACCAATCATTATATAAAAATTCTTGTACTGGAATGTATGTAGTAGGTATTTTGTTTATTTCTGATTTATTACAATTCAACAGACTATCTCTTACCAATTTGTGGGTTTTTACTTTATATGTTAAAGCAATTGTATGCATATTAATAAACACAGACATGTAATATTGACATAATTACTACAAATTTTTTTGCTCTATATCTTTATAAGACAGCACCCTAATATGGGGTTTTTATAATTTCAGCATTTAATTTAATTTGTACCACTGACCTGATGATGCTTTGCAAATTTTAGAAAGCGAAACCGGTTGTTTTGGGTAGTAAAATTAAACTGATTGTGAGTAAGTCCAATTTATTTATTTTACCTCTTTTTTAAAATGTACTCACACAAGCAACACATTCATGATTTGTATAATAAAGAGATTATGATAGAATATTTTGTAAATAGAAAGTTGAGCACCAACTATTTTTAGAATAAAAATAGTAAAATAAAAGAGATAGTTAATAAATGAATCAAATTAATATTAAAATAAAATAATTATTTAAAGAACAAAAACAAATATATGATGTTTATAACGTTACAAATTGTACTGATAGAAAAGCGCTAAATAGCAGATAATATTTGTAGGAATAATTGAGAGACATGATATTTCGAAATTAGCAGTAGCACTAGACATGACAAATGTTATCGTATTGTTTTAAAGAAGGGAATCTTGACTTATTTAAAAAAGATAAAAAAATCACTTTTAAGTTAAATATTTATTCGTCAGAAAAGAGACATACAGACATAACGTGAATCAAAGAAACGCAAGGTAATACAGACAACCAAACGTATTATGAAATTATCTGATATTTTTTATTATTTCGAGTAAATTTAAACAAAACCAACATACGCAGTCAAACAAAGTAATTTAATCGCCATCATATTAAAATTAAAGAAAACCATAGTCTTAAAATAACTAATTGAAAATGAATTGAAATTGAAAACAAGAAAAGAAAAAAAAAACCGAACAGAGAGATATGTAGCTCTTCAAGTAGTAAATTTATCCATTGTCATCAACCTAGAGTCAACATATAATTTAATATTGGAAAGATGTAATACCATATATGAATGTCATAGCCACAAATTTCATTATTAGCTTCAAGTAGATAAGGTACTTAAGATGATCTGATTAGATCGAAAACGTTATGCTGCTACTGTATAAATTTTGACGACACTTTTAAAAGTTTTAGCTTTATGTTTTTTATACCTAAATACAATGGTGAAGTGTTTTAACTCTGTATGTTTTTTTAAACGATGGTATACAGCCAACTACTGGGATTTTCCCATTATTTTTTTTTAATTGAAACTATTTGTTTTAAAGTCAATAGCATAAAAAATTCAATGTAGAAAAAATAATGTTTAAATTGTTTTTATATACTTATGTTTTTTATTAGTCAATGTTAGCACCTCTATTCCTTATGCGAGCTTCAATTCGCGTGGGCTAGCACCTAAGCAAATAGATTATTCCATTCTTCAAGACCAGCTTGTGCTAGCTTCGCGATATTTCGATTATCCCGGCCAACTATAATTCTTCTTTTATGCATATCCCATAAATGTTTTATAAGATTAAGGTCGGATGAGCAAGCAGGCTACTCCAGAACAGTGGTTTCTTCTGTATGTGGAGGTACACGTGGAGGAGATACAACATACCTGCGAGCTATTAAAGTTGGTTGAATCGACATTAAAGGAGTTTTTAACGATCATAATGACTCTCTAGAACATGACACTTTCTCCTTTATATATGTGAACTGATTTGGCAATTTCAGTTCTTACACAAATTCGTCGGTCATCTGATTTTACACAAATCCTGGTTTCGTCTGACAATATCAATCACATTTTGCCAATTTCCAATGTTTCAGTTTTGATGTTGAAGACACCAATTTGAGCTATCAATCTAGTACTGCCTGGATAACTCGGGAATCCGTATCTGTCTACCGCTGCATAATTTTTGGACATAAAGTATTTTCTTATCCTTTTAACCGAAACGATACGGGTCTCTTTCAGCTAACTGAAAATTAAACGATCATGGCAAGCCATTTTTACTTTTTGGTGACTGTGTGCTGGAGCTGTCTTGGTCTATTCTTCAGCGTTCCTAAGTCCTAATACCTAGTATAGGTATTTGACACAATGCCCTGTGTTACGCCAACTACTGCAGCTATGTCAGTCAGACACATTCAGTTCCACAAGACCAATAATATTTCCACTTTACACATCCGTTACCTACCCCCTCCCCCCATTAGGAGTTAGTTTATTTTTATTCAGTTTACTAGTAGGATAAAAAGGAAATCAATAATATTAGTTAATTGTTATTTGTAAGAGATATTAATCAGATTAGATGTATCTAACACGTTAATAATAAAATAGTTTGACAGTTTTTAAACAAATATTCTTATACCTAACCAATAAAGATAACAGAGATATTAACAATTATAACAACTAAAATAACAAACGAGAAAATTGCTTAAGCAGTACAAAAATTAAAAAAAGGTTAAAGAGTTTAAACGTTTTATAACCTGGATAGCGTTACAAAAGATATGGATCAGTTGGCTAACAGGTGTGTTTAATATATTTATGGAAATAGGGTAAATTCCAGATGAATGCAGAGTCAGTAGCCTAGTAGTACTTATATTCTTTTAGTATTTTATTTTCTTCCTAATAATCTCTTCCCCTGGGTTTTACCTTCGATGAATAACCGAAGTAATTCGATGTTCTATATAGATTAACTTACGCTCTTTTACATTCTGTTAAGAACTTCGTCATTTGCTGTTCTTTTCGTCCAGAAAATGCGTAGTATTCTCCTATAAAAGTACATTTTGAAAGCGGCGATGCGTTTCTCTAACGAAATATTGAGAGTCCAGTTCTCGCAGGCGCAAAGAAGGATTGAAAACGCATATCAACGTAGCATACGTATTCCGAGCTTAAGGTCTAGGGCACGTTTTTTATGCCAGTAAACTTCTGTCTAGCCTGTTTAATACTTGACAGAACTTCTTTTGTCAAATCGCAACTCCTATCCAATAAAGCACCCAGGTATTTAAAGTACACACGTCAACATTGTTCAACAATAATTTTGTGCAATTTCGTGTATCAGTTGCTGTTGATATCTTCTATTACTAACTGTTTGGCCGTTGATTTTAATCTAATATATTACTCTCCACTCTTATTTTTGATAGATGCTATAAACTCTTTCAAAAAAACCAAAGTCAAAATCTTTACGATAGTCTATGAAGCAAGCTTATATTTCAACCTTCATGTCCCGCGTTCTCTGTTTAAGTAGAGAAGTATTAATCACACAGCGTGCTACATCGTATTTATGGGTTTGCTACACATTTTTCTTCATTGAGTAAGATGATTTAATTCTTTATTTTTTCTGTATTATGTGGTCAATATTCTAGACATGTCTGTGTATCTGGGATTTATCGAAATCTCTGTTTTTGATGTATGTTTTATTCTCGTTTATCCTGATGCTTGATAGTCTTTCGGTTTCTTCAACATACAAATTGTTATATTCACAAAGTATATTTGATTTCTCCTGTGTGTTGTTTGGTTTGGTTTTGGATAGAATAGATATTAGTGTATTGGTTTTTTTTTGGATGTTGTGATATTGTATTTATTTCCTATTATTTTTAGTTTGTCTGGTAAGCTTTCTATATGGTATTGTTGTCATTTCCAAATCCACTCTTGTGAGCAGTGCTGCATCGCTGATAGAGTTATGTATTCTTTTATCTTATGTCACAATTTTGTTATTTTTCTTTAAATAATCATTTTTTTTAACTTTATTTTGACCTTATTCATTTGTTAATTTTTTTTGTTTTAATTTTTTTTTTCTAAAAATACTTGACGCTTAACTTTTCTATCAACTCAATATTCTGTTTATTCTTTCACTTATTTTGATTCTATTCCTTGTATTTAAATTTCATCTCTACTACAATCGATTCTATGCCATAGACATATATAAAATATCTATGATATCTGCAATTCCAAGCGACAATACATATTTGTCAGCCTGCAACTCTTGACTTCTGTCATGTCAGTTTTAGTGCAGTGGAAAAGTAGGGAATCTGTTTTTATGTACATCTTTTATCTACAAAAAGACACGTTTATTTCCAAAATTCATTTATATCGTTTTATCTCTTCCTAGGTTTTTTGGTCTTATTTAATTTTTTTATCCAACTTTGGTGGGACATATCCTAACCACATGAGTGGAATTTCTTGAGCCTCGTGGTACTACACAAAAACTTTCCAAAATAAATGGTCGACCATGGCATAAAAACTGCAGCTGTTATTAGGAATACACCGGTTACCTGAAGATACGATACATACATGCAAGAATCTAGATTCAGCTATATCTAAAGTCAACAACTGCGCTCAACAAGCGATAAAACTGCACGAAGCTAACAGTTTTTTTACGGCTCTAGGCAGGATTTGCTTTTATTTAAATTTCATTTTATTTTTTTTTTTGAGAATTAATATGATTATTTAATATCCTGTTTTATTTGTCCTTGCAATCAAAGTCAAAAGACTAAATACGGAATCCACGGAATACTTATACATGAAAAAAATATCAGAGAAGATCGCTGGGAATGAAATAATAGAAAACGATAACATCGAGGAAAGCTGGGAAAACACAAAAATAACATAATTAAGCCAGCAACAGAATCACTTGGAGAGAGAAAAGTAAGGAACACTAACATATCAAAAAAGGAAACCATGGTTTAGAGAGAAAGTGAAGACAAATTGTAAAGAAAAGAAGAAAGCCTTTTTACAATACAGAACACAACAAACACAACAGGCATACAATCACTATAAACGAATCAGAAATAACGAATACTTTAGTTAGACAAATAAAAAGGGAACACTGGCAGAGCTTCTCAAAATAGATGGAACACGACTTCTACGGAACATAAAAAGAAGGAAACATGGGTAGACTACTTTCGATCCTTGTTTGCTAAAGGTGATGAAAATGAACCACTAACATTAGAGGTGACGACAAACGAAGAAATAAATATTAAGGGGAAAGAGGTAAATGAAGTATAAAGGAAATTAAAAAATAGAAAATCATCAGAACAGGACAGAATACCAAACGAACTCCTAAAATACGGAGGACCAGATCTCACCAAACAACTATTAAAACTATTCCAAAAAATAATATAACAAAACAGAATTCCTCAAGAATGGAGATCAAGCATCCTAATACCTCTCTTCAAAAAGGGAGACAAATCGGACCCGGAGAATAACAGATGATTTAATTTAATAAATACAACACTAAAATTAACAACCAAAGTGATAACGAATAAACTGAATGAACTTATAATACTAGCAGAAGAACAACAAGGTTTTAGGTCGGGAAGATCATGCACCGACGCTATATTTATAATGAGGCAATTGCAAGAGAAATCATTAGAATGCAACAAACCGGCATATCTATGTTTCGTAGACCTTAAGAAGGCATTTGACCGGGTCAAATTAAAAGACGTTATCCACTTCTTGTAAGCAAGAGAGATACCTCTAGGAATCATCAAAACGATCAAAAATATCTAACAAAACAACACAATAAAAGTAAAAGTAGAAGAAGAACGGACCTTGTTGAAGCTGGCAATGAGATAAGATAGGGAGATTCCCTGAGTTCCCTATTGTTCAACCTGATTATGGATAAAGTAATAAAAAAAGTAAGAACTAAAAAAGGGTACCAAATGGGAGAACAACAATTTAAAATAATCTGCTACGCAGAAGACGCAATAATACTCTTTTAAAGTGTAAATGATTTACAACGTATGCTGCACCAATTTAATATAACCGCCAGAAAATTAAACATGTTAATTTCCCCAAAAAATTCAAAATGCATGGTTACAACAGCAAATTTACTAAGATGTAAATTGTAGCTGGAAGGTCATATAATAGAACAAATGATGAAATTTAAATATCTAGGTATTAAATTATCTAGCTATGGAAAGCTCAAAACTGAAGTAGAAGATTAACCCTTCAGTAGTCGCTAGAAATTTTTGAAAATTAGTTGTCGCGCGCGGTCGAAACGACCGTTTGGTCTTTTACTTCTTAGTTTATGTTAATAAAAGTATTTAAATATATATTTGGATAAGTAAAATACGATTTTATTAAGGTTTAATAAGAAGAGTAACATATTACAAAATAATATAAAAAGTAAACTAATGTTAAAAACACTGAACAAAACATTAAAAGAACTATTTTCTACTCCGATAAAAAAAAGAAACTTTTATTTAATCCGAAAAAGTTTAGTTTGTCACTCTTCGCATACTGCAGGTGTATGTCATCTGCACAAAAACTTTTTACATTTACAGCAGGAAACAGTCGTTTTCCGGTTCTTTTTACGGTCTCAAAAATGGCATCTACCATGTACTCCTTCATTCGTTGGAGTGTCGTCTGTGTTAGGAATATTACATATTATGACCTTAATACGTAACTTCAGATCTCTATTTAAATTGTCTACTGTTGCTCGGACTCGTAGATTTTCATCCATAAGAGAAAATGCTAAATGCTTCAAAAATTTTCTTTTAAGCATTTTATTATCAGCAAGGTTGTTATTTGCATGAATTACTAGCGAATTAATGCCTGCGATATTTAGTATGGTGTTAAAAATTACCATGGGCCAACGTCTTGTTTTTCGCGAAACATATAGCGTCGTCATCATGTGAAACAAGCAATACAACTTTCTTCTTTTTGGGGATATATGACATTAAGGTACATGTATCGCTAAAGGCAACCATACTTGATTTTAGAGGACGAGATCCCTGAAGTAATTCAGGGGGCAGTTCCCTTTTGTTCTTTCTAATGGTCCCCACAACAGGCAATCCAAATTCTTTTTTTAAAACATCTATTAGAGGAATGGTAATGAATCAATTATCTAGAGTAATGTTGCGCCCCGAATTCTTTATTGGCGCACACCCTCTTTTTACAACTTCTTTCGGAAAATTGTCTACAGTAAATGGGCCATCTGGTTGACGACCCACATAAACCTCCATATTTATGTTATAATACATTTCAGCATCACATAAACTAAAAATTTTGAGCCCGTACTTTGAGGGTTTGCTTGGAATATATTGTATCCAAGGGCAATTCCCTAAAAATCCAGGAAGCATTTCATCGCATGTTGAATTTTGCTAAGAGTTATATCCCGATTTACACTTTTCTACGAATTTGTCAAAAAATACTCGGATGACGGCCATCTTATCCAGTCTACTACGTTCTTCACGATCGACTCTATCATCAAATCTAATGCATCTTAGAAGAAACCGAAATCGGGATAAGGACATAACTAGTCTAAATATTTCGATACCTTCGCCATTATTTTGCCAGATATCTTCTACATTCAGGTGATGGGCTTTATATGTTCCTGCCAAATATAAAAGGCCTATAAGAGTGCGAATTTCAGATGGGTTTGTAAGCTTTGCATCCCTCTCCCTAGAGAAATTGCTTGCTATACTTCCAATGTATGTAAATCATGTTCTCATCAATGAAATAACCCCATATTTCATAAATGTCTTTTAACTTTTTCGTAAATCTATTAGGCCCAGGTGATTGTTTTACAAAATTAGGCTTGCTCATACGTACCCTTTTGTTTTTTCTTTGATGCTTTCTCCACACTGTACCATATTTTCCCCTAAAAACATTTTCTTCTTGTACATTATTTAGTAAAACTTCTCCTATTTCTTCTAAATCCTGTTCTTGTTCGCTTTCCGAATCTTCCGACCTCTCATCAAAACCAACTTCCGGTTTTACTTCATTTTCGTCATCGTCGTCGTCATATTCTATATCAAGCGGTTCTTCTTCCATGAGGGCTTGAAGTCTCCTTTGTTCCTTCTAATAGTCCATTCTAAAAATAAAGCCAAATAAGTTATATATAAAAGTTTGCTGTAGCTTAAAATTTAAAAAAATTAATATTTGATTCTTAATAATAGAACAAAGAAAATTATGAAATATCCTAATAGTAATTTGCTGCAAAGAAATTTAAAATTTGATGACCAATTACATAGTAAAAGAAAAAGAGAGGTATATTCAAAAGGTTACTAAACAATAAGACAAAAGTATAATAGTATATTATTTAAAAAAACTAGCGTTTATACATACCTTAAAGTGATAAGAAACACAATAAAACGATTTAGAAAAACTTTTTAGCTGACTAGACGCGTGTGGAAATTATGACTTTTGCGCTGTAACTTCTAATCAACAAACCTCCCGCTACTCTGATTTAGTACTGAGGCTCCTTGTATCGAATGAGTAAGCTACTGAAGGCCGTGGTTGCCAAATGTAATTTTTTTCCGAAATATTAGCAATTTTTAATACGTGCGGTATTTTTGACCATGAAGCTACTAGTTAAGGGTTAAGTGAATAGCAAGCAGAGCCGCAGACTGCCTGAATGAAATAATATAGAGAAACCATATTGATGGTAAGACACTATGCGACAGAGCTAGAAGTACAGATATACGATGCGACGTATATGAAAGGTAAAGAACATCAGGAACTGGGTAAGAAATCGAAGAGTAGAATGAAACAACCATATAAGCCGAATGACAACAAATAGAGTAGTAAAGACGACAAGAGACGGTTCCTCAATAGGAAGGCGATCATTAGGAAGACCACGAAAACGATGGAACGATAACTTACTAGAGGCACATTGAAAAATAGACAGAGTTATGTCTATATAAAAAAAAAGAAGAAGAAGAAGTTTTGTCCTGGCCAAACTTATTTTTTAAACTTACAATTACGATAAGAAGTTCTGAGACCTGAGAGACAGAGCTAGACGAAACAACGTTAGGGCCTAAAAATTGGCCCACAAAGAATGTTAGAGTTTCATTGCTACACATTGGCTTCCAACTTTTAGAGGGTAGGTATATTGTTACAAATTTTATTGTTTATAAATAACAATAGATAAACGTTTTGTGTTAAAACCTTTGTTAGTAGGCTTTTTTACCTGAAATGTATTTACATAGAGGTAGGTTTATGGCTCTATTACATAATGATTTATACAGTATATATATATATATATATATATATATATATATATATATATATATATATATATGTATATATATATATACATATATATATATATATATATATATATATATATATATATATATATATATATATATATATATATATATATATATATATATATATATATATATATGTCCTCGACGCTCAAGGAATTTGGATATCGGTTAAAATACTTGGGAATTCCAAGGTTGGCCAAATCCAAATTTCTAATTGATTCGATGCAGGGAAATTCCACTTTCGCTACGTAAAACAAAGGATTTGTTTTACATAAAAGCAGGTAGATTTTCTCTCATCGGTCAGTCGAGCTTGCCTCTTCTACTGTAGACCTAGTCGGTGCTATTATTGTTCCAACTAAGTTATTGTTTTATTTCTGATTTCCTATATACCATTTTTTTTTATTTTAGCATTATTGTATATTCAGACCTTTTCAGGTTAGAATATTATATTAATCTATATTTGTTCATGTACTGATTGTTTGATATTTTATTTGAATATTTTGATTGTTTATTTTTCTTTCCAATCGGGGCGCCAACTGAACCCTGTTGTGAAGATGGTGCCCCAACTAAATCCTATTCAGGTACAACTCTCGACAGCAGGCCTCCCCCAACTCTATGGAAGGATCAACGGGCAGCAAGTGAAGATTTTGGTCGACACCGGTGCCTCCGGGAACTTCGTTCACCAGAGGTTGATCCAGAGACGGGACCTGCAACGAGGACCAGGACTGGTTCAGCTGGCATGCACGGGCAGCATATCCCGCACCCTAGGGACTGCTGCAGTCAATATGAACATTGACACTCTGGACACAACTGTAAACTGCATGGTTATGGAGGATTTGAACCACGACGTTGTGTTAGGGATGCCTTGGTTGGAGCAGGAAGAGGCCAATGTAGACATACCCCGAAAATGTCTACACGATGGTACTGCCTGCCGAACCACCATCTACTGGGCGACCCCAGCAGAAAGGCAAGCCAAACCACAACAGCTGGAATTCCATCAAACCCCATCCCAACAAGCAGAGCAGTCAACCCAAGAAGACAATGAAATATTAGACAACCGTCCACGTCAGCCGACCACTGAAGAAACCGAAACAGCGGACATCAGTACAGGCACACCCGAAGAAGAAGAAGAAGCCTACGGCGTTCAATTACTAGAGACGATGGAGGACGTCGACGAGGGGAAAAAACCTAGCCTGACAGCAGATGACATGCCAGACGCCGAATGACATACCACTCCGAGAGGAAATCCGGAGAAGTCACCGGACACACAAGAGAAAGAAACGACTTCGAAGACGCGAGCAGCAAACCTCCGAAGACGTACCCAGGAGCGAGATTGAAGAGAATCTCCTCCAAGAGTTCACGATGGTGGACGATGCTGACCATAGGACCCTGACCCCTCCGGACGGACGGGATGAAGGAACCACAGCGCAGCCGACCGCCAAAGATGAACAAGGATAAGGTCCCATTACGACACGTGGAGATATCAAGGTGAATTGAGTAGCCTTATATCTTCACGACGTCGTAGGACCTCCTCAGGGTGAATAAAGTAGCCCTGACGGAAGCAGACGAGCCACCCGGCACACCTGGACCACCTGGACCACCTGGGCCTACTGGACCATATACAATTAAGTTCAAATATCTTAAGTACAATATCTTAGTTTTTTTTTATCTTAAGTCTTTTACATTATATTCTTTTAGGGTAAAAATTTTATTATTGTATTTTTTTTTTATTCTTAAATTGTATTTTTCTATTGTTTTAATAAATTTTCTTAGCACCGTTAGGTCTTTCAGAGGAGGGGGGATGTCCTCGACGCTCAAGGAATTTGGATATCGGTTAAAATACTTGGGAATTCCAAGGTTGGCCAAATCCAAATTTCTAATTGATTCGATGCAGGGAAATTCCACTTTCGCTACGTAAAACAAAGGATTTGTTTTACATAAAAGCAGGTAGATTTTCTCTCATCGGTCAGTCGAGCTTGCCTCTTCTACTGTAGACCTAGTCGGTGCTATTATTGTTCCAACTAAGTTATTGTTTTATTTCTGATTTCCTATATACCATTTTTTTTTATTTTAGCATTATTGTATATTCAGACCTTTTCAGGTTAGAATATTATATTAATCTATATTTGTTCATGTACTGATTGTTTGATATTTTATTTGAATATTTTGATTGTTTATTTTTCTTGTATTTTGTGTCTAAGTTGTTCTTCCGTAAGTCAAGAAACACTTAGCAATATTTTCACATCTTTTCTATATTTGATTTTTCTTATTTTCTATTATAAGTCGTTTCTTCCGTAAGTCAAGAAACACTTATAAATATTTGTGCATTTATTTTACTATATTTGATTCTCTTGTTTATTTTCTGTTCTAAGTTGTTTCTTCCGTAAGTCAAGAAACACTTAGACATATTTCTATAATCTGTTTCACTTTTGCATTTCTCGTTTTATATTTTGAGTATTTTATTTTTCCACTCTAAGTCGTTTCTTCCGTAAGTCAAGAAACACTTAGAAATATTTCCATATTTTACTCTCACATTTACATATTTCATTTATCTATATTTCTGTCCTAAGTTGTTTCTTCCGTAAGTCAAGAAACACTTAGAAACATTTTTTTCTTTGCATTATATTTTTATACCATTTAATTTAATTGTTTACTAAGTTATTCCTTTCGTAAGTCAAGGAATACTTAGATCATTTTAATCTATCTGTTTTCCATTTTTGCTCTGTTACTTTGTAACTGTTCCTTGGAACCGTTACCTATAACAGATATTTGTCACTGGAACTGTTATTTATAACAGCGGTAGTATTTAACCTTTCTACCAGCGACAAACCAAAGATGGTGAATACCCGATCCAATTCCGGGGATAGGAAGAAGCCCGAAGAGCCGGCGATGGGTCCTACAGGCCCAAATGCCCCCTCTCGGCAACATATATATATATATATATATATATATATATATATATATATATATATATATATATATATATATATATATATTCTTCCTTTTCATAATTATGTTGGTAGTTGTTGACAGACATTTGCAATAGCACTAATTTTTGGATTTTTTGAATTTTCGAATATTTCTCTTTCTAATATGAGCTGTTAACTTAGGATTATTATACTTATTACTTATTTTACGAGCCTCAACGTAATCAATTTCTTAACATAATGGTAAAAATTTTTTAAGACCTTTTTATTTATCTGTACAGAATGGGTTGTATTAAATTTTACAGAAAAAAATACAATTCATACAAAACAGATCTACTTAAAAATCAGTTTTAATGATTACTTCGTTTCTCAGTGTAACTATAATTTTACTACGCTACAGTTTTAAACGACTTCCTCATTACTTTTCTTAATGTACTAAGTAGTTTAACTGTCACTGTCACTCCGAAATTTCTGTCCTACGAACATCAAAGGTACCGACAAAGCTTTCGCTTCTTGTTGGGTGATGTATTCTGTGGTGATACTTTTAAGACCTTGACGTAAGTGAAACATTGTTAACTTTAAATTAATTATTTGTATCAGTGTTCTATTGTAGCATAGCTATGAAGATTTCGATATTTTCCATTCTTTGAATATATTTATATATTTAAAGTTAAGATAATAACCATCCAAAATGAAGAGTCGCTGAGTAGCAAATTTATGGAAGAAGTAGGAGAGTAAAACCAAAGAAAACCTGGTTGGAGATGCTAGGCGATACATATCAGTAAAGAAGATCAGTATTTATATGACGAGAAATTAACTTGTGGAGAAAATTAATAAAAAAGCAGGCGTAAAAAAAATAAGTATTGGAAAATTCACTACCAATATATGAAAAATAAAAAAGGACTTGTCTTTCAATTTTCGTTTTATTTCAAAAATAATATTTGATGCCGCAAAGAATAGCTCCAGAATAATTTCTAACTTTTATTAACAAGTTGCTAGAGATAAATATAATAAAAATACAAAATGACATAAAAATGCTAAAGTTCATGGTTGGTAAACACAATATCCTTAACTTAATCAGTTTACTTACTTAAAGATCGCATAAAATTCGGTAATTTAAGCTTCTCGAGTAAACTGTTTAAACTTTGCTAATACTTTAAAAGACTCAACTTAAGTTTTAAGATGAAACAAGAAGGTTTTAGTTTATCGTTAGATGAGAAGAGAGAAACTTGTAAGTTCTCTCCAGAGACATCAGGTCTACTTAACTTTCATTATAATTTATACGTTGTCATTAAAGCTGTGCGTATGTATCATCCTACTCCAGGCTCAAAGCGAATATGTAACGAGTCGTAATGTGTCTCATGTTACTGCTACGTTGTTAATGAAATTATTAGCATATATTCCAGTAACAAAAGTGATATGGGGTGCGAAGTTTTCTAACCTATAGAGAAAGGAACGGGACGTTAAGTATGCTAATCTTCATGCATATGCTTTTTAGTTAATGAAAAATTTAAAAATATTTTGTAATTCTTATAATTACATTTTACATACGACTTTATGAACGGGTGATAAACGATCTTAACAGGCAACAATTGCTTTTATCTAATTGGTCAGTAAATTATCTGTTTAAGCTAATTAATAACTGAAATAAAACAAGGTTAAGTTTTTTAACTTATATGTGTAAATTTATGTGTTTTACTTCGAACCTATCTGCAACTATTATTACCGTACACTTTTGATGTCAAAATGTGACGTTTTAACGGAAATCACTTAGAAACAATTGTTCCATTATGTTATACATATCATTTTATTCTTCTTCTTCCAATGGCGTTACAACCCATATTGAGGCTTAACTTTGTGTAATTTCCGCTTTAATGGTCCTGCGTCTCTCGACTTAACTTCTAACTTTAAGCAATTGTTTCATTTCATTTTCTCATCTTTCATGTTGCCTTTCTTATGGTCTACCACCCTTAATTTTACCATCTAAAGCTTTTCTCGTTAGTCTGTTATCATCTGTTCTCACTACGTGATCAGTCCATCGAATATTCTGTAATCTAGCGAATTCTGAGATAAGTGATTCTTTTAATAGTTGGTAAAGTTCATGATTATATCTAGATTTCCATATACCATTTTCGATGATGGCACTAAACATTTTCTAAAAATGTTTTCGAAAACGGTGTCAGTATTTTATTCAAACATTGAAAAAAATATTTTGATACGCTATTTTAATACCTCTCAACATTAAGGGATAAGGTAGCGGGTAGATACACTTTACGATCCCTGTAAAGTTAAGTCTACTTCAGGGTCGCGACCAAACTATCATACGTATCCAATGACTAAAAATTTTTTAACCAATCCCAGCATACTTCTACTAACCCGCACAGGTAAGCGTGGTAGATGAACAGCCAGGTATCCTCGTAAAATGAGAAACGAAGAAATTGCAAGACTCTCAGTCTCCGGCAGTCCATTGAAACCAGGCTATGGTAGCAATCTTGGAGGTAGATGGACAGAGCGTGCTAAGAATCCCCGGAGTCGACCAGGCTACCTTTACAAACGACAACGGCACACTATATGGATTATGGCAACATATAACACCAGAACATTAATGGAGGGTGAAAAACTTGTGGAACTTAAAAACAAGCTGAAGCATATACAATGAGATATATTTGGATTATCCGAAGTACGGCTAAAAAGTAAAGAATACAATTGTACTTTCAACGGGAAAACTATTGCATTGTAAAGGAGAGTCTTCCAATGGTGGCGTGGGATTTATTGTGAATAAAAAAGGTAACAAAGAATATACTCGCAATTAAAAGTATAAGTGATAGAGTTATATATCTTGTCTACAAAGTAAACGAAAAACCAAATAAGATCATCAAGGTATAAGCACCTACCAATGCGTACACAGACGAAGTTGAATTACGATAACGTTAACATTGCGATAAAACAGGTAACCATCAAATAAACTATACTGATGGGAGACCTAAACGCCAAAATAGGCCACAAGTAGAATCATTCGAAGTTTGTACTTGGACCTCACGGATATGGCTGTAGAAACGAAAGAAATCAAACTACTTATCAAATAGCTTAATCAAGAACGAACTTGACTTTATATTTACTAATAAGAAAGATGCTGTTCAAGACGTAACTGTATTAAATCAATTTTCAACCGGAAATGACCATAGAATGGTAAGAGCGAAGAAGAGCAAAGGAAGAACGAATGGTAACTAGGACTAAAAATGTCGAATTCACTGCGATTACTAACACAAGGCGATATAGGAATATAGGAAGGGCATACCAGGAAGAAATAGAGAGTAACTTACAGAAAGACGTGCCAGATGAAACAAATATTAAACAGCTTAACGAAATGTTTGTGGACGTCCCAAAGAAGGCACAGAAATACCAAGCCAAGCATGCAGGGAAACATTAAACATTCACAGAAGACACAAGAAACCCAATGCAACAAAGAAGGGAAATGAAAGATAAGCACACAACGAACATTGCAGAGCTTAGCAATTTAAACAAAACCATTTTAAAAGCCGTTAGGAACAACTTTAACACTAAAAAACTACTATATAGAGTTTTTTATACCATAGAACAAAATAAAAGCCTAAAAGTTCTTAATTAAAAGTTGAAGACAGGAACCGGGAATATTTTGAAATTAAAAAATAAACGAGAACATGCCGTATATCAACAACAAGAAATTCTGAAAATCATCGAAGAGTACTACAGAACATTATATAGTCAAGATGCTCACATTCCAGAGGTAGAAATACCAGCAATACAAAATCAAGGATCAGAAGAACTTCCAGATATAACCAATGAAGAAACTAAATCAGCGTTAATAGTAATGAAGAAAATCAAAACACCTGGAGATGATGGCATTGGAAGTGAAATGATAAGACTAGGAGCCAAATGCCTCATAAAAGCTTTAAAAACTCTTTATACTACCTGCCTCTTTGTAGGAATTACACCAGAAAAATGGAACAGTGTCATTATGATAATATTGAATAAAAAAGGAGATGTAACAGAAATTGGAAACTACAGACCCATTACCTTCCTATCTTTATATGTATATAAGCTCTTTATGAGAATAATTACTAAAATAAGTACTGGGACCTAAGCTAGATTTTCACCAACAATTAGAGCAAGTCGGATGTGTAAATTTTAAGAAGCTTACTTTAATTCTCCAGAACTTAAACCATTCATTAGTTTTGTTTAGATGTAATTAAAGGATTTCTGATGCTACTGCTAGATTACTATGAGATGTATGGAAAGCAGTATCACCTGCAAATGTGGCAAGCATTAAGTTGTTGCTTGTTGGTAAGGCAGCTGTATATATTAGGTACAGGATTAAATCTAGCTGGGGTATATAGATAGGATGGGGTAGAGTTTCGTATAGGCTTCACTATATCTTGCTTGAAAAGCTATCTATATTGTATGATTTAAGCAGTTTGAAATAAGTGTAAGGGCAGGTTTTTCTTTACCTTGTATAGAAATCCTGTGTGCCACAGATTGTCAGAAGCTTGAGAAGCATCTAAAAAGGTTGCAATAAAGTATTGCTAATTTTTGAGACTAGTTCTTATCGCTGTATATAATCTGTATAATTTTTCTATTGTAGCGTGTTGGTAACTAAATCCGAAGTAATAATCAGGTGTTAGACCCTTATTATCCAATATTATTTTAAAGTTTTTTAAAAACATTAGAAATGACTGAGGGCAAACTAATCGGTCGGTATAATTTGACATCTTTTGGATCTTTATCAGTTTTTTAAATAAGTATAATCTGTGCCACTTTTCATTCCAAAGGGAAGTAGTGCAAGAATCAAGAAAATAATGGAGTGGTTCTTCTTGTGAGGCACTACTCTCAAAAAATGTTCTGCGAAACTTTCGGATTTCTCTGTATCTGTTCTTGCCCATTTACCTCTGGCAATATTTTTAAGGAGATACGGCGTCTTGGAGCTCTTTTACTTTTCTCGTAGCTTTCCATAAAAAAATATTTTATATCTTTAAACGCCGTCAGATTTTCTGGATAAGTTTGGATCCCCCTGATTTTTTCTTCTTTTAACAGATATTTAGATCTTCTGGTAATTCTGTTTAGGTTTGCTTTGTTAATAGGTGCATATGTGTTTTGCCACTTAATCCTTATCTTAAGTTCTCTTCAATCGAGTTTTTTTGCACTTAAAAAACAATTTATGTCCTTCCATATTGCTTGTGCAGCAGTAGCACTCTATCCCGCCTTTTGTATAGAAGTAGTAAGATGTACTGCGTTTTCAATTTGTATTTCTGTTTTAAGTGACAAGTTCATTATTATTTGTTTGGTCATTGGTTAAGACTGAAGGCTTATTTCTGAGTATGACTTTGGAGTATACGTCAATTAGAATGGAAAAATGGTGTAACGAAAGGACCCAACATGATTAGATTGCTAAATCGTTAAGCCTACCTTTAATCCCCCAGAAATCTAAGAGATCTGATATTTTGTTTGGATATGTAGGCGAATAAGTTGGTTCTCCTGTAGATATGCATTGTACGTTGGTTCCCATTATTAACTTTAGAAGTTGTCTACCCATTGTTGTAATTATTCTAGAGCCCCAATGCTGATGCTTGCAGTTAAAGTCTCCCACTGCTATGAATTTGTGTCTAAGAGTTAATGGATTGGCCAGTGGACAGTGGACTGCAGATAAGGTAAGGTTGCCCAACTTGTCTTCAATGACAATGTTAGTTGATTCTAGGTTTTTAACCTGAACTTATTTAACTCATGATATTTTATATTAGATTTGATAATGATAGCTGTGCCACCGTGTGCTTTGTCATTTGTATGTGTTGTGTAGTGAATAATCTATTTTGGAATTTTAATATAAATTTGTCTGTTAGATGTGCTTTAGATACGAACATAACATCAATTTTCGAGAAAAATTTTGATTTGTAGGATATACTCTGTTAGGCCATTTGACTTGCAGATGCCTAGTAAAAGTCAATGTTGCGTACATTTTGAAAATCATAGTGGTAGATAGATTAAGTATAGTGTTCATTTTCTTCATAAGTATTGCCATTAGGTTTTCAAGGTTGGCAATTGCCATTAAATGGTTTGAGCCGACATTAGTTTGTTGGTTTGTGATTTTAGTCGTTTGACTATTTCCTGAAATTTCCAAAAGTAAGAAACACCAGAGATTACTGTTTGATTGTTAGTTTCCTTGGTGCTTGTTCTACGGGTCTCTTGTTTTTTTCCAAGTTGGAGGAATTTTTCTTTTTGTATTTATTTGTATACTCTGCATCCCTTATAATTGGCTGGATAGTTTCCCAGACAAAGTATATACTGTACGCTATTTCTGCGTTCCTTGCTTGGACAATTCAAAGTATCTTGACACTTGCACACTTTACGCATCTTACAGACAGGTAGCATAACTTGTTTGTCTGGCCGTTGCGTTGACAGTTGGTACATTGGTATACCTAACGCTTAATATGTGGTGGTTTAAAGGTTTTATTCTTGCTTTCTAATTTATGTTTTAAAGCATCTTTATCTTCTGTTTGATGCACATTAAGAAGCACCACCTAAAATTTCCTTTCTTCCTTTGTTCGGTAGGTTATGGTAGTGGGTGTTTTTCTCATTCAGCGCTTTGTTATGATCGAGTAATGTTTAAAGGTTGTGTGATGCATTTTTACTTGGTCGTTATAAAGATATTTGATGGAGTAACAAATCCAATAAATATCTTCATATATCATCTACATATGTACCAAATGTGCGTCAGGGGTTGAATATTTTTTTTTGTCTTCACCACATCCGGTTTGGTTGGTCTCATCACGTACTTGAACGTACTAATAGACGTCGGTGTAGGTGATTTGAACCAGTAATCGTTTATTATTATTTGTTTAAGTTGTTTATCGTCTTGAGGATTGTCATTTCTTTTTTTTTTTGGGCGGGATTGAACAGTTTCCGACTCTTGCTTTTGATTTTATGGTCATCTTGTTGTGTAATGTTATATAGTTGTGACAATTGAAAAAGAGAGGCATGACTAGAAAGATAAGAGTTACCTGGTTCTTCGTGTTGATTGTCGGTTAACTCTGTCTCTTGCGACAGTATAATGTATGTTGTGAAGTTTTCATTGCTTTGTGATTCGCTAGATGAGGTTGTATTTTTCGATGGTTGTTGCATTGTACTTATTTGCAAAGTAGTGGTATTTTCTTTTGAAGTTGAATTTCTTATTGAGGATCTGCTCACTTTATTTAATTTCAGGAATGGATTGTTTATGTCCTTAAAAATTTGCACATTGTAGTTCATTCAGTATCACAATTAAATGGTTTATACATCACCGGAAAAGGTTCTATCTAGTATATAGTAAGGGTAAATCAATATAGAATACTACAACTGATCTTTAAAGGCTAAATAGAAAGCTGTAGAGGTGTAGGAAGAAAACAGGTGATGACTAACGTCGGATAATTCTGATGTGGCACGTGAAGAAGAAGAGAATGCGGAAGAAGCAGATGTGAATGTGAAATCTACAGATAATGACATAGATATAGCCCCTGTTATTTTTTTAGTTGATCCGTGGATGTTTATTTGGTTATATCTTATTCTATAATGTTCTTAGTTGTTAAAACCTGCTGTTGCTCAGGATTAAACCATATTTGGTCTTATAAATCCCTCTCTGTTTTATTTTGCGATAGAAAATTTAACTTTCGTTCTGTTTTTAAGAAAAAATTTCATAACACATCAGTAAAATTTATCAAGCAACAATAAAAACTCAATTATAAAAATATTATGAAATTTTAATATAATTTTGAATTTCAAAATTATATTAAAATTTCAGAGAAACATTTATTAGATAAGGACATTTTTGTATTAATTCTTTTTGAAATGTATTAGCAGCAATTTTATTAACCAAACTAATTTTATTTGGTGAGTTAACAAAAAATTTTTTTCTTTCTATTTCAACTTTGTAAGATATTTTGTCTTTTTTAGCAGCTCTTGATAATAATTGTAAACACAATTGAAAGCTCGAGATAATAAATAGTTAACCAATAGCCCCTTTTATTGACTCCAACCCATCCAAAACATTATATATATATTTATTATATATATATATATATATATATATATATATATATATATATATATATATATATATATATATATTTACAATGTTCGAATTTCAATAAGTAGCAATTCGTCAAAGTTTTGGAGAATATGACAGATATCGATTCACAAACATCTTCCCTATATTATAGTATCTATTTCTTGAAGCTTTATAATGTTTCACTCACATTATTACTCTATAGCAGAACAAATTCTTATTATTTATATTTTAGTTTGACACAGCCTTTTATCACATTGACGATTCGAAAAAGAAGAACTCTATACATAAATCGAAAATATAAAAATATCAAATAATTAATAAGAAATGTTCAATTTTTGATTTGGTGTGTCGCTTGTCAATAATAATCAAGACGAATCGATGAGCGTTTCAATAATCATTTTTAATTTTGATAATTTCGGACATTGTACAGTTTGGGGGTACAATGCTAGAAGTGGACAATAATTTCCGTACAATGCTAGGATTGTCCAATTTCGGGCTTTGCTCGTAACATATATATTATATATATTGTTATGATTGTTTATTTTGAGTTCAAACTTAGTTTATTGAGCCAATAAAAAAATTATAGCTTATCTGTTATCAAAAGTAAAATAATTCTTATATTACCTGTGTTCGATGGATTCAAAAGATTTTCTAGTTGTCTTTTATCGGGAGAGAAGAAAGGATAATAATACAAATATATTATATTACAAAGATTTACGTTTCTTTATTTTATATGAACGAATAAAACAATTATTAAATTTTGTCGTTATCTTATCAATCAGCATACAAGAAAATAAATCAAATTATTATAATAATAAGATTATAAAGCTACATACATTTATATTACGTGAAAACCCAATTTTACTTAAAATTTTCTTTACTTAAAAAAAGAAACCACAAAACTTTAAACTTTTGATTAGCCTAACAAAACCTCAGTTCTTAAATTTGAATGCTAATGACCATGATGTCGAAACGATCCTTCACAGATATAAAATTCAATTGTACAAACACTTACAGTTTATGTTCTTTTGAGTTGTATGTTGGAACATACCCAGAAAAGTCCAGTCTCCTCAAAGATGTGATCTCCCCTCTTTGGCACCTCGGCTCCTTCTGAACGTCTCTGCAAACCTCCTGCAGACTACACAAAAAACACCTGATTTACTTCTCCAAACTCCGCTACTTATTTATGACACCAGGACCTCCTTTTGTCAACTTGATGCCGTAAGAATACTTTCACATATACTTTATAAAATGCCCACTGTAGATACAAGGACCTCTTTTAATCTACTTGTTATCTCCTTCTTCAAACTATTCACTTCTTTTCGTTACGCCGGTATCCAAACTCACAAACCACACCCTATCGTGAGAAAAACGACTGTTTCCTTTCGATGACCAAAATATGACTAACTTCTCCTCCCTCATGATCGACTCACCAAATTCCCATTTTAAAAACGACCGTCCAATCAAAAAGCTTAAATTGTGTTTATCATGATTTTGGAAAAGCCTAATTTCGGTTTCAGAGAAAACTAAATAGCTTACTTTAAAATTGGTTTTTTTTTCAATACATCATTTATACATATTTCAAAAGATTAAAATATGGTCATTTAATACTCGACTATACAAACAATGAAAAGATTATTAACTTGCAGGTAAAATGTCTTCTAATTCTAAACAAAGGTTTTTTGATAATTTTGTTTGCAACGGAAACAGGTCCTTTGCCAAACAAATTTCTATTCTTATCTACACTAAATCTTATCTTAAATTAATATATACATTTTTGTTTATAATGATTTCTTAAAATTTTATTCCGATGGATATTTTATTTATTTTTCTTTGGTTGGGAAAGAAAAAGTATGACAAATCCCCGCCTTGGCATATGATAAAAATTACTGAATTATGCAGGGATTTTTCTCTATGCAAAAACAATACCAGCATTTTATTCATAATATTTGTAAACATCGTTGATATTATAAATTCCCCTAATCTTGTCTGATTCTATGTGCTTCAACTCATAACTATTTATCCCATTCTCATTGTTTACTATGTACGGACCCTCAAAAACAGGCATTAACTTTCCGCACACGTTGCTAGGTATGCTGGACACGCGCAATGCTCTCACCATAACCTTCTCACCTTTTTTGAAAGTAACTGGTCTTCTTTTTCTATTTTGGTCTTGCCTCTGGATATATTTTTCGTTTGCTCTCCGCAATCTACTCTGCACATTTTCCATTATCTGTGTGTATTCCTTTTGTTCTCTATCTTCCCATGGTCTTAGTGGCATTATACCCTTCATTATATATTCTGGGGTCTCTTTCGTTACAGTGCTCGGGATGGTATTTAGATACGTTTCTACTTCGGCGACTTTCCTATCCCATCGTCGATGTTGACCCTCTGTTGTAATCCGTAGAAACTTCGTCACTTCCTGTATAAAACGTTCCGAAGGATTACTCTGTGGATGTCTGATGCTAACAAAATTTGTCTCTATTCCCCGTTCTCGAAGTTGTCCCTTGAAACGATCTTTTCTAAAATATGTTGCATTGTCTAGAAGAATCCTTCTTGGTGTTCCTACGGTGGCTATAAAATTGTCGATTTTTCTCATTATTTCTTCCCCTTTCGTGGTACGGCAACTGTATAATTTTACATATTTGGAAAACACATCTACCATGACTAAAACATGTTTATTTCTCTTCGTCGTCATAATTAGATCGCTTAACATATCTATTGCTACAATATCTAATTTGTTCCGAGATATAATGTTTTTTGTAACGTTTTCATTTTTGAAATTTCTAATTTTATATTTTTGACAGATCTGGCACTTTTGTGTAATTTCTTTTGCGATGCGGTAATCTTGTCGGCAAATATAATTTTCTCGAAAAACCAGCCAGACTTTTCTGCTACCGATATGTCCATTGTCTTCGTGTAATTTCTGTATGATTCTTTCTGCCAATGTCTGTGTTATCACGTATAGTTCCTTTCCATCAATTCGTTTGAAAAATATACCGTTTTCCCTCTCCGCTCTTCTTTTTTCTCTTTCTTCCAGGTCTTCTTGATTTGTTCTAATTTCGTTTAACGAAAATACCCCTTCCTCTTGTGTCAAAATGTTCAATCCTACATGAAAAGCAATTGCTTCCTTTTTCCCCGAGTCTTCATCCCTTGTGAGAGCGTCGGCTATAATGTTGTCTTTTCCTTTTATATATCGAAACTCAAAGTCATTCTCCTGTAGTAACAAAATGCCTCTATGTATACGATTGTTAACCAGACGATTTTTCATTATATGTACCAAAGCTGCATGATCAGTTTCGATTGTGAATTTTGCTCCCAACAGATAAAATCTTAACTTATTTACACAGAAAAGTACGCTAGCAAACTCTAGTTCAGTCACACTGTATTTTCTTTCGTGTGTTTTTGTCACCCGGGAAATAAAACAAATCGGCACTTCTTGATTGTTTTGTATTTGCGACAAAACTCCCGCAAATTTTTGTATGGATGCATCAGTTCGTAGTATGAAAGGCAAATTGTACATGGGGTGATATATTTTCGTTCCTTTCGAGAATTCCTCTTTTAAAATTTGAAAAGCTTTCTCTTGTTCTTCTTTCCAATTCCATTTAACACCCTTCTTCAATAATTTGATCAGAGGAATTTCCTTCTGGCTTAAATCAGGAATTAGTTTTTTAAAATAGTTGATCGTTCCGAGAAAACCTCTCAATGTTTTTAAATTCGTTGGTCTTGGGTATTCATCTATGAGTTTAACCCGGTCCTCGGCTAAACTAACTGTTTGTGTGTCAAATTTAAATCCCAAATATATCACTTCTTTTTGAAAAAATTGACATTTTTCAACATTCAGTTTTAATCCGGCCTTGTCCAATTCTCCCAAAATAATCTTTATGTGTTCCAAATGACTTGATGTATCTGGTGAATAAATGAGTAAGTCGTCGATGTAGTGCACTATGAAATCTTCATATTTATTTAATATTGTATGGAGAGCTCTTACCAATGCTGCACACGCACTTTGTAATCCAAACGGTACTACTTTAAATCGGTATACAATACCATCGATTGAGAAAGCGGTGTAATTTCTACATCTTTCTGCTAACGGTATTAACCAAAAACTATGTTTCAAATCAATTTTAGAAAACATGTGTGTTCCCGTAATTCTCCCAAAAATAGCTTCGATGTTGAGGGGTTATTCATATTGAGATACCGTGTGTTGATTTATATTCCGGGCATCCAAACAGAGCCTCAATTCTCCACTGCTTTTTTTCACAATCACGATTGGGTTGATGTACGGCGAGTCACATCTCTCTATGATTTGATCTTCTAACATTTTGTTAATTTCTCCTTTCACCTCCTGTCGGTATTTATATGGGATCGGATAAGTTTTCGATCGAAAATTTCCTAAGTCTTTAACCTCAAATGAATGTTCATACTCTTTGGCTACTCTGTTTTCTTCATTTATTAAATCTTCATACTTTCTCAATATTACACGCAATTCCTTTTCTTTTTCTTCTCCACATATCAATTTTCTTTCTTTTTCCTCAATTTCTTTACACATATTTATTTTGTATTCTGCCTCCTCCATTTCGCATACTTCTTCAAATACCACTGTTTCAATTGTACCTTTTTCGTCTTCTTTTGGTAATCTTTCTTCTTTTTCTTCTTCTGAGCTCATCTCTTCTTTTGAGGAAACCCACTTTTCACTTTCTTTTGCCAATCTCCTCTTTCTTCTCTGTCCTTGTTTCATTGCCAAATTCATTTCCACCGTTTGTTCTTTGTCTAAATCATTTTTTTGTTTCTCATTTTCCTTTTCCATTTCCTTACTGTCCTGTTCTTCTTCTTTTTCCTCTGTGATTTTCATCGTGTTATTTTTGAAATCTATCACCACATGTTTTTCTGCCAATTCATCCACTCCTACGATCATATCATGCAACATGTTTGGCATCACAACACATTGTAGTGCATAAAATTTCTTATCCAATCGTACTTTTATTCGTATTCCTTCATTTATCGTTGCCAAATTCCGTTTATTTGCGCCCACTAAATTTACCTTGGGAATTTTGTAAATCAAATTCGTTAAATTAACTTCCTCTATTAGTTTTCTGTTGATCAGTGTAATTTCCGATCCAGTATCAATCATAATTTTAATCGGTGTCTCGTTGATAAAACCATCTACAAATTTCAGATTTGCTCCACTTATTTTGTCCTTATTTTCTGCCAATTTAATAAATTCCTTCGGGTGACAAAAAATTCCTGTTTGTTTCTTTGTCTTTAGTGAGCGCCTTCGTGAAAAGACGCTTGCTGTTCTTGTTCGCTTCTACTTCTGTCGCTTTGTCTCTCATCCTCACATTCCTCTATGTGTGTGTTGTTGACCGCTCTTCTATTTTCTCTTGGTCTCTCGGACCCGTATCGGTTTCCGCGATTTTCCGGTTCATTCGTTCTATTATTATTTCGGTTTTCCTGATATGTGCGATTGTTGTTTCTATTCGGGTTCTCTCGATATCTATTTTCGTTCCATTGCCAATTTCTTTGTTCATAATTTACTCTTCCGTTGTCTCTACTTTCGTTTTCCCTCCTCGGGACAAATTCTCTTCTTGTGTACTCTCTCCTAAAGTTTTGTCCTCTATCTCGATAGTCTTGATTTTCTCGTTGTCTATAATTTTCTTGCGTTCTCCTCATTTTTCTTTCTCTTAATTTTGCTTCTCGTATTTGTAAGAATTGACATAAACTGTCAATATCTTTGTAGTTTTGTAGGGTTATGTGATCTTCTAAGGTATCTTCAAAATGTCTGGCTATTAGTTCCACTAGCTGTTCGGACGAATAGTTGTAATGTAAGTGTCTTGCATTGTTGTATAGTTGTAGGGCATATGTTTTTTCTGATATACCTATACTATCCTGGTATCTCCCATTTTGTAATTCCTTGTTTATCTCTATCTGTTGTATTTTCCCCCAGAAATAATTCAGAAATTTTTGTTCAAATGTTTGCCAAGTTTGCAATTCTTCTTCTTTGCTATCAAACCATAAACTTGCCTCATCTTTAAGATGGTTCCTTATCGTTTCCTTTGCTGTTTCGAAATTACCGATATGTCGTACTTTCTTTTTTAAATTGTTGATGAAAATTACTGGGTGTAATTTTTTTACGTCCCCGCCAAACTGTATTTTTATCTCGCTTGTTTCATGGAAAACCATTTCCCTTCTTTCCCCGGAATTTTGTTTCTTTTTGATTTCCTCCATTTTTCTTTCTATTTCTCGCATGTCTTCTTGTAAAACGTTTTCAAATTTTGTTTCTAATTTTTCTAATTCCTTTTTCTGGACAGTCTTAATATCCTTCATTTTAGTTTCTATTTCTTCTCTCTGCATCTCTAGTTCCTTTTTCTGGCAATTTTGTATCTCCTTCATTGTATTTTGGATATCTTTAATCTCTGTCTCTTGTTTTGCATTCTTTAGGGTTACTTCTTCTATCTGTTGTATCAGTTCTTTCTTTATCCCCTCAACACATCCTTTAATTTCCTGTTCATAATTTTCCAAACGCTGCTCTATATTTCTGTTATTTAGTTCTATTGTTTGTTTTGTTTCTTGTTGATTTCTATCCATTTTTAGTGACTGGAGTTGCATTAGTTGTAATATTTTATCTATTCCTGATGGTTCTTTTCTTTCCTCTATTATTGTAGCATTTCCTTCATTATCCGATCCTTCATCAATAATTGTTTCCTCTTCTATCTTATCCTCTTTCCTTTCTTGCGTTTTGCTTTGACTCCTTGTGGTCGACATGATAGTTAGATTATTTATCCCCGCCAAATATGAAGCTTTGAAATTTGTGCAATAATATCCCCGCCAAATATAAAATTCGAGTAATTTTGCAAAGACGAAAACTTTTCCTCTTATCCCAAATGCAATAAATTCAAATAAATGCAATAAAATTTTAAAACTTTTGTCAGTTGTAAAAATCAATCAAATATCATAAATTATATCATGTAAAAATTTGTACCTAGAGAAATTTGAAATGTAATGTCATAAAAGCAAATATTATAAACTTTAACCATCGGCAAATAAATTTTCAATCAATCTGCTTTCTTTCTCTATCCGTTTAAATTTTAACTAGAAATACTTTCTACGCCTTACACGTTGGGGGCCATTTGTTATGATTGTTTATTTTGAGTTTAAACTTAGTTTATTGAGCCAATAAAAAAATTATAGCTTATCTGTTATCAAAAGTAAATTAATTCTTATATTACCTGTGTTCGATGGATTCAAAAGATTTTCTAGTTGTCTTTTATCGGGATAGAGAAGAAAGGATAATAATACAAATATATTATATTACAAAGATTTACGTTTCTTTATTTTATATGAACGAATAAAACAATTATTAAATTTTGTCGTTATCTTATCAATCAGCATACAAGAAAATAAATCAAATTATTATGATAATAAGATTATAAAGCTACATACATTTATATTACGTGAAAACCCAATTTTACTTAAAATTTTCTTTACTTAAAAAAAGAAACCACAAAACTTTAAACTTTTGATTAGCCTAACAAAACCTCAGTTCTTAAATTTGAATGCTAATGACCATGATGTCGAAACGATCCTTCACAGATATAAAATTCAATTGTACAAACACTTACAGTTTATTTTCTTTTTGAGTTGTATGTTGGAACATACCCAGAAAAGTCCAGTCTCCTCAAAGATGTGATCTCCCCTCTTTGGCACCTCGGCTCCTTCTGAACGTCTCTGCAAACCTCCTGCAGACTACACAAAAAACACCTGATTTACTTCTCCAAACTCCGCTACTTATTTATGACACCAGGACCTCCTTTTGTCAACTTGATGCCGTAAGAATACTTTCACATATACTTTATAAAATGCCCACTGTAGATACAAGGACCTCTTTTAATCTACTTGTTATCTCCTTCTTCAAACTATTCACTTCTTTTCGTTACGCCGGTATCCAAACTCACGAACCACACCCTATCTTGAGAAAAACGACTGTTTCCTTTCGATGACCAAAATATGACTAACTTCTCCTCCCTCATGATCGACTAACTAAATTCCCATTTTAAAAACGACCGTCCAATCAAAAAGCTTAAATTGTGTTTATCATGATTTTGGAAAAGCCTAATTTCGGTTTCAGAGAAAACTAAATAGCTTACTTTAAAATTGGTTTTTTTTCAATACATCATTTATACATATTTCAAAAGATTAAAATATGGTCATTTAATACTCGACTATACAAACAATGAAAAGATTATTAACTTGCAGGTAAAATGTCTTCTAATTCTAAACAAAGGTTTTTTGATAATTTTGTTTGCAACGGAAACAGGTCCTTTGCCAAACAAATTTCTATTCTTATCTACACTAAATCTTATCTTAAATTAATATATACATTTTTGTTTATAATGATTTCTTAAAATTTTATTCCGATGGATATTTTATTTATTTTTCTTTGGTTGGGAAAGAAAAAGTATGACAATATATATATATATATATATATATATATATATATATATATATATATATATATATATATACATATATATATATATATATATATATATATATATATATATATATATATATATATATTTATTTATTTATTTATTTATTTATTTATTTTCTTTACGAATTGAGCCACTCATAATCGTCTAAGACCGCAACGGTCAGAAACACACACCCACTTCCGAAAAGATGATGCACATCCAGCGAAATAGACAACAACAGTAATTAGTTTATTGTTTTGTCCACCCCCTTGGCCACAACAAGTCATTAGCGTAGCTACCAGAGCCCACCCCATTCCGCCCTGTTCGTTAAGGCTGTCGACGAACTGTACTACCTTCATTTCCGCCCTTCTGTTTCCATTCAACAACAGCCATAACCCGACCAGGGGCGTGGAACAAAAAGGATGAAGGACACAAAGAATGGCACGAAAACACTGTTGATTAAGGAAGCCGTGGAATTTTTATTTTGGATAATTAAGAGGAAAATATTAGGAATCTTTTAGTTGGGAGACATGCAAGCTTATTAAAATCCTTTAATAATACATTATTATGTTCAAAACAATGTTTTAAATGATGTGTATTTTTACTTATATGAAATCAAAAACAATAATAATTATATGATTCTCTTCATATATTATCTTAAAAATGATTAATTACCAAATAATTTAACTTTATTTTTTTTTGTAGTAGTCAATTATTTTCTGGTCTGCCTTTTAATTTGTATTGTTAAGTAAATTAAAAGAGTTGTAAAATAAATTATTAATTTGATGTTTGGGCTTACAGATCGGCAATAAATTTTTATTTATTGATATATTCTTCTAATAATACTTATAATTTTAATGCTCTATTAGCAATTTTATTAATAATCAACGAAAATGGAATTTTTGAAACGACAAAGTTATTCTACAAAACACCTTTTAACATTTTATACCATACCATTCACGTTACACCAATCACTGAGTGCAAGCACATGTTTGCTACTGATTTTGAATGTTGTCTTCGTACAGTACTTTAAGCAATTTAACAGTAATATTATCCAGACCGGTTGTCTCTTTAGATGTAGTTATATTAATTTTATTTTACATTAAGAATAAACACTGCTAGATTGGCTCTGCATTTCAAGGCACAAGAAAAAGAAGGCTAGAACAACAATCACACATGACAATTAATAATGAAAAAAAAGAAACTATAAATGAAACGCAGTAAACGGCACAGAGCAAGAACTAGAATACCATGCAACAGTTGATAAACAATATTGAAGGGGACTTAACAGTTCGGGAGATTGGCGCCTTGCCATCTAAATCATTTGTAATTGAAATACCTTTGAATGCCTTTTGCTCCACTGGGAGTATATGATGATACTGACTGTGTGCATAAATAAAAATCTTTTCAAAGCTGGCACAATATAAATCGAACTGATTTATGCAATTTTTAGATAAATCAAAGGCAAACAGGCAACTTACAAATAAGAAAAAATAAGATAAAGGCCATTGAGATCAAAAAATGACATATTTTTAATCACTAAAGCCAATATTTTTATTACTGTGAAATATTAATTGTCTTAGTTTCTTTTGTTCACTACTATTTTTACTACTACTATTCAAGTTACCAGCTATGGGTAACCAATTAGTTTTAAAAACATCATTATTGAGATCTCAATAAAAATGTTTTTTTTTGCATTTCGTACAAACTTTGCTAATATACATGCGAATCTCCAAAGCAAATATTATATTTTCCTAAACTTTTGCTTATAATTTTAGTGAAACAAAAGTACAAGCCTTTAAATAAGACCATCTGAGATAAATTTATCCCGAAAAGACTATCTGCCTTTGATATTGCGGATACCATAGAAAATTGGAACATGTAGCATGGCTCAAGAAAATATCGATCTCATTAAATTCAACCGACATACATCTCTATTTTTCCTTTTCAAGGCAAATCGAAGAATGGGTCGTAGAAAAATACTTGAGCCAATAAACTCCTTTGTGCTCTCTCTACTTGTTACCTACAGAATTTTATTGAAATTCTTGATAAAAGGTTCTTTTGTAGAGCACTACACGCCGTATGTAATATCTAATGTTGTTATATGTTTGAGACTATTGCAGGCATATAGAGATATGTGGATACGTTTCGATACATATCAAAATTTTAGGCCAGGTACAGAAGTTTCTTCTAAGCCTGATCCACACTATTTACTATACATTGATAGTCTTTACTGAAATATTATAGATATAATTAATTTATATTGTACAAAAAGACTAAAGAATATTAAAAACTTTATTAATTAATATGGTATGATAGTTTAGTTGCAATAAGTTTAGAAGCTATCAGCTTTTATTTAAGAAATTGAAGAGATCTCTAAAAGCAATAAAGCATGAGTTACATCGTTTAACACATGTATATATACTTGTTTATAAAATGTTTTCGATTAGTAAGAAATAAAAGACGAATAATTTAAGGCTATAGTCACTTTATATACTCCAGCAGATTTTACGATCAGAAGTATATGAGCTAGATAGTGACGAAAATTATGCGGAATAGTGACACTGTTCTGAACGTTCCAGGACAATTCAAATGATAATTTGATAAGGAAAATATTTACTATTTTATTGAGAACACATTAGCAAATCTGTTGATAAGAACTAACATAAATTCTATCCAATCAACTAAGCAATAACTTTGTGATAAAAAATATGAATTATGGAATACACAATATCCACTCTACCACTAAACATCTAAGTAAGGGTATGGACATACCGAAGATACATGGATGAGGAAGATGGAGGTCGTGGTCGCGGTCGATACACCGATGTCAAAACAAACCTTCAGTTTCGTATGAGATCGCATATACCAAGGATGTTTCACCCGTTCACCCTTGTGACCTATCATAGCGGTTCACAGCGATGTCGATGCCAGAACAAAATAGTTTGTTTCATATTGCGATCGAGCTGTTGGTCGCGTGGTAAATTACAAGTTTATTGGTGGTTTTCAAACCACGTGACATTCGCCGGAGATACGGATGATCTGATAAATATACTGAAATGAATCTAGACTCATTCTCATATAAGCATCAAATCTGTCTTAGTGGTGTCTCTTAAGCTCTTTAAACAGGTGATGGTTTTCCTCTAGATACTGCCTTTTTTATTTATAGGATGAGCCGAAATATTGGGGATTTAAAGAATCACTACTGTTGCTCATATACATAATTTTATATTGTAAAAAAGCTAACTTCCCCGGAACACATGTAAGTCACCTCAGAAACCGCATATAACACTAAAAAAAAGGTAACTTCGGTATGCTCTGCCCGTCATCGATGTAAACGTAGACCGCGACCGCGACCTCCACCGCGCACATTAATGTATCTTCGTATGTCCGTATCCTTAGTTTTTAACTTGTATGTATTGTTTTTCCTTTTACTTACACATCAAACAGTTTCCAGCTATTTTACATTTTCATTTTGTGTAGCTTCATGTGCAGGTACTGGATGGACCAGAGGAAGTTTAGTGAACCGAGTAAGCTAAAATTATTTAAAAAGGAATTAGAAAGAACCAATAAGGTCAAGTACCTAAAAGTAACCCTGGATTTTAAACTCAATTGCAGCACTCTTATTAACAATATAATTAACAGTGCTACGCGACTCTTCTGGAGACGAGTTGTAGGTAAAACATGGAGATTGACACCAAAGGTTATCTGTTGGTTATAACCATTAGTGATACGATCGACAGCTACTTATGGTTCAGTACTTTGTTGAAAAAAGACGGCTTTGCAATCTTGTGCAAGCTCCCTTACCACCCTACAAAAAAAATCCCTTCTAAATATAACAGGAACTTTGAATATGACAGGAAATATACCTATAGATATATATCGTAGGTCTCCCTTTGCTAGAATTATATATTTCGCTAGTAGCATTTCTGTCCATCCTGAGATTTAAAGAAAACAATATTTGGATATTAAATTATGTATTGAATAGCCACAGAAATACTAATTGTACTACACTTGAGGAATTTACCTTTATGATTAACTCTGATTAACTCAGACACCACAACTTATCTTCACCAAAGATTAATAGCATTATGTCATCTAGAGAACCAAAAGTCCCAAATATTAATAAAAAAACTTAATAGGGTTCCCCGATGGATCCAAAACTGTCAATGGTAATGGATCGGGAGTCTTTGGGCAGGCATGTAATTATAATAAATCTTACAGCTTATATCAATATACAACTGCGTTCCAGGCTGAAGTTTTTCCTTTGGTGGCATGCATTGATGAAATCATGGACGGAGACCCCAAAGTAAAGATAATCAATAATTATGAAGATAGCCAAACGGCTATTCTGACAGTAAAAAACCTATTCACCAAATCAAAAATGGTCAGAAACTACATGAACCTGGCAAAATCTCCTCAACAAAGTAGCACAAAAATAATAAACTGTCTTTAATATGGGTGTCCGGTCGTAAAGGGGTGCTTAGGAAAGAATAAGCAGACTTGTTAACAAAACAAGGCCTGAGAAAAACCTTTGTAGGCCCAGAACTATTCTGTGACATTACTAAAGATGCTACAAAAGACGAGGTTCAGAAGTAGCAGATACGGAATCATCAAAACAAATGGAGAGTATCTAAAGGACAAATCCAGACTAGGAAAATAATCACAAGAATATTGATAAAAAAGTCTCGGGCAATTTCGTATACTCATTAACTGAGAGATTAAAACGATCACCGAAATGGTGACCAAAATGGTGAAATTGTCGTTTAAGAAATCACATATAGAAACTAGGTAAGGTGAATGATCCACGATGCAGAAAATGCGAAATGGAAGAAGAGACTGCTATACACATCCTATGTAACTGCACAGTGCTAAGTTATATAAGGCCGGAATTCATTGGTCAAATGAGGATTGAACTACAAGAGATCATAAAACTAGCAATAAGAAAACTGTTGGCTTTAGTTAAGGCCATAGAACTTATTAGCCAGAGATTAAGCAGTCCCGCCTGAACTAAAAAGAAGAAGGTACTGAATGGGCCAAATCGTTCGTAAGTTCTCTTGTTAAAAATTATATATTTTCATAACCGGTTGTTCAATTTTTTCACATGCGAAAAATCATGTCATTTTTTCGCTGTATTACTAGCTACCATTCTACCACAATTTTACAATTATTTCCCGTTCTCCAACCCTTCCTACTCACATTTTAACCCCACTCCATTAGAAATACAGACAGTTGTAAGATAGCAAAGAAAGTCTCACTCTCTTGCCTGTTGTCTCTCGATGATAACAGACACTCTCTCTTGACTGCTGACTGTTGCTAGAGACAGTCGTCCTCTCTTTCGTCTGCTGAGTCCTACTAGGCAGACGTATTATCTCTCTATCGCTACCTATCGCTTGGTACAGACTTACCACGCTTTTTCTCTACTCTAATTATCTCTCTCGCTTATAGTTACGCGAAAAATACCGCAAGTACTATTTTAAATCGTGTACAGACGCAAATGTGCTATATCTCGTGTGATCTAAGTGTTAGTACCGCGAAACACGTCTTCAGAAACCGGTAACCGGACAGTTTCCCCGTATGAAGAACAACCGCGACTGAAAGCCTCTAAATACCGCGAGTGTGTGTATGTGCAGCAGAAGAATTGGTAAGACTTTATATAAACTTAATTTGCTATAATCTGTATAACCTTTTACCACATATCCTAATTTATTTGAACCAGCCCTATGTAATACAGTCCTCATATAACTGAAATTATATTCATAATTTCACATATGTACACCCTTTTTGTACATATTGTGGTCTATTCGAGTCGGATATAAATCATAATATCATAATCTCTCTCTCACTCTCTATCTCTCTGTCTCACATCTTGATTCTACATAGTTTGGTACACTTTTGAGTCATATGTAAATCCTTATTCTCTCTGTTTTATCTCATGCTCGATTGAACATATTTTGATCTAATTCGGTTCAGATAAATCTTACCTCTGCTGTAAATCTCATTAGTTTTGGTCCTTCGAAATTATGTATTTCTATATATGTGTATATGTTCTTTGATATATATGTATATACGTATGTATTGATAAATCGATATATTGATAGATCGTTGTTTAATAATTCTTATCTGTGTAAATTCCAATTTTATGATTCTATTGTTAAAGGACGTTAGGAAGTCAGGTAGAATGACCCATTGATAGATACCTGTGACGTAGTAAAAATCCCAGCCTTTGTCAACCAAAGATACTCATTATAATCCCAACTAATTGTATTGTTCTCTGACACGTTTTGCCAGAGGTACACGTCTAGGTAAATAATTTGGGATTTTGTCCTATTGTTTTGAATAATAAATTTTTACGAGAATTCTCCGCTGTTATTGTCATTAATCCCTAGCATAATAATTGCTTTATTCAAATCGCTTGATGACACAAACTAAATTTTTACAATAATCTCTGCTCTTAGAAAGTATTTGCGTATTAATTGCTTTATTAAATCAATGAAAATAATCTTTATTAGTGTCAATTTAAATTAAATTCACGATACCAAATATAATTTTCACACACAAAAAAAAACAAGAAGTTGATAATCTCATTACACTCTTATATATACATATTTTTTCTCTTCTCTTTGTACCCTTTCCAAGGGTCGCTAGGTTTTACTCTCTTTATCATTCATCTCTGTCTGGTACACTCTTATTATACTTTATCTAACTATAACATAGTCTGATTAGAAATGGCAGAAACTGCAAAATATTTACGCGCAAAGCGTGCAGCGAAAACAAACATTATAAGAATTGCGAACGTTGTTAGTTCAAATGAACAAGGCCTCTCTAATTGTAGAATTAGGGAATATATTACTCAGCTTAGGGCAGCTTATAAATCGTATTTGGATGCTTTGGAAAACCTGGCTGACGACGAAACTATTCTCGAAAGTGAGGAAGTAGATATTACTTATGAAAAATATATGGATGCCTTATGTTACTTAGAAGAAAAATTGGAGCGTATAGAAGATTCACTCTCTTCTAACTCACTATCGGGACAAGGATCAAGTCATAGCACTAGCACTGCCGCCAACTCTCGACAAAGAACAATCAGGCTTCCAGAACTAAAAATAAATAAATTTAGCGGAAATTTACATGAGTTTCCGTCATTCTTTCAAACTTTTAATAGCATTATAGACGCTGATGACTCTCTCACCGACATTGAAAAATTTATATATCTCAAAAGCCTTTTGACACATGATGGATTAAAGGTTGTTGATAATATTCCCCTCTCTGGTGAAAATTATAGTTTGGTACGTGAGACTTTGGAAAAAAGATATACAGACCATAATCTTATAGTAAAGCAATTGATAACTAATATTGTAGATACTAAAAGTCTTCAAAATAACGCCTCATATTCACAACTAAAAGACTTCACTCTCGCTATAACAAATTCTTATAGAGCTTTAAACAATCTCGACTTGTCATCCAAAGAACTTCTTAATTTGATTTTAATTCATATTACTTCCTCAAAGCTCGACCATGCCACTCTCAGATCCATTGAATTTTCACCTGAATCGAATAAAATCAAAGATTTTAACCAATTTCTAACGATGGTAGATGACAGAGCAAAACATCTAGAAAATCTCTATGCAAACTCTAAAGCGAAACATCAACCCTCAAAAGAGACAAGGTCCTCTTTTCACATAAGCACAGATAAAAACAAACCCCCATCTCAAATAATGAAAGCTAAAGTATGCAGCTATTGTAAGTTGGATAACCATTTTATATATCTTTGTCAAGATTTCAAATCTCTATCCGCTTCCTCTAGGCGTAATTTTGTTCAACAAAATTCTCTTTGTTCAAACTGCCTTGGAACCAGACATCGCACGATTGATTGTACCTCCAGGTATTCATGCTCTAATTGCAACAGAAGGCATCACTCTTTGCTTCACAGTGACTCGAGAAATCGCGAAGCCACGTCCACACATCGTGAGCACTCAAATTCATATAGATCTTCTCAAACAGTCGATGCTCACGTTTCAACAAGGAATAGGATTGAACCTCATGCTTCAACGTCTAGTTCTTCTCACGATGTAGTCGTTCGATCGACATCTCCATCCACTCATGCTGTTTCAGCAGTCTCTACGTCGGCCCCTATGGTTTTATTAGGCACTGTACAGGCATATCTCATAGCCCCAAATGGAAAAAGAGAATATGTTAAGGTCTTATTGGACCCAGCATCACAACTTAGTTTTGTCTCTAAAAACTTGTTAAAGAAGATTGCGGCACCCACTTATAAAAATCATTTTAAGATTCATGGTATCGCCCAATCTATTTCAAATTCAACCCTTATGTCTGATCTGACTATCTTCTCTGCTGCTACGGACACTTGCATTAAAATCAAATGTTCAGTACTAGACAGTATCACTACTAAACTACCCCAAGTCCCAATTTCTATTAATAAGCTTAACTTGCCAACAGAAGTGGTCTTAGCCGATCCAAACTTTTACTCTCCTTCTGAAGTAGATATATTGCTTGCCGCTGACATATGCGCAGACATATTGACAGGTAATATCATACAACTTGGCCCTGGCCTTCCAATTCTTCAAGGCAGCTCATTTGGACACATTGTAAGTGGAAGAATTCCCGATTCTTTTATTCGAGGAAGGTGCTCTAAGTCTCAGTACGTAAATAATTTAGTCACTTGTGTTGCTCAGTCGTTTGATATGAAATTAGCTGATAGCGTTGATTTACACCTCACTCAAATCGTCCAACGCTTCTGGGAAATCGAAGACATTCCCTTAGACCGTAAAGTATCTGTGTCACAACACCCTGCTGAGATACAGTTTATTAAATCTGTAACAATCTTAAACACAAACAGATATCAGGTTAACATAGGTCTTAAAACTAATAGGAATCAGCTTAATTTAGGCAACACTTTCTTATCAGCTAAGAAGCGTTTTCTCAATCTAGAAAAAAAACTTCATGCATCTCCACAGTTGCTACACAATTATTTAAAAATCATACAGGATTATGCAGTTGACGACAAGATTACACAAATTCCGTTAAAAATCCAAAACTCACAGCATCAATTTAATTATTTCTTGCCTCATTTTCCAGTTAAAAAAGCAGGTTCTTCAGGGATTCGAATTGTGTTTGACCCAAATAATAAAGTAGCAGGTGGACAATCTCTTAATGAGGTCTTAGACCCTGGGTACACATGCCAACCTGAATTATTTGATATTCTCCTAACCTTTAGGCAATATACCTTTGTATTAACTGCCGATATCTCCAATATGTATATGCAAATTATGATAAATCCCGAGGAAACCTTTCTGTTAAATTTCCTTTGGAGAGATCATCCTGATGAACCCATTCGCGCTTATCAACTAAAACGTCTTCCATTTGGACTCTCTTCATCCCCCTTTCTCGCTACACGTGTGTTAAAACATATTGCTGATTCTAATCAAACCACGCACCCAGTAGCCTCTCACACTCTAAGGAATTCGACATATATTGACGACATCTTGTCAGGCGCCAATAACTTAGAAGCCTTACATACACTTTATTCTCAACTATGCTCGCTTCTAAACACTCATGGTTTCCAACTCCATAAAATACATTCAAATTCTCGTGATTTTTCAAGAGAATGTAACATGGCCTCCACTTCAGAAGTCAATCTTAACTTAGTTAACGGTTCCACTAAGGTTCTAGGTATTAACTGGTCACCTGATCTAGATGATTTCTCTTTTAAGCCGCCAGTTTATAAAGGGGCCCCTCCCCTAACAAAAAGAAAAGTATTGTCATATGTGTCACGAATGTATGACCCCTTAGGATTACTCTCACCCATTATAGTACACTCTAAACGGTTCTTACAACGTCTCTGGTCATTACCCTTAGACTGGGATAGTGAGATACTGGATGACCTATTGATCTTAGATTGGAAATCATTATTGGATACATTCCAATCAATATCTAAAATTACATTTCCCAGATGCCTGACACTTCCATTGCCTAAATCGGATATGCAATTACATTGTTTCACCGATGCCTCTCAGGACATTTATGCTGCTTGTGTCTATCTTAGAGTCGTGTATAGTGACAACACAGTCACGTCTCGCCTCATAGCATCGAAAACTAGAATAGCTCCACTAAAAAATAAACTAACTATTCCTCGGTTAGAATTGTCTGGTATCTTATTAGGTGTCACTCTTACTAGAAAGGTACTTGAGGTTCTTTCAAAAAACGTCACAATATCTGAAGTTCACATATTTTCAGACAGCCTCATCGCTTTAACATGGATTTTAACAACTAAATTTACATGGAATCCATTTGTACTTCATCGTGTCAGTCAAATCAAAGAATTAAGTAAATCCTTTTTATTTCATCATGTAAGTTCCTCTTTAAACGTAGCAGATTTGCCCTCTAGAGCCTCAGATATCACTCAGTCAAATTTAAAAAAATTGTGGACCGAAGGTCCCCCCTTTTTAGTTTCCAGTGTAATAGACTACTCTCAATTCAGGATAAAAGAATGGACGGGAGATTTACTGGAACTCAGACACACTCAGGTTACTTTAAGCACAACCTCTGACATATCTCAAGTGAATAATACGCTTGAAACACTTTTTAATAAATGTTCGTCATTTTCAAAAATTCAGAGAACTCTGGCATATGTTTTTCGTTTTCTCTCAAATCTAAGAAAAAGACATACTAATTCACCTTTAGAATTAGGACCACTGCAGGTTTGTGAAATAAGCTCCTCCACCACTGTGATTGTTAAGTACATACAATCACAGGCCTTTCCTAAAGAATTTCATGAGTTAAAACATCGGAAAATAATCTCTGATAAAACTATCAGGGCACTAAACCCCTTCCTCTCTGAGAAAACTGGACTTCTTCATGTAGGTGGTAGATTAGAATTTGCCCCTATCTCTTTCGAACAGAAACATCCCTTGCTACTACCATCTAATCATTCAGTTGTCAAATTAATGATAAAACAAATGCATGTTAAATTGGGACATGCAGGTGCCTTGACCACGTTGTCAAATTTTCGGTCGAAATATTGGCCTATCTCTGGACTAAGACAAACAAAGAAGATAATACACGACTGTGTGAAATGTTTCCGTTTCATGACACCCAAGTCAACACAACTTATGGCAGATCTCCATCCCGATCGTGTTCTCTCGACAAGACCTTTCCAAAAGGTCTCAGTAGATTACGGAGGTTTTTTCATGATCCGATCCTCTCATCTTAGAAAGGCTCCATTATACAAAGCATACATAGCCTTCTTCATATGTATGACCACCAAATGTGTTCATATCGAACTTGTCACCGGCTTAACAGCTGATGCTTTTATTCTCACCCTTAAAAGATTTATTGCAAGGCGGAGTGCTCCCGAGATTATATGGGCAGACAATGCTACTAATTTCTATGGTGCCCGCAATCAGCTTCTTGAGTTAAACGAACTCTTTAAAAGTAAGAACTTCTCGCAGAGGATTACTAATTTCTGCTCTGAAAACTCTATTCGTTTTAAATTTGGAGTGCCTCGTAACCCTTCTCAATTTGGGCTGCATGAGGTAGGGATTAAAGGTGCCAAATACCATCTTTATCGTCTTGTAGGAAATCTTCGTTTTACCTTTGAAGTTTTTTATACAATAATTTGTCAAATCGAAGCCATTTTAAACTCAAGACCTATCACTCAGCTCTCAAATGATCCAAACGATCTCTCAGTCTTAACGCCCGGACACTTCCTTGTAGGAAAAAGTCTCACAAGTCCACCAGAACCAGATCTCTCAGAAATACCACAGAACCGTCTTTCCCTCTTTCAGCATATCTCGAAAATTCATCAAACCTTTTGGAAAAGGTGGTCGGTGGAATAATTGCATATGACCCAAAGTAGGAGTAAGTGGAACATCGCTACTGATCCTTTAAAGATAGGTGATGTACTAATTAAAGATGAAGAGACTCCCCCACTCCTCTGGCCTCTGGCAAAGATTATCGAAGTGCTCCCAGGCAAAGACTCTCTTGTTCGAACTGTTAGGGTATCCACACCTAATGGCGAATATCTTAGGTCAATAAAGAAAGTAGCTAGGTTACCCTTTAACCAATAGTGGTACTTTCTGCCAAACATGTATATAGTTTCTATAGACTTTAGTTTCTCTAGATTTTAAATAGTTTTTAGTTATCTTAGTTCATTACAACAGTACCCCTAATGTATACTGGTTTACCCTCGTTCTCGAAGCAACTATTTGATACCCTATCCCAGTGGCGTAACTCTTCTCGCCCGCCCCCAGTATGTTCAATTTTTTCACATGCGAAAAATCATGTCATTTTTTCGCTGTATTACTAGCTACCATTCTACCACAATTTTACAATTATTTCCCGTTCTCCAACCCTTCCTACTCACATTTTAACCCCACTCCATTAGAAATACAGACAGTTGTAAGATAGCAAAGAAAGTCTCACTCTCTTGCCTGTTGTCTCTCGATGATAACAGACACTCTCTCTTGACTGCTGACTGTTGCTAGAGACAGTCGTCCTCTCTTTCGTCTGCTGAGTCCTACTAGGCAGACGTATTATCTCTCTATCGCTACCTATCGCTTGGTACAGACTTACCACGCTTTTTCTCTACTCTAATTATCTCTCTCGCTTATAGTTACGCGAAAAATACCGCAAGTACTATTTTAAATCGTGTACAGACGCAAATGTGCTATATCTCGTGTGATCTAAGTGTTAGTACCGCGAAACACGTCTTCAGAAACCGGTAACCGGACAGTTTCCCCGTATGAAGAACAACCGCGACTGAAAGCCTCTAAATACCGCGAGTGTGTGTATGTGCAGCAGAAGAATTGGTAAGACTTTATATAAACTTAATTTGCTATAATCTGTATAACCTTTTACCACATATCCTAATTTATTTGAACCAGCCCTATGTAATACAGTCCTCATATAACTGAAATTATATTCATAATTTCACATATGTACACCCTTTTTGTACACCGGTCATACTTCAGTCAATTGGCTTATTGTACATCTTTTATTTCTACAACCTTCTAACTATTCAGGTTCAAGTGTTAATATCGACTATTCACCTAGCCAAGACCTATTGATTTACGTGCCCTACGAAGCACGGTGGGGGCCCAGTTTAATTATAAATTAAAACATTTTTAATATCTTTGCCGGGATCGAAACCTTTTCCTTCAGTACCTAGCCACTAAGCCATGGCCGCGTGTTTATCGTGATTTAAAAGATTTTGTTAATTTACAATAGTTTGTAATGACATATTATGGCAAATTAAAACTCTGTTTTTTAATCATAATATCTCTGGGTATCTGCTTGGATTTTGATGCTCCAATTCTTAACAATTAATTGTTGTCTTTTATTCCATTGTTTTGTTTCACCAAACAAACATGGTATAAACATTTAAGGGTTTAATGACCGGTAAGTATGACTGATTGGTTATGTTAGGTTTCAAACTCCAAATTTGCTAAAAAAACCTACACAATTTTGACGAAAAGAAACACATTAGAGATCTGAGACTAAGGAAAATGTTAAAAGCCAGGCAGACTAAAGCCAAGGTCAAAAATATTAGAAATTTTATCCCTCGTACTCTAAATTTTGAAGCACTGAATGTACTGAACTTTTGAAGGAATGTTGCAAAACTATCTTCTCCACCACTTCTTCGAAGAGTTTTAAATAAACAAATGGTGTAATTTCTGAATTAAATCAGGTGATATGCCAGACTGGAATGTATAAAACTATCCCTGCCAAACGCAAGCAGTCGAATGGTTCATAAAATTGATCAGGGAAGTATCGTCTGATGTATGTGAGCCATATAAAGACATGAATTTATCAGGGCAATACTTAAATCAAGGTTCAAGCCAGATTTTACCACCAAATAACAATAAAACGTTGGCGTTTAAAAATTAAACACAAACAGATGACAAAGAAACGTACATATGTGAATAATGTAAAAAAACACACACTCTCATTGGTTGGTTGGAGGGAAGAGTGTGGGTGGTGCTCGAAGTTCAGCCACCTCCTCGTAGTGAGTTTTGGTTTGTTTAAATATAGTCATACAATATCTAAATAAGCAAAGAACTTAACAATGTAACTGACTATATAATATATTGAACAAAAAAATGATGTAAACAAATGTTTTTTACTTTATTAAAATCAAAAATTTCAAATTTTTATATATTTTCATCAGGATCAGAAGATACTCGTTAAATGAGTAAACCATGCAAACGGTAAATACATTTTACAATAGCGATAAATAAAATGTACGTAGAGGATAAATAATTTTTTTTTTTGGAAAAAACGAAAAATTTTATTTTTTTCATATTACCTATTTAGGTGCGTTGCGGGATCAGAAGATAAAGTCCGATTTGAATAATGTTTTTTTTATTTTTCTTGTAATTACCGATCGCAGCTTCCCCGCACTATAGCATATTATATATATATATATATATATATATATATACATATATATATATATATATATATATATATACATATATATATATATACATATATATATATATATATATGTTAGATGAACGAATGATGCTTATTGAACAATAGGCGAAACGTCTTCAATAAATAGATAAAGTAGCACAACTCTTGTCTTTTTATCTTCAAATTGACCGAAAACATCCCATTCACTTACGAGTGCACATTTTTTTATATTAAATTAAACGGTCATATACCTTAAAGATATATATATATATATATATATATATATATATATATATATATATATATATATATATATATATATATATATATATATATATATATATACATATATGAAAGGTAAAGTATTTTTGACTGTTTGGTCATGATCAGTTTGGTGTAGCTAAGTTAGAAAAGAAGCATGTGGACATTTGAAAGGATCGCTACAAGAGCAATGCAATTAGTTTGTGGCAATAATGTTGAGACGCTGAGGACTAGGACTAACAACTAACACATCCACGGAGGAAGCTGCAGCTACCTGAGGAAAGAAATGTCTAACGTTTAAAACGTTTTGGGCAACTAGAAATGGTCCTAGGAAGTATACATTTGCATCATAGATACCTAAAAGTTTTTGACTCTAGAAAACAGTAAATTAACAGAAATTCAGGACGCATAAGGACCAGATAAAAATGATATACGAACTTTATTTTACCTATATAGTTACCAAGTAGCGTCAGTAGGATTAAATAGTGACCAAACAACGGAAACATCTATAAACCGTGTAGTAAGACAATAATGTATCCCATCGCCCATTATTTAAGCACAGCTTAAATAATTATTCAATGTTGATATGAAATGCGGAGTGTTACTGCGGTCCTGATCAAAGGGAATATAGTTATTTCAGTTTTGTTCTGGCCCCAAAACTGAGCTGCAGTGTGCTTTCTGGTTCGTAACATTTCCTCATAAGTGTTTTATGTACGGTACTGTTATCTTACTTAATTGATTCTTATAAGCATTTTCCGAACTTCTCTAATCTTATACTACTCCACTTGTTCAGTATTGTTAAGTTTCTCGTTTATAAGTAACAATAGATACTTTTATCTCCTCGAACATATCAGATGTGGTCTTAAATCAAGATATTTAAACTTTTTCCCATATTTTGAAATCTGTACCATTCTTTCACTGTTTCTTTGTTACAAAATCTAATCTTTCTTTGATTATTTTACTTCGTAAATGCACCTACTCACCATGGGGCACTTAAAGGTATTTGACAAATATTAAGTGGTATGTGAAGATGGCATTAAACTTGGCATGCTTCTGGTACTTCCCCTTCACGTCAACAATTTAATCTAAGTCAAAAGTGATGGAAAATTTGAATATTAGAAATCATTTAGCTAAAATTGTTGAAACAAAATGAATTTTTCACTTTACAAGAAGAGTGTACATAAGATAACTGCAACATAAGCGTGTTGTTTTTTTTTTTCAATTTTTTTATCACAAGACTTTTCAGCAAACTATTAATTAAAGTATAACCACGCTTACGATCTAACACAATCAAAACTAAAACCTGTCTCTTTCACCTGTCGAGCCGACTTGCGGGAGATACTCTTAATATATCTCTAAATGACACAGGTAATGAACATACAGTAACATCAAATATCTAGGTGTCACACTTGATTGAACACTAACATTTAGATGTCGTCTTACAAACGCAGCCGATAAAACTGAGCACAAGAAACAATATAAAAACAAAACTTGGGGTGCTTCTGCGAATACATTTCGGATCTCTGCGATAGCTTTGGTTTTTTTCAGTGGCAGAATATTGTGCATCAGTTTGATTAAATAGTGCACATCACACACTAACAAAATCAATATTCAACTAAATTAAACCATGATAATAGTCACTGAAACAATAAAATCAACCCCAGTGAGATGGTTTCCTATTAATATTGCTTCACCCGATCTACGCCATACAGCAACATTACCAAGAGATTACCAGAAAATTGTAACCAACGTACAATTACCAATCCATTAAGGCCGTCCGCACATGAAGCTACTAAAAATAAACCAGTTGGTAACTTTAGTTGCCAATCAGTTGCTTATTAGTTACTGTCCATGTATTTTAATGAGTATCCGCACACAGCGCTACTAGTTAGTAACCGGTTTCTAATGCATCAGTGATCAGTCGACAGCAGACTGGACGTGCAGGTGCTTGGGGACTAATTTCTAGTTTGTTGTGATATTTTGAAAGTTTACAAGCGAAATGGCGAAATTGTTAGAACAGTCGTTTAATATATAAGATAGTAATATTAAGATATACCGCATATCACGAAAGAGCACCAGCGACTGAAATCTGGAAATCCTCCATGTAGAACTGCCCGAAAAATTGGTGATACTTGTGATATACATTAGCAATGGTCAACAAAATAAATGCCACAAATAGAATCAGACTATTTTTATACATACACCCCAACTCAAGGCTTCATCAGATCAAATCGGCCCCGGTCTACACCTTGGGCGAGCCGTTGCAGTTGAATGGCTGTGTAAATTAGACACTAATATTTTGTTATATTTTATTTTAGTATTTGTATATGTGTATTTATCGTACCGTTAAAATCAATACGCTAAATAAATAAATAAATTTGAAATGGTTTGTTTTTTATCCCTACATCCTCAATAGCATCATGACATAGTTACTGTGTACCCTTTCTGCTTGGTCTATTTAGTGAACAATGCCGATATTAGAAATGAAAGAATACATGTCCTACATATTCTATATTAACTGGAGACGAAATGATTTAAAAAGGAATCTCTGTTGCAGTATAACTCGATAGATTAAAGATTATAACTTGAAATATGTATATGGATGTCATGCAGATAAAAACAAAAGTTAACATATTTAAGAAATTTAGTAGTCTATATAATATTCAATAAATATAACATTATAACGTTCCATTATTTCTTTTTAGTTTTTACTTTTTTATATGTTGTAACACGTGTGTCTTCATTCATAATTATCCATTCTTTTTGACCTTTATAGTCTTCTTCTTTACATGTATTCCTATGCCATTAAACTTTGTAAGTTTATTATATTGCTTATTGCTTATGCGGTTATTCCTTCCGGGTTTTCAGATATGCACTCGTCTTTCCTCTATTTTGTCCACTTACATTTATTCTATCCTTTCGTTTTTTACCCCTCCATTAGCCCATCTGTTTTCTGTTTATTTTTTCTAGTGGTGGTTCTCTACTTTCTTCATATCTGTATCTGTCCATTTTGGTCTTCCATATATATTTTTTGTTTTTTTATGCTTCATCCAGATATGTAACATATAGGGCAACTATTGTGTTAAAAGTTCCAAGTTTACATCCTGTATTAATTTATATCTTTCCGAATATTGTTCCATTCAATTCATGCGACACGTTAATTGCATTTCTTCGTCTTTGGGTGTATCGAAACCTGTTTCTCCGCCACAAATAAAAAGGTCACTAGATAATCATATGTTTCCAGTATCTCCAATTTTTTCTTTTTAATTTCATTATTTTATTTAGTATTTTTTTATTTTTTATTATCATTATCTCTCTCCCCCTTCGTTTTTTTTATTTTTATATTTTTTATCTCTTTCATCCAAATTTATATCAGTCTCTTCAGTTTTTCGTATTTGTCAGCTAAAAGAGCTCGTATCGTTCTGTTGATTTTATTCTATTATAACCTATGGCTGTTATCAGAATTTTTTTTTATCTTGTGTTTTTAACCATTATTATTAGAAGCAATATTACACAAAATAATTATAAATAATATTGATCTCGGCTATATCCTTGTTTTATACCTTTTTACAGTTTAAAACGTTCAGATTGTTTTCGATTCGGTTGAACTTCTGAAATTACTCGTTTATATAAATTCTTAATAATTTCTTCGTAGTACACTTGGTACTATGCTATGTATCTATCATAACGTTATATGGTCCACTGTATCGAAAGCTCTTATGTATGTAAAATTTAGATATAGCTCTTCTGCCGCTACTAGTTTCCTTTATTTAATATTTTTAATCATGTAAAATATGTTTTCATTCTTAAAAGCAGCTTGTTTGCTTCCTTATTTAATATCTATTATATATCTTTCTACCACTGTCCTTAGACGTAGATTTTGAAGTCAAAGCAGATAAACATATGACGAGGAAAGATCTTGTTATGTACTAGGAAAATTAAGTTGTTTTCGTATTTCTTTGAAACCTGTCTAGTTTGCTATATCTTACTATATATTTTCACCAGTAATCCTTTAAAATCTTTGTCCAGCCATTGTACCACTTTTGGTTTAATTCCATTTACACTATGTGGCGCAAAAAAGGAATTATTGCGCTATGTAGCAGGCAACAGAGCGCAAAAAGAGAAAAACAAAGAAGTAACCCTCTATCGTACTTAATGATAAAAAATGTGTATCAAGATTTATTTTGATTTTTTGGGCGCAAACTCATCAACAGAATGTAGCATACTCTTGTTACCAATACTAGAAAAAGAAGTCGGTAACAAGATATTTGCCTATAAGGTCGAGGTCAAGTAACTCACCTGTCAAATTAGCTGACACAAAGCGCCAATTAATTAACAACTACAAGTTAAAATGGCTTATTATTTTTTACACTAATTTATAATGCATAGTAATAAACGTCAAAACAAATGTAAAATGTAATTTTTATTACAATCAGTTGTGGTTTAATCCCATAATAATAAATAATATATTTAACATAAAAACACTTTAAGTTAAATTTTATTTAAAGGAACTCAAAAGAAAAAAAAACAACTATACATTGAAAAATCAAACTCTTTTGTCTACAATTTCTTCGAATTGTTTGCAATAACTGTTCGACGGCTTCTACTGCATTTTATCAGGATTGGGATTATCATCGTAAAATTTGGCAAGCACTCTTTTGTAGAATTGCAAAGTTTCATAATTTTTTTTATTTATCACTTGCATATTATTTGTTTATTTTAGCTATTTTATGGCTTATAACGCCCTGTTGTATATAAAAAAGCAAATGTTATAGAACGAAGTTTTTTTTTATTTTAAACGAGTTTGGAAGGAGTAAATATTATAGAACTAACATTTTTTAACCTTAGCAGTATTTACAAGCTACAAGCTTGTATTTGCAAGCATTTGAAATTACAATTTTTTATACAACTGAATATAACATATAACATTATAACATAACTGAATATAAATCCAACTGACAACTACATAATATAATCAACAAACGTCAAAATATCAACAACTGTCACAGACTACTTCAAACAAGTAAAAACGTCTTAATTTTAGTTATTATATTGTGTAGGTATATAAAAAATAAAATTTTGTATGTACCACTAGTGTTACTTCGGGTCAGAGGCCCTCTGGCTATATTATGTGGGTCTCCGGGCGTAATCATCTTAATAACGCATAAATACCTATACTGTTCTCCATAGTGTTTGGTTAGTAATTTATTTACGTCATTGAATTTTTAAGCATTTTTTTTTTCATACTGCTGTAGGAATTCTCTTTAGTGGGATATTGTTGGGAGAATGGATTTTTTTAAACTCTCCGTTATCTGAACTATAAAATAACTCACCTCAGATGGTAATAATATTAGTTTTGTCTCGTCGTACAATAAACAATTTACACAGGTTAAATTTAAAGTGCCATTTTGAAAGCGGTTTTTGTATTTGCTGACCTGAAGATACCAAACTACTAATTAGTATACCAGCTAATCCGTTATCTGGTGTCCATCGTATGACTCTCGTCCTTTTTTCAAGCATGGATATGTATGTTATCTTAAAGTAAAATCCTCTAACATCGACCTCGTGTCTCAACTATTTTAAAATTTAATATTTTCAACAAAATCTAAAGGTTATTAGATCTTGATATGTAGGTAGTTTCCACTACTTTTTAAATATTTGTTTTCCTCAAGCTGGTCTGATAGGACAAAAATGTTCTGATAATTTGTAAACTTTTTCGATAATTTAAAATGTTATAATAAATATATACCATTTTACATTAGAATTTTTATTTTACTGTAAGTTTTTTTATTATTTCGCAATTCTTCAAAATAATGTTATACCAACTTTGCAAAACTTATATCCTGATCCAGCAACTACAAGTTCCAGCGAATATGATATACTTTAAGCAAGATGGAACACCACCCCGTTACAATATCAATATTTCCAAATCGGTGGACAGGTAGGCGAGACTCGATGGAATGGCTAGCACGATCTCCAGATCTGAAGCCATTAGACTTCTTATAGGAATATGTCAAAATATTGTATACAAAAATAAACTGCTCGCCTTATTTGACATGAGAAGATAAATAAGACTTGCGATTAAATCTATTTACTAGGATATTGCCAAGACGTTCGCAGCGAGCATTTTGAACCTCTACATTCACATTAATGTATTTTTGATTTTTTAAATTGTCAAAAAATTAACAGTATGATTGATTAGTTTTTCAGTATGATGCATCAACATTCTGTACTTTTTTTTAATGTTACTTTTTGCAAAAAATCTGAAAATACTTCCTATTTTAAAAAACTGGTTTCCTTTTAAACATTTTCTACATTCTTCTTATGCTAAGATCGCTGCTTAAATAACTGCTACATACAGTCATTGCTTTGCAATTATGGGCCTCTACCTTTTTTTCAAGAATGAACGCAAAAAACCTTTTTTGTTACGAACAAATGAGAAATAGGTTTAGCCCCTTTTTTTCACTTACCATTTTAGCTGTTCAAAAATATCGATCCTTTACTCCATCGTCACCGAAGACCAAAATGCCAATAAATATCTTATTGTATACAGGAATTAATTGAACATTTCCGCCATCAACCACCCTTATCGCTTCTTTTAAATTTGGGCTTCTGTAATTCGGTATAGTTTATTATAAAATTATCATGTGGTACCTTGTTGCTATGAGCTTTAAAAGATTTATATAAAGCCAAAACGTCTTCTGTTTCCAAATTGCTATATCTATACAAACGTGTGGACTGATTTTTCATTTGGGGTATTCAAATGGATACACCGCCGAATACCTAAAAATAAATAAAAAATAGGGTGATCCCTACAATAGTCATAATTTTTAAAGTAAATGTACATTTTTAATGTATTAGCACTGGATTTGGGTGTTTCCGAACACTTACTTCTTTTAACTCAGATATTTTCTTTGATAGAACTAATTTAAAAACAAAGTTGCAAATACCAGATTAACATCTATAGCACAATCACGTCTTGTAAACTAAATTTTATGGTTTTGTTTGGTTGAACGTTTGGTTATATTCGGCAAGTTCTAAAGAGCAGGTATCAGATTGGCCATTATAAAAACATGACGCTCATATATTTTGTGCATTTTGTTTCTAAAGCAATGTTTAAGGTGGAAGTTATTATTGGATTAGTTCTGTTTTGTAATCGAATAATACACCATTTGATAGAGAAATAAAATTTCCAACTATTGGTACATTCAACCCATTTAAATCAACAATGAATTTGAATCTGTGATTGGACTTTATTTATACAATACTCCTTCACAGTTTTTATTTAAACTCCGACATAAAAACAATTAATGGATAGATTTTTCCCTGTAGAGTAAATTCTTGTTTCTATATCCTATCAACACACTTTTCGTCTTTTAATCATCTCGACCATACAACTTGTATGTTGTATGAGAGTCCCTTGATGTATGATTGTTCGCCAAAACGAGAATATAGGGATGTTCGAATGTACATTAAGCATGATGGTCTTAAGTTTAACTAAACTTAGCCAGAGACGACGAGAAGTCAAAGCGTTCAATTTTACTTTTTGATCATTTCGCTCATGAGGTAAAAACATTAAAAATATATTTTAACACTTTTGGCAAACAAAACAATAGCGTAGGTAAGATCTACGTCGGAAATATACATAATTATCTATAATTAGATATATTATAAGATTAAATAAAACTTCGTTATGCTGTAGAGAAACTTTATTACAGTTTTCCTAAAATTTTTTGTAAAATCGTATATTTCTCCAGCTTATGCCTTTTAGAAATTACTTATACTTGAAATTAAAATTTTCGTGAACATCCAGTAAATCCTGTGCTATTTGTAAGACCACAATCGAAAATACACATATTTCAACGATACTTAAAAACATATTTTGCTCAAAATAGAAACTTCGAAGGCCTCACAACGGGAACTTTGCTGTCGGGGAACAAAAAGAAACCTCTTCGATGCTGCTGCTGTATAATACTTGAAGTTTTACTTGTACCTATATGGAAATAACTACATTTCGATAGCTGTAAAAGTTCCTGGAAGTTTTCTATATATGGCAAATTTTGAAGTGCCAGACTTTTTGGTACTTTATAACAGCTTTACGGACAAATAAAAAAGTTACACCGTTTTCTATAAATCTTATACAAGGACTTCCAGTTATACAAGTTTTCTATTGGGAGGTTTTCAGAAGAGTAATAAATTTGAAAAATTATATTTGATTTATTTCTACCCAAAAATGGAGTATAAAACAGTAAATACATTACAATTTTCATTGGCAGAATGATGAAAAATTGATAATTCTTATCGTTGGATCATTTCTTTTGTTGTTACTGCATGACAAAATAATTTTAGACAGCGACGCATCGATGTATTTAAACATAGACTTCACTCACTCTACTGATGTTAATAAAATATCAATCTGAAAATATTCATATTTTGGTAACCTATAACGTCCCTGGCAAATGGTTTTAATTTCCATAAATCAATAAAATATATTAAGTTAATGTTTTTTTTATGTACAAATATGTTTGTACATTAATTAAACATGCTGAAAAAAATACAACATCAACGATTACAAGCTGAACTGGCCAGCGTCTACTTTCAATAAATTTATGGTTCTAAGCAAAGAGACCAAGGAACCAGAAAAATCAGAGAAAGAACTTAAACCTCCACCAATATTTAACAAAGGAGTATAAAATATTACTCCAGTAATGGAGCTACCAAATCTAAAAGATTAAAATAATTATAAACTGAAAGTTCCAAATTTTGACCAAGTAAAAGTACAACCCAAAATGACTGATACCTGTAAAATGATAACAAAAGCGGCAATGAAGAAAAAAACGAAACTGCAATACTGTCAACTAAAACCACGCTACTTAAAATACATTGGCAATCACGCAACCAATCAGTGTACTCGCAAACAACAATCCGCCGATATTAAATATGTCCCTTGCCAGGGTAACCACCCCGCAAACTTTAAAGGTTGTAGCGTCTACAAAGAATTGTATAAGAAAAAATTTCCCATACGTAGAGCTAAGCAAACCTTGCAAGCTACATATTTAATCTCGACCTGTTCAACCTGTCATTAGCTTTGTCCAAGTCACTAGTAACAAAAATTTTCACGAAATACAGAGTACCAATATGATCCAAACAGAAACCATAAATGACATTTTCGTGGTCTTATTAAATAGCTAATTATTTTAATTTGTTTTTCTTCCATTTGGTATCCTTCTTTAGTTCTTACTTCTTTTATTATTTCATCCATAATTTGGTTAAACAATAGAAGGCTCAGAGAATCTTATCCCATTGCCAGCTTCAATAGGGTCGGTTAGTTCTTTTGTACTTTTATTTTTATTGTGTTGTTTGGGTAGATATTGTCTTCTTAAGGTCCACGAAACGTAAATATACCGGTTTGTTGTATTCTAATGATTTCTCTTGCACTTGCCTCATTATAATTAAAATATAGGGTCGGTGCATGATCTTTAAAACCTTGTTGTCCCTCTGTTAGTGTTATAATTTCATTCAGCTTATTTGTTATCACTTTGGTTTTTAATTTTAGTGTTTATTAGGTGTGAAGTATTTCACACCTAATAAACTCTAAATGATGATTGTTAATTTAATAATACGCTATGGTCGCTAGCTACATCTGTTGAGTTGAGGCATCTAACATCGATTATTTTCGATGTATGTATATCTCTGTTGGTTATAACATAATCTATAATAGATCTTTTTCCAGGGGTGTTATTTAATGCATATTTGTGTTGGTGATTCAAAAATGTGTTGTTTTTTCTAGGTAGGTTATTCGAGCAGAAGTTTATCATCAGTTCTCAATTTTCGTTTTTCAAACTCTTGTTATGTTTTTGCTTAATTTCGGGTATTACTTGATTGCCTATTCGAGCGTTAAAATCCCCCAATATTATTACCTTCCCTCGGACTTGATCAACTTGTTCTATTTCGTCATAAAACGTTTTCCTTGCTGTTTAAGGCTTGTTATTTTCTGGGCCGTATACTCCGATGATATTCAGCTCCTTCGTCTCTTGTACTAGAAAATAGATTATTAGATTATTAAATCCGAAAGGCAGAGAACTGTATATGGCAATGAGTAGCAATAATCTTATATATAATATATCAATAGGTAAACCTACATACTGGCCAATCGATCCCAACAGAACTGCAGACATGGTCGATTTTTGTATCACTAATGGAATTCCACCAGACCTTAGAACAGTTTAACCTAGTTTTAAATTGTTATGCGACTACTTTCCTATCATGGTTACGATATTCATAGAAATTCTTGAACAGGAACGTACATCATGCTTAGGTAATATTTTCCCAAATTGGGAAATATTTCGCAATATTATTGATAACAAAGTTGATACAAAAATACCTCTAAAATGTAACAGCGATGTAGACGAAGCTATTGAACAATTGACTAAAATATTTAAGAGGCAGCTTAGCAGTCAATATCAACAGGACCGTTAGAAATCAAACAACTACACCAACAATTAAAGCAAACTACCGCCCAATTAAAAATTCTTCTATATAATAATAAAGATAATAGTATTCAGTATTACCTGAAACACGTTTTAGCAACGGAAATCACCGAGTACTCACTTTGAAATGCAACACCAAATTAAATCTACCTCAATTAGTTAACCTTCCTAGTCCAATAGGTAATGGAAGATGGGCTAAAAGCAACAAAGAAAAAAGCAAAGTGTTTGCCGATCACCTGGTGAATGTGTTTCAGTCAAAGCTCCCAGACAACAACAACATTGACATAACAAACGAGATCCAACAGTTTTTGGAATCACTGTAATAACTTAAACTAGCATTAAAAAAATTTACTGCTAAACAAGTTCACCAGAGGGTACAATCATACTTGAATCCTATAAAGTCTCCTGAGTACGATCTGATTACTGCCAAAATCCCCAAAGAACTCCTGTTTTTTCTTCAAATTAAACCATTGCATAAAAAGTTGAACAAATTATTGCAACAAAGTAATTAATATTTTAATAGGGATACGCCACAATTGTGGATTATTCCCATTAAAACAGTAATTACGTTAAAAGATTACAAGAAAATTGCTTTAGAACAATATTAATTATTGCAACTCCTAAGCCAGCCAAACCTACAGAAATCATTAAGTCATATAGATCATATAGCCTAGTGTCGATAATGTCAAAGGTTTTTGAAAAACTACTGTTGGATACGATAAATTCTTGCAGAACACTTACTAATACCATTGATTATAAACCACACATGGGTGTGGTTTATAATCAATACTAATACCTAACCACCAGTTTGGATTTAGATAATAACATGCCACCACTGAGCAAATATAAAGAGTCTGTAATTGTATTCATAAAGCTCTAGAAGAAACCAAATACTGTTTAGC